>NC_092337.1:193796666-194112500 GCF_046630445.1 Rutidosis leptorrhynchoides | reverse complement strand
GGTGATATCCTACTAATGATCGGAATCGACAAAAGAAACTACGAGTTGGCTATTTACTCACCTGACCTGTTTCAAAAGAATTTTTTTTATCCATTCACATCTTTCAGTGTATTGACTCGAATTCAGGCAAAAGTGTATGAAAATGATCTATATAGACGTTTCCCTTCATTCATAAAATTCGTCAACAATCCAAGTGAACCAGGAATGGTATGGTCAATTTTTCGATCTCGCATATGTAACACACATTTAGTATGTGTACATGATTATTATCTTAACAAATTAGTTTTATATTTCTTTAACAAAAATAGCATTATTTTTGATTGGATGTAGATACTGCCAAAGGAATGGTTAACAACTACTTTTGGAGACTCTGGACCCAAAGAACAAATGATTGTTCACTTTCAAACATGGTACAACAAAAGGGTGGTGGTACTCTCAGTTGAAGGCGAATTTTTCATGTGGGAAGGATGGTCTGAGTTGATTACAGACCTTAAAGTGGCGTCTGGTGATTGCATGGTCTTTTATGCAACTGATTCGAAAAATCTTGAGCTGGTGATTTATGATCATCGTGGTGTAGAAAAGGGTTGTTTGTTAACTTTTCAGCTGAAGGATGATGATGTTTCTACTACCTGGGAAAGAGGATCCACTTCCCAATCCATTCCTGAAATCATTTACATTGATGACAGTTCAGACAGTGAAACCGAAAGTGATACCTCAGAAGATGAACCAATGCCTCAACAACATCTACATCCTGAACGTGTTGTGATTATCAAAATACCGTCTGGTAACTTGTTGGTACGCTTCTTATTTTTTTATAGTTTAACATTCATCAACTGATAAATGGTGGCACACTACTTGTTTTATCTTTTTACATATCAACGTTTTATGCTTCATCATTATAGAATAACAATTTGGTTAAACCGTTGACTAAATATGTATTTTCTTTTTCGTTAGCGTCTTTCGGAGGAGTTTATTGGACTTCCAGGACTGAGGAGTGGGTGTTATGTGAGTTGTTTTAATCATGAAGGTGATGAATTTCAGTGGCGGTTGAAGCAGGAGACAGGGAAAAAGAAACCAAACCTGGCAGTTACTTTCGGTTTTCCTGAGTATCGATCAATCAATGGCCTGGTGCCTGGTCAATTTTATGAACTCACGTACAATATGGAGCAACAAAACTTTTATCTTTAGTTTGTGGATTTAAACATTTGTAGTTACTTTTGGTGTATAAGTGCTGTACAATCTGGATGTTGGTAGGTTACATATTTCTTGCTTGCACTTATACAGTGTATTTAAATGTTGTTTGTTGTAATATTTTAGATACGGTAATGTTTTCCAATGATGCATGCATTATAGAAATATTTACTTCTTGCATTACTTTTGATTACAAATCTGCAACTCAATGCAATTTTAAGCATTTGCCAATAATGGAACAATAGAGCCATTTAATACATACATTTCATTAGAAAATCTTGTACATTTACTACATTGTAAAAGCCAAATACATACAATTTACCATGACAAGAGAACCATTTTTTAAGGTTGTTACTTGTGACGCGCAACTTCAAATATAATCAAACTTGAATTAGACACAATAGTTTATTGTAAACTACAATGTTCCATTACTAAACAAGATTAAAGAACCTACACATCGAACAATAATTGTATGCGAGTACGGTAGTAATTTACCAAACATCAACATCGACTTTTAAATACGAACATAATTTACATATCATAATATAGAATTCTTACAGACATTAGTAAATCTAAAACATAAATTGTTCTACGGTTAGGAACTTAAATGTTATCAAAACATGTACACGTGCAATTCGTACATAGACCATAACTACTACACAAATTAGAGTTATTAAAGCTGCACTATCAGAAGACTATTGACCCCAATGAGATTGTTAAAGTGGGTGGCTTCCATCCAAGACCATGAAAAAACTCTTGTACCGACGTGAGAACCCAATCATACACCTATCACCCACTTTGTACCCATTCAAAGCCACAAAGTACTCCCAGCCTTTCGAAACAAAAAGCTTTTTTGTGGTTACATCTGTGGCCTGTTTTATGTCCCACCAATGGAATATCCCTTCCATATCGAAGCATATATAGGTGCAGCCAGCCTCGAGTTCTCGGATGCGGTTAAAGTCCTCAGGTAGTTCCTAAATGACAGTGACATATTATTTGTTAATGATTGCATAATTATTTGTCATTGCTATATACACAAATAAGTTTAACTGTTTCTATAAAAAAGTATCTAACTCACCCAAATAGTTCCCCTTGGTATGTCGAAGAAGATGTATGTGACATCAACGGTGCTCCATATGTTGTACCTTTCAGCTCTATTCAGCTGGTCAAGGGTGAGTGCACGTGTTTTACTAGTAGAGGCATCATTGTTTCCAGCTGTATTTGTGATTCAATTCATTAATATGCAAACAAAGAACAAAATACTCAATTACATCACAAATCAATTGTTAGATTTAAAATGGTTAGATAAAATGTATATGCTGTCTTTTTCAAAACTAAGCAAACTATATTGGTATTGTAGCTTGAAAGTTCACAATACATATTGCTGTAACATAAATCAAACCCTAAGTAACCTATTGGGAATCTGCAGATAATTAGCAAATAATATCTACAAGTGCAATATCATAAATGAACATTTGGTATGAACTTAAAGGTATAACACAATAAATTTACAGACTCACACCTGCATGAGTGTAATTCTAAAGAAAAACACTGATATTATATATGCACATAACTGTGAGATAAAATCGATTCTGGTTCAAATAAAAAAGCATAAATACATGTGAAGTGTAGATCTGTTGTTTGATTTTAGTGATTTACAATTAACAAATGAGATGATAAACTTTGTTCTAAGTTTTTTAGGTTTTCAATTCGGAAAACCCTGTGCTTACAGTTAATAAACAACAAATTTTGTTTAAGAAAACACAATAACCTGAGCTCGACATGGCGGGAGATGGTTGTAGTTGATCGCTATTGCAAGTACAGAGCTGGTGGCAGGTGAAAAGATACTCAGTATGATGTACTTGAGAAGGTGAGGGATTTTTTGTATTGCCTTTTTTTTTATAAACAGATATTTTTGAAAATACCGAATCATTTTTTCCTGGGCCGGGTCAAGTAGATTATTACGGTGTATTAAAAAAATACCAATACCAAATATTTTACTATAGGTAAAATACCTAAACTCTTCATCATTAGATCAGCTTAATGGCCAAATCCCACCATTTGGTCTCGAAAATTTTAAATTAACCGCCAATATAATTAAAACCACTAATTGACACAAAACAACCTGATCATAATTGAAACAAACTGCCAGTCTCATTCACTGTTTTATTATTTTCACAAACCCTAGCAGTGATCCATACTACTTTAAATCGCTAAATTCGATACATTCAAGAACTTGATACATCAAACATCATGGTACGTTTATGATTTCAATTCTATTGTATGCGTAACTAGAACTACTAGTATTGTTTAGGTATTAGTCTTGTTATTATTGTTAGCTTCTTATTATTGATTTTTTTAATGTATACAGAGCCGAAACAATAGGCCTAAACGAGGAGTTAGCAAACTTAAATAAAAATCAGTGATTCCATTTGTGGTTGAATTTGACGAATTTGGGCATGCTATAGGAAAATATCAAGCTTTGTTTGCCAGTAACATAGGTGTTCTTACAAGGCTTAGGATTGATTTTCTTGAGGATGATTGGAAAGTAGTATCTGAAGATGAGAAAAAAGCGTTATGGTTGGACATAAAGGTATCAAATCATATATAACTTATAAGAATTATGTTTCATAAAGGTATCAGAATTTTTTAAACTAATGTTTAAGTATATATATGTAACAACATTTACAGCAACATCATTTTATCCAAGATGATTTTGCGAAGAAACAAACGTTTCATCATTGCAACGGGGCTTTTAATAGATTCAGGGCCAAGTTAAGAATGTATATGGTTCAAGGCAAGCTTCCTTATGAAGAAGTGCCAGATTACGGTTTCATAACTCCAGTAAAATGGAGAGAATTTTGTGAACTTGAAGACACACCAGCAAAAAGGGTTAGTGTTATGCATTTTGCTTTTAAACATGTATGGAATTACATTTCTAAATTGACGGCAACTAATGTGCTTTTTAATCCCATGCAAATTGTAAAGGAATTACGAGAAAAAGGCAGAGCAAACGCCTTGCAACAATAAAAAGATAATTACGCCCGTGTAGGTCGTTCAGGTTATCGAGGCCATAAAGAAGAATGGGAGTCGGAGAAAAAAGATCCTGAAAGGCGTACCGTATACCACGATATCTCCAATCCTGCTGCAAGGAATTATGTACTCGGAAGGATGAAGCGAACGAAAGAATCGAAGAGGCCAATAGTTCCAGATACGAATGTTTCCCTTGTAGAGAAAATTATAATATACTTTAAATTGATTTTATAGCGTTATTAACCTAGAATTGTTTTATAACCGATTAATTTTCTTGTTTTGTTCCAGGTTAATACAGATAAAAAAGGTGATGATGCCTTGTTAGTGAATGTGGGGAAAGAACACGGCGGTAGAACCAGAGGTGTTAGCAGCACGCTAGGATATAGCAAATTCGGTAAGAAGCAAAAGGGAGAGCAATTAGTAACAATGGAAAAGGTACATGAATTTGTGGCTAAGGAGGTTCAAAGGGTGGTGGTGGAAAGAGAAAAAACTGGAACACATGAAACTTCACGTGAAACAGCTACAACACCTGAACATCATTACCCGACAGAACATCACGACACGACAGGAAATATGCAACTGGTAGACGAACATGTCGACGAACCAGTAGATGCACTGGAAGTCTTACAGGTAGACGAACTGGAACAGGTAAACGAACAGTTGGTGTTGAATGACAAGTTTATTGAGAGAAAACGGGGAATGGAAGATCACCCAATTGTGGACAAGCAAGTGGAGATCCAGCGAATAGAGGTGGAACAAGATATAGTGGCTAAAAAACAGAAAGTGGATGCACTAGGCATGCGAAAAGAAGAGATTCATGAACCAAGGGTTCAAGAGCAAAGGGTCAAGAACCAACCATTTGCAGACTTGCAAAACATAAAGGTAACTGGTCTTCTTTTATTTCAAAAGCTAAATGGATAATTCAATACACATTGAAAGTATTAAATACTCTACAAATAATACTTGTTGTTTTTAATTTTTACAGGACGAAGTTGAAATCTTGTTATTTAACCCACATCGTATAGAGTCTCTTGTGTGTGGTCAGGGTATACTATATCCAACCAACGAATTTACTCAAGTAAATGGGGAAAAAGTTGTTCCTTCTTACATGAAGGTGAAAATAAACAACTTTACTAAGGACAACACATCATTGAGGCTTCCAATACCATTCAAAGACTTGTCAAAAAATACGGTGAAGGAGGTTTTAGGTGATGTGGTTGGAAGTTTTGTACAATGGCCTCTCATGAAAATGACTCGCATCACCAAGGTACATGTACTGTAGAGCTTACTTATCCGTTTCTTGTGTTAATCTAAGTATTATAAATTATATCTTCATTCAGGAATTGGAGGCATATGTAAATGACATCAGTGCCCAAAAAAAACAGTACACAGTTCAAGTGGTGATACCACAAAGACTAATGGAATTGCAACAAAAAAGGTTTTTAATGTTTATATTCTGAATAATTTTTTTCATGTAATACTCTGTATAGTTGAATACTCTGTCAATATTTGGATACTCTGAATACTTGTATAATTTTTACTATAAATATATTTAAATTTCATGTGTGTAACTTTATAGGTGAAGACAGAAATCATTTTGTTCCACCCCACGAGTTCAGAACCTGCACCGTTGCTAGGGGGCATATGCATCCAACCGATGAGACTACCTTGATACATGGAAAGCGTGTGCTTCCGTGCTACATGAAGGTGTCTATAAACTTTGTTTTGCCTCGATATGAATCTACATTGCTTCCAATAACAGATAAAAATCTTGAGTCTAATACACTAAAAGAGGCTATTGGGGCTATGATACAATGGCCTCTCTTGAAACTTCGTCCTTCAGACAAAAACAAGGTACATGCATAATTGCTTACATAATTTGCTGTATCGGTAAACTGAATTTAAGTGTTATTATTAATTTTGCCTCGATTGTTATCAGGATAGTGCAATGAAATCAAAGAGGGTGGGATTACAAAATAGAATAGATAAAAGCAATGTGTCTATTGGTACTGGTAGTAAGCAGGTATATATATGCTCATCAAATTTAAGTTACATCATCATACGTATATACCTATATAATTTAAGTTATCTGATGTGGTGTTGCAGGTGCATCCACGTAACAATGGACATTCAGGAATGCAACACCAAAAAAAGAGAGAACAATTGTATAACCAACTGCTTTCAATGGAACATCTCCTACCCAACAGATCATGTGTGCAAGCTGCGTATACTAGATGGATGAGTCAAGAAGATCCTACCACTGGTTTCACTCTTAAAGCAAATCCAGGAGTTTTTGGCGTACCCGAAGAGTGCGTAAGTACGATTGGTGCTGATGACATCATCACACTTTGGACAAGGGGATGCCTGGACTGCAGCATCATTTTTTCCTTCATGCTGTAAGTGCATTTAACAGTTTCATATGCACGTTTGACTATAGTTTTCAGGATTTGAGCTGACATGTTATTTTTTTTTAATTTTTTCCCGCATATTAGGGGTCGAGACAAGCTTATGAAAGTAGCTTTTACCGAACCATATGGGTTAATGAACCCTTATTATATATGTGGAACATTTATCACCTCAGACAAAAATTTTGTAATCAAGTACTTGAAGACCGCCTTCAACTCTACTCAACAGTCTTTCTTCGCACCATATAATCAGAAGTATGTAATCATTCCTTATATATTATTGCTTACAAAAATTTATCTTCTAACGAGTGAATTTTAATTTGCTAGAGGCCATTGGGTGTTGGTTTTTATATCTCACACTGAGTACAAAGGAATCATACTTGATTCAGTAAATAGGACCCATAAGAAGACGAAAGATGATTATCTGATCACAGACTGCGTAACGCAGTAAGAATTATTTCTAAATCAATAATAGTTGTTAATTTAAATCTTGATTACATTTACATTATGTCACATTACACAATATCATTTGGTCTTTTATTTGTCTAATTTTGAATAGGGCTTGGGGTCCTTTGCAATGGAATGTAGTTAAGGTTAGTCATCCTAGCTGTCTACAAACAGTCCTCCAAGTTGTTCATCCATGTTTTCATGTTCATTACGTGTTACATGTTAAATTAATACATGTGTATAAACGTGTGTCTATAATGTAGTGCAATCAACAACCAGACAGTTGGGAGTGTGGATATTATGTACTCAATTGGATGCATTCGATCGTAAATAGTCGTATAAGAAAGGAAGTTATTAACATTGACGAAGTAAGTATTTTAAGTTATGAATGATTAAATTTTATCTTTAGGTATATCTTACAAAAAGCTTATATAATATATGTATATATGTAAAAATGTATATTTATATACATATATAAAATTTACTGCTATCATGGGATGAACGTTGTTTATCTACAATCTATCTAAACAATATTATGGAAAAATGGCATTTGTGGGCTCCTTTTTGATGTCTGGTATGTGTAACCTTTATGTGATCTGATATTTTGTGTCAATGGTCTTGGAGATTTGGTAATATTGTTAAAGTCCATATATTCATGCATGTTCAAAATACTATTCTTTAAAAACAGGTAAAGCAAATCATGGGATTATTTGAAGAGCAGGTGGATTTTTTGTGCTGCAGGATGCTTTGCTTTGAAATGGATTAGTAGGCAGCTTATTTCATTTGTAATACCTAGATGATTTAGATTTATGACTTTTTTCATTTGTGAATGTTATGAAGATAATTTATATGTATATTTGGGTTTTCTTTATTAATAAAATTAATTACTGTTTTATTCTTGTTAATCTGTTACATTTACCAGTATTTACCATTTCTGTAATTATGCAAATTCAACACGTCTACTAGCACAACCAATTCAACACGTCTAATTGATTTTTAAATTTCTGTTACAATACAACACGTCTATTTGCAGAAGTCTGTTATAGTTGGTGGCAATTTGAAATATTAAATTTTTAAATTTTTAAAAATTTAAAATTTTAAATATTTTAAAATTTTTGGCGGGTTTAAAAAAATATCCCGGAACACGTCTAATTGCAAATAGATCAACACGTCTAATTGTAACTACAACAACACGTCTAATTGCAACTAGATGAACACGTCTTATTACATCTAGATGAACACGTCTAATAGAGACTAACGGAAAATACAGAACACGTCTAATAGTAAGTAACGAAACACGTTAAATTGCAACTAACGGAACACGTCTAAATGAAACTAACAGACCACGTCTAATTGAAGATAACGGAACACGTCTAAAAGACACAAACGGAACAGCTTAAACTAACGATTTTACAACACGTCTAATTAATGGTTTTTAGAGCGGTTCCTTGAACCGCACTATATGAGTACACTCATTTAGAGCCCTAGCATATAGACGTGTTGCGGAACACGTCTAAAAGACCTTTTCCACACAACTAAAAGGGCCGGAATGTAGTAGTGTATGATAGTTTATTTCATATGACTTTTATATAATGTGTCCTATTAAATTATACATATAATGCGACACTAAACCGTTGAATGTCTTAGAAAGTATCATTTTATGATTCACAATTAAAGTGTCCTATGAAATCATATGATAATTATGACACAAATAACTAATCAATCCTATTAAAGAATCTAAGTGTTCTATTATATATACTATAATACGACTCGTACAAATAAATGTCTTATAAAGAGTAAGTTTTATATGACCGTCATATCATGTGTCCTATTACTTACCAAATAATAAGACAAAAACATTTAAATGTCTTATAAAGTCCTTTTATATGATATACAATTTAAATGTCCTATTATATCACATTATCTATTATGATAATTAGGACCCCAAAAACTCATTCGTTCTAATAACATACATTTATAGGACATATGTACCAAGTGTCCTAATATGTTAGAATATAATAAGACTCTCGTAAATAAATGGCCTCTAAAGGCCTATTTCATATGACGTTTATATCAAGTGTCCTATTACATAAACACATAATGAGACGCTAATGAATAAATGTCTTATAAGCTCCTCTATTAGGATCCACTTTCTAAGTATCCTATGAAAATATTTGATAATAGGACACAAAAAATTATTGTTTCTCACACAATAACTTTTTAGGACCTCACTCTAAAATCGTAGATCATAATGGGACCCTAGATAATGTAAGTCCTATCTAAGTAGCTTTTAGGACCATATTTTACTAGGTCCCATAAAAAAGGTCCAATAAGTGCACTTTTGTTGTAGTGCACTTTACGGTAACCGGTATGTTCATTGTGAACTGTAACCCTATGAAACCACCCAAGTGGCCATTATTGCGGCTAAGCTATTAATGGTGAACTAAGTCGTTAATCACCCTTTCGTAGATCTTCATCTCAATAAGGGTTATCCACGGTAACCATTGACCGGAGATTAACACTATAATTTTCTTAAACACTCCCACATGGCACTCAACATATGATCAGTCCTATGCGACAAATTTATATTCGATCAAATGGCGCCATCCGTGGGACCATAAATAGAACTGCATAAGAAGTTTGTTTGTTACGAACGATTAACTTTGAAGCTTCTCATTTTTTATGGTTTGTTCCTGTAACAGGTACTAAGCTAGGGGAGGTGGAAACAAGTCTGGTATAGATCAATCCCGACATCAGGCATTCGGCCCTACCGGACCAAAAAAACCAGGAAAAAACACCTACTTCATGAAAGAAACCTGATGCGGGGGCAGACAAGTCCTCTAAGAAAGCAAAAAAGTCGTCAGCCACCGTCTCACCGGTATTCGAAGAGGTTCCACCTAAGAAACCTACGTATTGGATGTCGGGTGATGAGGACGATGAAGAAGACGAAGAAGCTGGATATGAGAAGGAAACCCCAATTACAACGGTGGGATTCATCCCGATATATTCAACGCCAAAGTCAACAGCTAACACTAGGCGGATCATGACTCCTGTAAGTACATGAGAGTGATTGTACAAGGAAAATATCGAGCTCAGTGAGCCGACGAATGTTAAAACTCTACTTGATAACGTGTGCTTCCCTCGAGATACCTCACCAATTCCAAAGCTTTCTAGTTTCTTTACCCAGGCAGCTCATTTAGGTTGGATAGAAAGTCTGTTTAACATTTTGGTTGGAGCTGCGCTAGATGAGTACGCCCAGGCATTCAACGTGCCTAATCAGAGCGAAGAAATCTTAAACAAATTTTATGCTGGGATGATGGGTCATAAAGTTAAACCTTTTATGGAGGTCGCACCTGTTAATGAAAAGTTCTCACCTGATATCGCTAATTATGTGTCCGCGTCCCCGCCAGTTATCCCGTTAACTATGGGATGATATGATGGCACGACAGATCCTGATGAATTTTTACAAAGATACGAAGAGACTGCTCGTGCGTAAACATGGAATAATGAAATCAAGTGTCTTGAATTTCAAATTTACTTCAAGGTGTTGCGAGGGAGTGGTTCGACAATTTGTCATCCACCCTCGTCATCTCGTACAGTGACCTTCGTGCGCGTTTCGTGCTAAATTTCCATAACATGCGCGCTCAGAAGAGGACACATGTAGAATGTCATGATATTAGGCAGGGGGTAAGAGAATCTCTTGGCCAGTTTATTGATCGCTATACAAAGGAAGTGTCTAAGATGGCGGGTTAGCCAAAAAGCCAAAAAGTGTTCAGGTTTATTCATGTGCTCTGCAGGGAAAGGCATCTTACCCTCTGGCAGTGCCTGTGCATAAAGGTCCCTGACACTTTAGCAGAAGCAATTAAAGAAGCGCACGAGCGTATGCGTGCGAGGGAAGATTCCAATCGGCATGGTACCAAGTATCATGATGGGAAAAGTGGCAGAGATGACGATTCTCATCAGGGGTCCACCGGTGGGTCGAAGCGCAAAAGTGACAATTCTGGCTAGGATTCTGGCTTGTCAAAGCATAATAATAAGTTACAAAAATAAAACGTTGGAGCTGATCAAGGGAAGGGGCACTTCCTAAACCAGAGCGAGTTGAATAAAACACCGAAAGAAATCTTGGCTACTGAACCTATTTGCTTAATGTTTTCTGAGCCTGATAAGATGTCAGAATACGCCAGGCGCGATAAGTCAAAGTTCTGTGAATTCCATAATGATTATGGCCATGAAATCTATCGGTGTAAATCTTTCATTGAAAAGGTTATAGAGTGCCTCGGGAGAGGCGAGCTCAACCATTTAAGACCTACAAAGGAGTAGGGATCTTCTTCACAGAATCAAGCGCTTGATAAGGGCGCGCCAATTCCAAAAAAGAATATTGACAAGAGCACCGATAAAACGATCAACATGGTGCATGCCTAGCACACGGGACAAAGGCAAAACGCCGAATAGTTAGAGGAGTGGGAGATAGAACTAATATCTTTCCCGCCCATGCAGACTGTAAATTCGTCACATGCACTGATTGTTATCAAGCGGTGAGTTATTGACTGTAGATATAATGTTAAGAGATTAAATGTTGATACGGGGAGCAGCGTTGATGTTATTTATGAGCACTGCTTCAGGCAGCTACCTGAGGAGATCAAATCAAAATTACGCGCGCCAACGACTATGCTCTCTGGGTTTTCTGGGGAGTTGGCATGGCCGTTGGTGTGCATTGAACTCGAATTAGAATTAGCAGATGATAATGATCCCTCTCGCTCTCGAGCCGTGCCCATTGAATTTTGCATGGTACGTTCTTATTCTTATTACAATGCGCTTCTGGGAAGAGTTACTTTACAAAAGTTTGGCGCGATGCCGTCAACAGTTCATAGTATGATAAAATTCCCTACCAAGCAAGGAATAGCAACCATCTGGACGGAGTCTGGAAGGGCGCTTTATGCATCCATCACACCACCAGAATCGCTTACTACCATTGATGAACAAATACGAAGCTGCTCTATTGTCGTCAATCCAAATCATCCAGACAAGTGAATTCAGATTGAGGGTAGCTTATCCAACAACGTTAAAGTCAAGTTGCGAAATATGCTGATAACCAATATAGATGTTTTCGCATGGAGTGAAGAGGACATGACGGGAGTACCTCGTGAAATAGCAGAGCACAAGTTAAATGCTATCCCAATTTTAACTACAGTGCGACAGAAAAAAGGCCTATGGCCCCAGAAAGAAGCGAGTGGCTGTGAATGGAGGTAGAAAAGCTAGTGAATGCAAACATACTTAGGGAGGTGCATTATCAAACTTGGGTAGCAAATCCTGTCTTAGTCAAGAAAGCCGATGGTTCATGGCGCATGTGTGTTTATTTTAAGGATATTAACAAAGCATGTCCCAAAGACAACTATCCTCTTTCGGAGATAGATTGGAAAGTCGAATCATTATTTTGGTTCAGATTTAAATGTTTCTTGAATGCGTACAAGGGGTATCATCAGATTCAGATGGAAAAGGCTGATGAAGATAAGACTGTGTTCCATACAGATCAAGGGATCTATTGTTACACAAAGATGCCCTTTGGACTGAAAAACGCAAGCGTGACCTATCAGCGGGTGGTCGATGTTGTGTTCAAAGATCAAATCGGTAGGAACCTTGAAGGTTATGTTGATGATTTGGTTATCAAAAGAAATACGGAAGTGCAAATGCTGGATGACATCTTTGAAACGTTCAACTCTCTGCGCAGAATCTACATGAAACTTAACCTCGCAAAGTGTAGCTTTGGGGAAGAAGAAGGAAAATTTTTGGGGCATATAGTAACCCCAAGAGGAATCCATGCGAATCCCAAGAAAATTGAAGCAGTGGAACAGATGCAGTCACCGAAATCCAGAAAAGAAGTTCAAACTCTGACAGGAAAATTAGTGGCGCTAACACGCTTCTTGTCAAAAGCAGCAGAGAGGTCTTTTCCATTCTTCCAGACTTTAAAGAACTCATTGAAAAAGTCAGACTTCAAGTGGAGAGAGGAGGCCTAGAAAGCTTTTCTAGAGATGAAGGCGCTTTTGAAAGAACTGCCTACTTTAACCACACATGTGGCAAGAGAGACATTGATGTTGTATCTTGCGACTTCGAAGGAAGCCATACGCTCTGTTCTTGTCGCAGATATGGGGCATATATGTATCATGCTTTGTTTATTTTTTATATATATGCATAGAGAATTATATGTTTATTTATATGTGAAACCCATTCTTTAAAACGCAGGTACAGATGCCTGTATACTTTGTCAGTAAGGTGCTTAGTGGTAGTAAGGTCAATTACACTCCAATTGAAAACCTGGTATACGCACTTGTGCACACAGCTCGTAGGTTGCGTCGATATTTCCAAGCGCATCCTATAGTGGTATTGACTGATCAACCAATAAGACATGTACAAGTCACGGGATGCGCTACCTATGTATAACACAATCTTATAAGTCACTTTTAGCATGCATGGATTAAATGCCAACATACTGATAACGATTGTATTATCACAGGTGCTGTACAAACCTGACATTTAGGGGTGATTGGTTAAATGGGCCATAGAATTGGGGGAGCATGAAATAAACTTCTCTCCGCGAACAACGGTCAAAGGACAGATATTGGAAGATTACTTGGCTGAAACTACGGTTGAGATAGAAGCATCAAAGGAAAGTATCGCAACTGAACCTCTGTAAAGTCAACCTTGGGAGTTGTATACTGCTGGAGATTGTGGCCTGGAGGGTTCAGGCACAGGGTTAGTTTTGACATGTCCGTAGGGGGAAGAGCACACCTATGTGCTTCGATAGCGTAGCAGTTGGGTATTAAGTGTTTGGATGCATACGTTGACTCGCAACTCGTGGAAAATCAAGTTAATGGGTTATTTGAGGCGCATGATGCCTCTATGCAAAGCTACCTAGAACTTGTACAAAAGATGATAGAAGAGTTCGACGTGTTCAGACTAGTACAGGTACTTAGGGGTCAGAATAAGAAAGCAGATGCGCTTAGCAAGTTGGATGCTCTAGCCTTTGATCACTTGCGTAAAATGTATGGGTAGAAGAATTGACGAAGAAATCTATTGATGAGGAGTCTACTGTCTCACTTATCGAGGAGGAAAGCCCAAACTGGATGACACCTATACTTAAATTTTTAGTAGATGCAATGCTCCCTACAGATGAAAAGGAAGCAAGAAAGGTACGCATGAAAGCGCCCATGTACACTTTGGTGGATGGAGCTCTTTACATAAAGTCATTCCTTGGACCGAGCCTATCACACCCCCAGTTAGGTGTAGTGACCCGAACTTTTCCATGTTTATATATATTAATTGAGATTGATATTTACATGATTAAATGTTTCCATCATGTTAAGCAATCAAACTTGTTAAGACTTGATTAATTGAAATATGTTTCATATAGACAATTGACCACCCAAGTTGACCGGTGATTCACGAACGTTAAAACTTGTAAAAACTATATGATGACATATATATGGATATATATATAGTTAACATGATACTATGATAAGTAAACATATCATTAAGTATATTAACAATGAACTACATATGTAAAAACAAGACTACTAACTTAATGATTTTTAAACGAGACATATATGTAACGATTATCGTTGTAAAGACATTTAATGTATATATATCATATTAAGAGATATTCATACATGATAATATCATGATAATATAATAATTTAAAATCTCATTTGATATTATAAACATTGGGTTAACAACATTTAACAAGATCGTTAACCTAAAGGTTTCAAAACAACACTTACATGTAACGACTAACGATGACTTAACGACTCAGTTAAAATGTATATACATGTAGTGTTTTAATATGTATTTATACACTTTTTAAAGACTTCAATACACTTATCAAAATACTTCTACTTAACAAAAATGCTTACAATTACATCCTCGTTCAGTTTCATCAACAATTCTACTCGTATGCACCCGTATTCGTACTCGTACAATACACAGCTTTTAGATGTATGTACTATTGGTATATACACTCCAATGATCAGCTCTTAGCAGCCCATGTGAGTCACCTAACACATGTGGGAACCATCATTTGGCAACTAGCATGAAATATCTCATAAAATTACAAAAATATGAGTAATCATTCATGACTTATTTACATGAAAACAAAATTACATATCCTTTATATCTAATCCATACACCAACGACCAAAAACACCTACAAACACTTTCATTCTTCAATTTTCTTCATCTAATTGATCTCTCTCAAGTTCTATCTTCAAGTTCTAAGTGTTCTTCATAAATTCCAAAAGTTCTAGTTTCATAAAATCAAGAATACTTTCAAGTTTGCTAGCTCACTTCCAATCTTGTAAGGTGATCATCCAACCTCAAGAAATCTTTGTTTCTTACAGTAGGTTATCATTCTAATACAAGGTAATAATCATATTCAAACTTTGGTTCAATTTCTATAACTATAACAATCTTATTTCAAGTGATGATCTTACTTGAACTTGTTTTCGTGTCATGATTCTGCTTCAAGAACTTCGAGCCATCGAAGGATCCATTGAAGCTAGATCCATTTTTCTCTTTTCCAGTAGGTTTATCCAAGGAACTTAAGGTAGTAATGATGTTCATAACATCATTCGATTCATACATATAAAGCTATCTTATTCGAAGGTTTAAACTTGTAATCACTAGAACATAGTTTAGTTAATTCTAAACTTGTTCGCAAACAAAAGTTAATCCTTCTAACTTGACTTTTAAAATCAACTAAACACATGTTATATATCTATATGATATGCTAACTTAATGATTTAAAACCTGGAAACACGAAAAACACCGTAAAACCGGATTTACGCCGTCGTAGTAACACCGCGGGCTGTTTTGGGTTAGTTAATTAAAAACTATGATAAACTTTGATTTAAAAGTTGTTATTCTGAGAAAATGATTTTTATTATGAACATGAAACTATATCCAAAAATTATGGTTAAACTCAAAGTGGAAGTATGTTTTCTAAAATGGTCATCTAGACGTCGTTCTTTCGACTGAAATGACTACCTTTACAAAAACGACTTGTAACTTATTTTTCCGACTATAAACCTATACTTTTATGTTTAGATTCATAAAATAGAGTTCAATATGAAACCATAGCAATTTGATTCACTCAAAACGGATTTAAAATGAAGAAGTTATGGGTAAAACAAGATTGGATAATTTTTCTCATTTTAGCTACGTGAAAATTGGTAACAAATCTATTCCAACCATTACTTAATCAACTTGTATTGTATCTTATGTAATCTTGAGATACCATAGACACGTATACAATGTTTCGACCTATCATGTCGACACATCTATATATATTTCGGAACAACCATAGACACTCTATATGTGAATGTTGGAGTTAGCTATACAGGGTTGAGGTTGATTCCAAAATATATATAGTTTGAGTTGTGATCAATACTGAGATACGTATACACTGGGTCGTGGATTGATTCAAGATAATATTTATCGATTTATTTCTGTACATCTAACTGTGGACAACTAGTTGTAGGTTACTAACGAGGACAGCTGACTTAATAAACTTAAAACATCAAAATATATTAAAAGTGTTGTAAATATATTTTTGAACATACTTTGATATATATGTATATATTGTTATAGGTTCGTGAATCAACCAGTGGCCAAGTCTTACTTCCCGACGAAGTAAAAATCTGTGAAAGTGAGTTATAGTCCCACTTTTAAAATCTAATATTTTTGGGATGAGAATACATGCAGGTTTTATAAATGATTTACAAAATAGACACAAGTACGTGAAACTACATTCTATGGTTGAATTATCGAAATCGAATATGCCCCTTTTTATTAAGTCTGGTAATCTAAGAATTAGGGAACAGACACCCTAATTGACGCGAATCCTAAAGATAGATCTATTGGGCCTAACAAACCCCATCCAAAGTACCGGATGCTTTAGTACTTCGAAATTTATATCATATCCGAAGGGTGTCCCGGAATGATGGGGATATTCTTATATATGCATCTTGTTATTGTCGGTTACTAGGTGTTCACCATATGAATGATTTTTATCTCTATGTATGGGATGTGTATTGAAATATGAAATCTTGTGGTCTATTGTTACGATTTGATATATATAGGTTAAACCTATAACTCACCAACATTTTTGTTGACGTTTAAAGCATGTTTATTCTCAGGTGAATATTAAGAGCTTCCGCTGTTGCATACTAAAATAAGGACAAGATTTGGAGTCCATGTTTGTATGATATTGTGTAAAAACTGCATTCAAGAAACTGAATTCGATGTAACATATTTGTATTGTAAACCATTATGTAATGGTCGTGTGTAAACAAGATATTTTAGATTATCATTATTTGATAATCTACGTAAAGCTTTTTAAACCTTTATTTATGAAATAAAGGTTATGGTTTGTTTTAAAAATGAATGCAGTCTTTGAAAAACGTCTCATATAGAGGTCAAAACCTCGCAACGAAATCAATTAATATGGAACGTTTTTAATCAATAAGAACGGGACATTTCAGTTGGTATCCGAGCGTTGGTCTTAGAGAACCAGAAAATTTGCATTAGTGTGTCTTATCGAGTTTGTTAGGATGCATTAGTGAGTCTGGACTTCGACCGTGTTTTCTTTAAAAATGATTGCTTAACATTTTTGTTGGAAACTATATATTTTTAACATATGAATATTATGTGATATATTAATCTCTTAACGTGTTTGATATTATGTGATAGATGTCTACCTCTAGAACAAGTCCCATTGACTCACCTAATAATAATGAAGAGTCAAATGTAAATTGGAATGATTTGTGGACTGATTCACAAGTTCCCGAAGAGGAACCGGAAGAAGAGTCGGAACCGGAAGAAGAATCGGAACCGGAAGAAGAATTGGAACCGGATGAAGAAATAGAACCGGTGGGGGAAATAATAAAACGGTTAAGTAAAAGAAAATCCTCAACCAACCGACCAAAGTTAATTATGGTCAATGGTGTTTCCGCCAAGGAAGCAAAATATTGGGAGGATTACCAATTCTCCGATGAATCGGATTCCGACGAGAATTTCGATGATGTTATAGAAATTACCCCAACCGAATTTAAAAAGGCAAAAGAAAATAATAAGGGAAAGGGCATAAAAATAGAGAAATCTAATTCCAACCCCGATGAACTTTATATGTATCGTCAACCCCCGAAGTCCTTAAGTTGTAACAATGACCCGGGAACCTCTAAACCACCAGGTTTTTCTAAACCAATGTGGACAGCTCGTATTAGGGGAACATCATATATCCCTAGAAACTTGGCAAAATGAACCAAAACCGAAGAAGAAGAAACGAGCGAGTCGGAATAATATAGTTGTATTCGTGTGGTGTAATATATGTAATATAGTGTTCTTATGCTTTATGATATATGTAAAAATTGCTTGTATTAATAAGTATTTTTTTTATGAAACTAACTCTTGTCTATTTTACAGTTTAAAAACACAAAATGGATAGACAACCCAATATTTTAAGAGACCTACCCGGAGACATGATTGATGAAATCTTGTCTAGAGTCGGCCAGAATTCTTCGGCACAACTATTTAAGGCGAGATCAGTTTGTAAGACATTCGAAGAACGTTCCAAGAATGTCTTGGTTTATAAGAGACTTTCGTTTGAAAGATGGGGGATATCACATTGGGAAACCCATAAGTTACGATGTGTTTACTTTGACGCATATAATGCGGGGAACCCAAATGCTATTTTACGCAACGGGTTAAGAAATTATTTTGACTCAATATATCCGAATATTGGACTTCGTGATTTAGAAAAAGCGGCTAACATGCAACATAAAGAAGCATGTTATGCTTACGGATTAGTAATGTTCGCTTCTCACCAAAGTGAGAACAAGAACATTGGGCTACAACTATTAAACAAAACGTTTCCACAAGTGACGGAGTCGGTAATTGGGGTAAGAAATGAGGTTTTTAGATTATTACGGGACTGTTGGATATTACGTAACCCTCGTCCCTTTGATGACGTTACAACACGCTGTCTTATCAACGGCCATAACGGTTATGTTGCACAAGACCAAGGATGGGAAGTAGTCCTAGTAAAACCAGAATGCATGACTTGTTTCTGGACGTATGAATTACGTGTCTTTATTGCCTTTGCCGAACGACTTGTGTACTAGCTAGAATTATCTTCACAACTATCTTGTATCAAAGTTATTGTGTGCTATATTTCATGCTTTATGTAAAATAAGCGGTATTGTAAGTTTGTAAAATATTGTATAAAAGTTTGAACGCGAAATATTATTACAATCAGTTTTTCATATAGAATTGTAGTAGTTGAATTGTATATTAGCTACTAAGTATGAACTTAATGGGTAGGTACTACCCGAATTTAAACTTATAAAACGCTAATATGAAGAAAAAGCTTTTATAAATGAGTTCATATTATGCTACGAAATACTATTAACTACTCTTAATATTCTGTATGATTAACTTGTTCCATTTAACTATTTTGAAGGAAATGGCACCGACTACTCGACACACCGTGAATATGAATGAAGAGGAATTCCGTACTTTTCTAGCTTCAAACATAGCCGCAGTACAGGCTGCGCTACATACCAACAATAACCTTGGATCTAGCAGTATAGGAAATCGTGTAGGATGCACCTACAAAGAATTCACTGCCTGCAAACCTTTGGAATTTGATGGAACCGAAGGACCGATCGGATTGAAACGGTGGACCAAGAAGGTTGAATCGGTGTTTGCCATAAGTAAGTGTACTGAAGAGGACAAAGTGAAGTACGCTACGCATACCTTCACAGGTTCTGCGTTAACATGGTGGAATACCTATCTAGAGCAAGTGGGACAAGATGATGCGTACGCACTACCGTGGTCAGCATTCAAGCACTTGATGAACGAGAAGTACCGTCCCAGAACCGAGGTCAATAAGCTCAAGACAGAACTTAGAGGGTTACGAACCCAAGGATTTGATATTACCACGTACGAAAGACGATTCACAGAATTGTGCCTATTGTGTCCGGGAGCATTCGAAGATGAGGAAGAGAAGATCGACGCGTTTGTGAAAGGATTACCGGAAAGAATCCAAGAAGATATAAGTTCACACGAGCCTGCCTCCATACAACAGGCATGTAGAATGGCTCACAAACTAGTGAACCAGATTGAAGAAAGAATTAAAGAACAGACTGCTGAAGAGGCCAATGTGAACCAAAGTCAAAAGAAAGTGGGAGGAAAACGGTGATAAGAATCACCAATACAACAACAACAGCAATTACAACAATAATCGCAACAATTATCCCAACAATCGCAACATCAATTGCAACTACAACAAACGGCCCAACAACAACAACAACAACAGCAACTACAACAATCATCCCAACAACAATAATAACTGCAACAACAACAACAATCAGAAGCAGCTATGCCAAAGGTGTGAAAAGAATCACTCGGGGTTCTGCACCAAATTTTGCAACAAGTGTAAAAGAAATGCGGCAAAGTGTGAGGTCTACGGACCAGGGGTTAATAGAACGAAAGGAACAAATGGTGTCGGAACGAGTAATGGCGGAGCAAGTAGTGTCGGAGCAAGTTATGCCAATGTAGTTTGTTATAAATGTGGAAAACCAGGCCACATTATTAGAAATTGCCCGAACCAGGAGAACACGAATGGACAAGGCCGTGGAAGAGTTTTCAATATTAATGCGGTAGAGGCACATGAAGACCCGGAGCTTGTTACGGGTACGTTTCTTATTGACAATAAATCTGCTTACGTTTTATTTGATTCGGGTGCGGATAGAAGCTATATGAGTAGAGATTTTTGTGCTAAATTAAGTTGTCCATTGACGCCTTTGGATAGTAAATTTTTACTCGAATTAGCAAATGGTAAATTAATTTCAGCAGATAATATATGTCGGAATCGAGAAATTAAACTAGTTAGCGAAACATTTAAGATTGATTTGATACCAGTAGAGTTAGGGAGTTTTGATGTGATAATCGGTATGGACTGGTTGAAAGAAGTGAAAGCGGAGATCGTTTGTTACAAAAATGCAATTCGCATTATACGAGAAAAAGGAAAACCCTTAATGGTGTACGGAGAAAAGGGCAACACGAAGCTACATCTTATTAGTAATTTGAAGGCACAAAAACTAATAAGAAAAGGTTGCTATGCTGTTCTAGCACACGTCGAGAAAGTACAAACTGAAGAAAAGAGCATCAATGATGTTCCCATTGCAAAAGAATTTCCCGATGTATTTCCGAAAGAATTACCGGGATTACCCCCACATCGATCCGTTGAATTTCAAATAGATCTTGTACCAGGAGCTTCACCAATAGCTCGTGCTCCTTACAGACTCGCACCCAGCGAGATGAAAGAACTGCAAAGCCAATTACAAGAACTTTTAGAGCGTGGTTTCATTCGACCAAGCACATCACCGTGGGGAGCTCCTGTTTTGTTTGTCAAGAAGAAAGATGGTACATTCAGGTTGTGTATCGACTACCGAGAGTTGAATAAACTTACCATCAAGAACCGCTACCCACTACCGAGAATCGACGACTTATTTGATCAACTACAAGGCTCGTCTGTTTATTCAAAGATTGACTTACGTTCCGGGTATCATCAAATGCGGGTGAAAGAAGATGATATTCCAAAGACTGCTTTCAGAACACGTTACGGTCATTACGAGTTTATGGTCATGCCGTTTGGTTTAACTAATGCACCAGCTGTGTTCATGGACCTTATGAACCGAGTGTGTGGACCATACCTTGACAAGTTTGTCATTGTTTTCATTGATGACATACTTATTTACTCAAAGAATGACCAAGAACACGGTGAACATTTGAGAAAGGTGTTAGAAGTATTGAGGAAGGAAGAATTGTACGCTAAGTTTTCAAAGTGTGCATTTTGGTTGGAAGAAGTTCAATTCCTCGGTCACATAGTGAACAAAGAAGGTATTAAGGTGGATCCGGCAAAGATAGAAACTGTTGAAAAGTGGGAAACCCCGAAAACTCCGAAACACATACGCCAGTTTTTAGGACTAGCTGGTTACTACAGAAGGTTCATCCAAGACTTTTCCAGAATAGCAAAACCCTTGACTGCATTAACGCATAAAGGGAAGAAATTTGAATGGAATGATGAACAAGAGAAAGCGTTTCAGTTATTGAAGAAAAAGCTAACTACGGCACCTATATTGTCATTGCCTGAAGGGAATGATGATTTTGTGATTTATTGTGATGCATCAAAGCAAGGTCTCGGTTGTGTATTAATGCAACGAACGAAGGTGATTGCTTATGCGTCTAGACAATTGAAGATTCACGAACAAAATTATACGACGCATGATTTGGAATTAGGCGCGGTTGTTTTTGCATTAAAGACTTGGAGGCACTACTTATATGGGGTCAAAAGTATTATATATACCGACCACAAAAGTCTTCAACACATATTTAATCAGAAACAACTGAATATGAGGCATCGTAGGTGGATTGAATTATTGAATGATTACGACTTTGAGATTCGTTACCACCCGGGGAAGGCAAATGTGATAGCCGATGCCTTGAGCAGGAAGGACAGAGAACCCATTCAAGTAAAATCTATGAATATAATGATTCATAATAACATTACTACTCAAATAAAGGAGGCGCAACAAGGAGTTTTAAAAGAGGGAAATTTAAAGGATGAAATACCCAAAGGATCGGAGAAGCATCTTAATATTCGGGAAGACGGAACCCGGTATAGGGCTGAAAGAATTTGGGTACCAAAATTTGGAGATATGAGAGAAATGGTACTTAGAGAAGCTCATAAAACCAGATACTCAATACATCCTGGAACGGGGAAGATGTACAAGGATCTCAAGAAACATTTTTGGTGGCCGGGTATGAAAGCCGATGTTGCTAAATACGTAGGAGAATGTTTGACGTGTTCTAAGGTCAAAGCTGAGCATCAGAAACCATCAGGTCTACTTCAACAACCAAAAATCCCGGAATGGAAATGGGAAAACATTACCATGGATTTCATCACTAAATTGCCAAGGACTGCAAGTGGTTTTGATACTATTTGGGTAATAGTTGATCGTCTCACCAAATCAGCACACTTCCTACCAATAAGAGAAGATGACAAGATGGAGAAGTTAGCACGACTGTATTTGAAGGAAGTCGTCTCCAGACATGGAATACCAATCTCTATTATCTCTGATAGGGATGGCAGATTTATTTCAAGATTCTGGCAGACATTACAGCAAGCATTAGGAACTCGTCTAGACATGAGTACTGCCTATCATCCACAAACTGATGGGCAGAGCGAAAGGACGATACAAATGCTTGAAGACATGCTACGAGCATGTGTTATTGATTTCGGAAACAGTTGGGATCGACATCTACCGTTAGCAGAATTTTCCTACAACAACAGCTACCATTCAAGCATTGAGATGGCGCCGTTTGAAGCACTTTATGGTAGAAAGTGCATGTCTCCTATTTGTTGGAGTGAAGTGGGGGATAGACAGATTACGGGTCCGGAGATTATACAAGAAACTACCGAGAAGATCATCCAAATTCAACAACGGTTGAAAACCGCCCAAAGTCGACAAAAGAGCTACGCTGACATTAAAAGAAAAGATATAGAATTTGAAATTAGAGAGATGGTCATGCTTAAAGTTGCACCTTGGAAAGGCGTTGTTCGATTTGGTAAACGAGGGAAATTAAATCCAAGGTATATTGGACCATTCAAGATTATTGATCGTGTCGGACCAGTAGCTTACCGACTAGAGTTACCTCAACAACTCGCGGCTGTACATAAAACTTTCCACGTCTCGAATTTAAAGAAATGTTTTGCTAAAGAAGATCTCACTATTCCGTTAGATGAAATCCAAATCAACGAAAAACTTCAATTCATCGAAGAACCCGTCGAAATAATGGATCGTGAGGTTAAAAGACTTGAGCAAAACAAGATACCAATTGTTAAGGTTCGATGGAATGCTTGTAGAGGACCCGAGTTCACCTGGGAGCGTGAAGATCAGATGAAGAAGAAATACCCGCATCTATTTCCAGAAGATTCGTCAACACCTTCAAAAGCTTAAAATTTCAGGACGAAATTTATTTAACGGGTAGGTACTGTAGTGACCCGAACTTTTCCATGTTTATATATATTAATTGAGATTGATATTTACATGATTAAATGTTTCCAACATGTTAAGACTTGATTAATTGAAATATGTTTCATATAGACAATTGACCACCCAAGTTGACCGGTGATTCACGAACGTTAAAACTTGTAAAAACTATATGATGACATATATATGGATATATATATAGTTAACATGATACTATGATAAGTAAACATATCATTAAGTATATTAAGAGAATTAAGAGATATTCATACATGATAATATCATGATAATATAATAATTTAAAATCTCATTTGATATTATAAACATTGGGTTAACAACATTTAACAAGATCGTTAACCTAAAGGTTTCAAAACAACACTTACATGTAACGACTAACGATGACTTAACGACTCAGTTAAAATGTATATACATGTAGTGTTTTAATATGTATTTATACACTTTTGAAAGACTTCAATACACTTATCAAAATACTTCTACTTAACAAAAATGCTTACAATTACATCCTCGTTCAGTTTCATCAACAATTCTACTCGTATGCACCCGTATTCGTACTCGTACAATAAACAGCTTTTAGATGTATGTACTATTGGTATATACACTCCAATGATCAGCTCTTAGCAGCCCATGTGAGTCACCTAACACATGTGGGAACCATCATTTGGCAACTAGCATGAAATATCTCATAAAATTACAAAAATATGAGTAATCATTCATGACTTATTTACATGAAAACAAAATTACATATCCTTTATATCTAATCCATACACCAACGAACAAAAACACCTACAAACACTTTCATTCTTCAATTTTCTTCATCTAATTGATCTCTCTCAAGTTCTATCTTCAAGTTCTAAGTGTTCTTCATAAATTCCAAAAGTTCTAGTTTCATAAAATCAAGAATACTTTCAAGTTTGCTAGCTCACTTCCAATCTTGTAAGGTGATCATCCAACCTCAAGAAATCTTTGTTTCTTACAGTAGGTTATCATTCTAATACAAGTTAATAATCATATTCAAACTTTGGTTCAATTTCTATAACTATAACAATCTTATTTCAAGTGATGATCTTACTTGAACTTGTTTTCGTGTCATGATTCTGCTTCAAGAACTTCGAGCCATCGAAGGATCCATTGAAGCTAGATCCATTTTTCTCTTTTCCAGTAGGTTTATCCAAGGAACTTAAGGTAGTAATGATGTTCATAACATCATTCGATTCATACATATAAAGCTATCTTATTGGTTTAAACTTGTAATCACTAGAACATAGTTTAGTTAATTCTAAACTTGTTCGCAAACAAAAGTTAATCCTTCTAACTTGACTTTTAAAATCAACTAAACACATGTTCTATATCTATATGATATGCTAACTTAATGATTTAAAACCTGGAAACACGAAAAACACCGTAAAACCGGATTTACGCCGTCGTAGTAACACCGCGGGCTGTTTTGGGTTAGTTAATTAAAAACTATGATAAACTTTGATTTAAAAGTTGTTATTCTGAGAAAATGATTTTTATTATGAACATGAAACTATATCCAAAAATTATGGTTAAACTCAAAGTGGAAGTATGTTTTCTAAAATGGTCATCTAGACGTCGTTCTTTCGACTGAAATGACTACCTTTACAAAAACGACTTGTAACTTATTTTTCCGACTATAAACCTATACTTTTCTGTTTATATTCATAAAATAGAGTTCAATATGAAACCATAGCAATTTGATTCACTCAAAACGGATTTAAAATGAAGAAGTTATGGGTAAAACAAGATTGGATAATTTTTCTCATTTTAGCTACGTGAAAATTGGTAACAAATCTATTCCAACCATAACTTAATCAACTTGTATTGTATATTATGTAATCTTGAGATACCATAGACACGTATACAATGTTTCGACCTATCATGTCGACACATCTATATATATTTCGGAACAACCATAGACACTCTATATGTGAATGTTGGAGTTAGCTATATAGGGTTGAGGTTGATTCCAAAATATATATAGTTTGAGTTGTGATCAATACTGAGATACGTATACACTGGGTCGTGGATTGATTCAAGATAATATTTATCGATTTATTTCTGTACATCTAACTGTGGACAACTAGTTGTAGGTTACTAACGAGGACAGCTGACTTAATAAACTTAAAACATCAAAATATATTAAAAGTGTTGTAAATATATTTTTGAACATACTTTGATATATATGTATATATTGTTATAGGTTCGTGAATCAACCAGTGGCCAAGTCTTACTTCCCGACGAAGTAAAAATCTGTGAAAGTGAGTTATAGTCCCACTTTTAAAATCTAATATTTTTGGGATGAGAATACATGCAGGTTTTATAAATGATTTACAAAATAGACACAAGTACGTGAAACTACATTCTATGGTTGAATTATCGAAATCGAATATGCCCCTTTTTATTAAGTCTGGTAATCTAAGAATTAGGGAACAGACACCCTAATTGACGCGAATCCTAAAGATAGATCTATTGGGCCTAACAAACCCCATCCAAAGTACCGGATGCTTTAGTACTTCGAAATTTATATCATATCCGAAGGGTGTCCCGGAATGATGGGGATATTCTTATATATGCATCTTGTTATTGTCGGTTACCAGGTGTTCACCATATGAATGATTTTTTATCTCTATGTATGGGATGTGTATTGAAATATGAAATCTTGTGGTCTATTGTTACGATTTGATATATATAGGTTAAACCTATAACTCACCAACATTTTTGTTGACGTTTAAAGCATGTTTATTCTCAGGTGAATATTAAGAGCTTCCGCTGTTGCATACTAAAATAAGGACAAGATTTGGAGTCCATGTTTGTATGATATTGTGTAAAAACTGCATTCAAGAAACTGAATTCGATGTAACATATTTGTATTGTAAACCATTATGTAATGGTCGTGTGTAAACAGGATATTTTAGATTATCATTATTTGATAATCTACGTAAAGCTTTTTAAACCTTTATTTATGAAATAAAGGTTATGGTTTGTTTTAAAAATGAATGCAGTCTTTGAAAAACGTCTCATATAGAGGTCAAAACCTCGCAACGAAATCAATTAATATGGAACGTTTTTAATCAATAAGAACGGGACATTTCATTAGGGCCTGGGCAAAATGTGACTTAATACCAAAATATACCAACATATTATAATAACGAGAACAATACTAGATGAGAAAATTAAACTTTATTGAGTACGCAACGGAATTTGAAATGTCGTTACAAAGGAATAAAGTAAATGTTTAAATGCAATAGTAATAAATGCGATATCTCTTGATCCTATGTCCAAGTAGCATCACATAAGCAGTAGTTAAGAAAGCTTGAATCAAACGGCACCTGAGACAAAACATGGTAAAGTGTCAACCAAAAAGGTTGAGTGAAATTCATAGGTTTAATAAATAAGTTTAACCGTTGTTTTAGACCACAAGATTTAGTTTGTAAAGTTGATCTCCCGCAGGATCAAAAAGTTATGCCAAAGCGTGATATTTAGACTAAACGTTCAAGTTTGCCCCAATGACAAGTTTTGTCTGTCCTTGTCGGTTTAATTTCATTATTAAGTTATACAAAGACTTAGTCAAATGTATCGGGGACGTTATTCCCGATAGGCCTACCCCCAATAATTAAGCATGCAATCAACGAGCAATTAAAAATATCACTGTAGGGACTTAGTCGGACATAGCCGGGTATAGCATAGTTTTAGCAGTTGGTACTTGTGTCTAAATTGTAAAAAGTAAAAACAACATGTGTCTCACCCCAATAAATGTTAAGTAAGTTGTGCACAATAAAGAGTGGGCCTATGAATTCACCTTAGTAGAGAGAGCTAGTTATTCCTCGGAATAGAAAGTTGGATGAGTGAACAGAAAAGTCAACCTATGACATTTAAGAGTAGTAAGTGCTTTTGCCCAAGTTTAAGTACATATTTAAGTATGATAGTGTTTTAAGTATAGTTCGTTTTACTAAGTTTCCATTCCTAGTAAGTTTCTATTTTTAGAAAGTTTCCACTTTTAGTTGGTTCCTTATTTTAGTAAGTTTCTATAATTAGAAAGTTTCTACTTTTAAAAGTGTTTTCCATTTTAGGATACTTGCCGTATTAGATAAAATTCCAATCACCCATTTCCCTTCGAATGGCCATTTCAGGTCTAGGGGCTTGAGCTATAGGATCCTTTAAATCGGAAAATCCAAACCCTTCCGCCTAGAGTTTCGTAGAAACCATCCGTCAAGAAAGTTCAAAGATCTATACATCTCTAATACATATCCCAAAATATTTTTATGTATTACAATATAAGTAGTAGGTTATAGGTGCTAGTATAGTAATAGTGTGTACATGTTAATTAATAGTATAAGTAGTATTAGGGTTTCATTAATTAGGGTTAGTTAATTAAAGTGGTAATTAATAACTAGGGTTTAGTAATTAATGTCTAGGGTTTAGGTTTAATAATTAATTAGGTTTAAGGTTTAAGTAATTAGGGTTTAGTTTATATATATGTATGTGTATATGTATATATATATATATATATATATATATATATATATATATATATATATATATAATATTTTTTTACATGTATATATTGAAATGTCCCGTTCATATTGATTATAAACGTTCCATATTAATTGATTTCGTCGCGAGGTTTTGACCTCTATATGAGACGTTTTTCAAAGACTGCATTCATTTTTAAAACAACCATAACCTTTATTTTATCGATAAAGGTTTAAAAAGCATTACGTAGATTATCAAATAATGATAATCTAAAATATACCATTTACATACGACCATTACATAATGGTTTACAATAAGAATATATTACATCAAAAATAAGTTTCTTGAATGCAGTTTTTACATAATATCATACAAGCATGGACTCCAAATCCTGTCCTTATTTTAGTATGCAACAGCGGAAGCTCTTAATAATCACCTGAGAATAAACATGCTTAAAACGTCAACAAAAATGTTGGTGAGTTATAGGTTTAACCTATATATTATCAAATCATAATAATAGACCACAAGATTTCATATTTCAATATACATCCCATACATAGAGATAAAATTTATTCATATGGTGAACACCTGGTAACCGACATTAACAAGATGCATATAAGAATATCCCCTATCATTCCGGGAAATCCTTCGGACATGATAAAAAAGAATTCGAAGTACTAAAGCATCCGGTACTTTGGATGAGGTTCGTTAGGCCCAATAGATGTATCTTTAGGATTCGCGTCAATTAGTAGATCAGTTTACTAATTCTTAGGCTACCAAGCAAAAGGGGCATATTCGGCTTCGATCATTCACCCATATAATGTAGTTTCAATTACTTGTGTCTATTTAGTAAAACATTTATAAAACTGCATGTATTCTCATCCCAAAATATTAGATTTTAAAAGTGGGACTATAACTCACTTTCACAGATTTTTACTTCGTCGGGAAGTAAGACTTGGCCACTGGTCGATTCACGAACCTATAACAAATATGTACATATATATCAAAGTATGTTCAAAATATATTTACAACACTTTTAATGCATTTTGATGTTTTAAGTTTATTAAGTCAGCTGTCCTCGTTAGTAACCTACAACTAGTTGTCCACAGTTAGATATACAGAAATAAATCGATATATATTATCTTGAATCAATCCAAGACCCAGTGTACACACGTCTCAGGCTAGATCACAACTCAAAGTATATATATTTTTGGAATCAACTTCAACCCTGTATAGCTAACTCCAACATTACTGCATGTAGAGTGTCTATGGTTGTTCCAAATAATATATATACATGGGTCGATATGATATGTCAAATCATTTGCATACGTGTCTATGGTATCTCAAGATTACATAATATATTAGAATACATGTATAATACAATATAAGTTAGCTAGGATATGATTTGTATAGAATTGTTAATATTTCCCGTAGCTATAAAAATCAAAAAATATCCAATCTTGTTTTACCCATAACTTCTTCATTTTAAATCCGTTTTGAGTGAATCAAATTGCTATGGTTTCATATTGAACTCTATTTTATTAATCTAAACAGAAAAAGTATAGGTTTATTGTCGGAAATATAAGTTACAAGTTGTTTTTGTAAGAGGTAGTCATTTCAGTCGAAAGAACGACGTCTTGATGACCATTTTGAAAAACATACTTCCACTTTGAGTTTAACCATGATTTTTGGATATAGTTTCATGTTCATAAGAAAATCATTTTCCTAGAAGAAAAACTTTTAAATCAAAGTTTATCATAGTTTTTAATTATCAAACCCAAAACAGCCCGCGGTGTTACTACGACGGCGTATGTCCGGTTTTACGGTGTTTTTCGTGTTTCCAGGTTTTAAATCATTAAGTTAGCATATCATATAGATATAGAACATGTGTTTAGTTGATTTTAAAAGTCAAGTTAGAAGGATTAACTTTTGTTTGCGAACAAGTTTAGAATTAACTAAACTATGTTCTAGTGATTTCAAGTTTAAACCTTCGAATAAGATAGCTTTATATGTATGAATTGAATGATGTTATGAACATCATTACTACCTCAAGTTTTGTGGATAAACCTACTGGAAAAGAGACAAATGGATCTAGCTTCAAAGGATCTTGGATGGCTTGAAAGTTCTTGAAGTAGAATCATGACACGAAAACAAGTTCAAGTAAGATTTCCACTCGAAATAAGATTGTTATAGTTATAGAAATTGAATCAAAGTTTGAATATGAATATTACCTTGTATTAGAAGGATATATTACTGTAAATTAGAAAGATTTCTTGAGGTTGTATGATCACTCTACAAGATTGGAAGTAAGCTAGCAAACTTGGAAGTATTCTTGATTTTATGAAACTAGAACTTGTAGAATTTATGAAGAACACTTAGAACTTGAAGATAGAACTTGAGAGAGATCAATTAGATGAATAAAATTGAAGAATGAAAGTGTTTGTAGGTGTTTTTGGTCGTTGGTGTATGTATTAGATATAAAGGATATGTAATTTTGTTTTCATGTAAATAAGTCATGAATGATTACTCATATTTTTGTAATTTTATGAGATATTTCATGCTAGTTGCCAAATGATGGTTCCCATATGTGTTAGGTGACTCACATGGGCTGCTAAGAGCTGATCATTGGAATATATATACCAATAGTACATACATCTAAAAACTGTGTATTGTACGAGTACGAATACGGGTGCATACGAGTAAAATTATTGATGAAACTGAACGAGGATGTAATTGTAAGCATTTTTGTTAAGTAGAAGTATTTTGATAAGTGTCTTGAAGTCTTTCAAAAATATATGAATACATATTAAAACACTACATGTATATACATTTTAACTGAGTCGTTAAGTCATTGTTAGTCGTTACATGTAAATGTTGATTTGAAACCTTTAAGTTAACGATCTTGTTAAATGTTGTTAACTCAATGTTTATTATATCTAATGAGATGTTAAATTATTATATTATCATGATATTATGATATATTAATATATCTTAATATGATATATATACATTTAAATGTCGTTACAACGATAATCGTTACATATATGTCTCGTTTCAAAATCATTAAGTTAGTAGTCTTGTTTTTACATATGTAGTTCATTGTTAATATACTTAATGATATGTTTAATTATCATAATATCATGTTAACTATATATATATCCATATATATGTCATCATATAGTTTTTACAAGTTTTTAACGTTCGTGAATCAATGGTCAACTTGGGTGGTCAATTGTCTATATGAAACCTATTTTAATTAATCAAGTCTTAACAAGTTTGATTGCTTAACATGTTGGAAACACTTAATCATGTAAATTAAAATTTAACTTAATATATATATAAACATGGAAAAGTTCAGGTCACTACAGTACCTACTCGTTAAATAAATTTCGTCCCGAAATTTTAAGCAGTTGGAGGTGTTGACGTATCTTCTGGAAATAAATGCGGGTATTTCTTCTTCATCTGATCTTATCGTTCCCAGGTGAACTCGGGTCCTCTACGAGCATTTCATCGAACCTTAACAATTGGTATCTTATTTTTCTTAAGTCTTTTAACCTCGCGATCCATTATTTTGACGGGTTCTTCGATGAATTGAAGTTTTTCGTTGATTTGGATTTCATCTAATGGAATAGTGAGATCTTCTTTAGCAAAACATTTCTTCAAATTCAAGACGTGGAAAGTGTTATGTACAGCCGTGAGTTGTTGAGGTAACTCAAGTCGGTAAGCTACTGGTCCGACACGATCAATAATCTTGAATGGTCCAATATACCTTGGATTTAATTTTCCTCGTTTACCAAATCGAACAACGCCTTTCCAAGGTGCAACTTTAAGCATGACCATCTCTCCAATTTCAAATTCTATATCTTTTCTTTTAATGTCAGCGTAGCTCTTTTATCGACTTTGGGCGGTTTTCAACCGTTGTTGAATTTGGATGATCTTCTCGGTAGTTTCTTGTATTATCTCCGGACCCGTAATTTGTCTATCCCCCACTTCACTCCAATAAATCGGAGACCTGCACTTTCTACCATAAAGTGCTTCAAACGGCGCCATCTCAATGCTTGAATGGTAGCTGTTGTTGTAGGAAAATTCTGATAACGGTAGATGTCGATCCCAACTGTTTCCAAAATCAATAGCACATGCTCGTAGCCTATCTTCAAGCGTTTGTATCATCCTTTCGCTCTGCCCATCAGTTTGTGGATGATAGGCAGTACTCATGTCTAGACGAGTTCCTAATGCTTGCTGTAATGTCTGCCAGAATCTTGAAATAAATCTGTCATCCCTATCAGAGATAATAGAGATTGGTATTCCATGTCTGGAGACGACTTCCTTCAAATACAGTCGTGCTAACTTCTCCATCTTGTCATCTTCTCTTATTGGCAGGAAGTGTGCTGATTTGGTGAGATGATCAACTATTACCCAAATAGTATCAAAACCACTTGCAGTCCTTGGCAATTTAGTGATGAAATCCATGGTAATGTTTTCCCATTTCCATTCCGGGATTTCGGGTTGTTGAAGTAGACCTGTTGGTTTCTGATGCTCAGCTTTAACCTTAGAACACGTCAAACATTCTCCTACGTATTTAGCAACATCGGCTTTCATACCCGGCCACCAAAAATGTTTCTTGAGATCCTTGTACATCTTCCCCGTTCCAGATGTATTGAGTATCTGGTTTTATGAGCTTCTCTAAGTACCATTTCTCTCATATCTCCAAATTTTGGTACCCAAATCCTTTCAGCCCTATACTGGGTTCCGTCTTCCCGACTATTAAGATGCTTCTCCGATCCTTTGGGTATTTCATCCTTTAAATTTCCCTCTTTTAAAACTCCTTGTTGCGCCTCCTTTATTTGAGTAGTAAGGTTATTGTGAATCATTATATTCATAGATTTTACTCGAATGGGTTCTCTGTCCTTCCTGCTCAAGGCGTCGGCTACCACATTTTCCTTCCCTGGGTGGTAACGAATCTCAAAGTCGTAATCATTCAACAAGCTGCCTCATATTCAGTTGTTTCTGATTAAATATGTGTTGAAGACTTTTGTGGTCGGTATATATAATACTTTTGACCCCATATAAGTAGTGCCTCCAAGTCTTTAATGCAAAAACAACCGCGCCTAATTCCAAATCATGCGTCGTATAATTTTGTTCGTGAATCTTCAATTGTCTAGACGCATAAGCAATCACCTTCGTTCGTTGCATTAATACACAACCGAGACCTTGCTTTGATGCATCACAATAAATCACAAAATCATCATTCCCTTCAGGCAATGACAATATAGGTGCCGTAGTTAGCTTTTTCTTCAATAACTGAAACGCTTTCTCTTGTTCATCATTCCATTCAAATTTCTTCCCTTTATGCGTTAATGCAGTCAAGGGTTTTGCTATTCTGGAAAAGTCTTGGATGAACCTTCTGTAGTAACCAGCTAGTCCTAAAAACTGGCGTATGTGTTTCGGAGTATTCGGGGTTTCCCACTTTTCAACGGTTTCAATCTTTGCTGGATCCACCTGAATACCTTTTTTGTTCACTATGTGACCGAAGAATTGAACTTCTTCCAACTAAAATGCACACTTTGAAAACTTAGCGTACAGTTTTTCTTTCCTTAACAACTCTAGCACTTTTCTCAAGTGTTCCTCGTGCTCTTGATCATTCTTCGAGTAAATAAGTATGTCATCGATGAAAACAATGACAAACTTGTCAAGATATGTCCCACACACTCGGTTCATGAGGTCCATGAACACAGCTGGTGCGTTAGTCAATCCAAATGGCATAACCATAAACTCGTAATGACCGTAACGCGTCCTAAAAGCAGTCTTTGGAATATCATCCTCCTTCACCCGCATTTGATGATATCCAGAACGTAAATCGATCTTTGAATAAATAGACGAGCCTTGTAGTTGATCAAATAAGTCATCAATTCTCGGTAGTGGGTAGTGGTTCTTGATGGTAAGTTTGTTCAACTCTCGGTAGTCGATACACAACCTGAATGTACCATCTTTCTTCTTGACAAACAAAACAGGAGCTCCCCACGGTGATGTGCTTGGTCGAATGAAACCACGCTCTAAAAGTTCTTGTAATTGGCTCTGAAGTTCCTTCATTTCGCTAGGTGCGAGTCTGTATGGAGCACGAGCTATTGGTGCAGCTCCCGGTACAAGGTCTATTTGAAATTCAACGGATCGGTGTGGAGGTAGTCCCGGTAATTCTTTCTAAAATACATCGGGAAATTCTTTTGCGACGAGAATATCATTGATGTTCTTTTCTTCGGAATTGACTTTCTCGACGTGTGCTAGCACAACATAGCAACCTTTTCTTATTAGTTTTTGTGCCTTCAGGTTACTAATAAGATTTAACTTTACGTTGCTCTTTTCTCCGTACACCATTAAGGGTTTTCCTTTTTCTCGTATAATGCGAATTGCACTTTTGTAACAAACGATCTCTGCTTTCACTTCTTTCAACCAGTCCATACCGATTATCACATCAAAACTCCCTAACTCTACTGGTATCAAGTCAATCTTAAATGTTTCGCTTACCAGTTTAATTTCTCGATTCCGACATATATTATCTGTTGAAATTAATTTACCATTTGCTAATTCGAGTAAAAATTTACTATCCAAAGGCGTCAATGGGCAACTTAATTTAGCAAAAAATTCTCTACTCATATAGCTTCTATCCGCACCCGAATCAAATAAAACATAAGCAGATTTATCGTCAATAAGAAACGTACCCGTAACAAGCTCCGGGTCTTCCTGTGCTTCTGCTGCATTAATATTGAAAACTCTTCCACGGCCCTGTCCATTAGTATTCCCCTGATTCGGGCAATTTCTAATAATGTGGCCCGGTTTTCCACATTTATAACAAACAGCGTTGGTATTACTTGCTCCGACACTATTCGTTTCGGCATTACTTGTTCCGGCATTATTTGCTCCCTTAGTTCTGTTAAACTTTGGTCCATAGACCTCACACTTTGTCGCGCTATGACCATTTCTTTTACACCTACTTCAAAATGTCGTGCAAAACCCCTGGTGATTTTCTTCACACCTATGACATGGCTGTTTTTGGTTTTTATTGCCGTTGTTGTTATTGAGGTTGTTGTTGGGATTGTTATTGTTGTTGAAATGGTTGTTGTAGTTGTTGTTGTTGTTGGGATGTTTGTTGTAGTTATTGTTAGGATTGCGGTTATTGTTGCGATTGTTGTTGTGGTTGTTGGGATAGTTGTTGCGATTGTGGTTGTAATTGTTATTGTTGTTATACTGGTGACTCTTGTCACCGTTTTCCTCCCACTTCCTCTTGAGTTGTTTCGTGTTGGCTTCTTCGGCCGCCTGCTCTTTAATTCTTCCCCCAATCTGATTTATGAGTTTATGAGCCATTCGACTTGCCTTCTGTATAAAAGCGGGCTCGTGTGAACTTACATCTTCTTGAATCCTTACTGGTAACCCTTTTACAAACGCGTCGATCTTCTCTTCTTCATCTTCGAATGCTCCCGGGCACAATAGGTACAACTCTTTGAATCGTCGTTCATATGTGGTAACGTCAAACCCTTGTGTTCGTAACTCTCTAAGTTTGAGTTAATTGACTTCGTTTCTAGGACGGTACTACTCGTTCATCAATTGCTTGAATACCGACCACGGTAGTGCGTAAGCAGCATTTTGTCCTACCTGTTCAAGATAGGTGTTCCACCACGTTAACGCAGTACCTGTGAAGGTATGCGTAGCGTACTTAAATTTGTCCTCTTCAGTACACTTACTTGTGGCAAACACCGATTCGACTTTCTCGGTCCATCGTTTCAATCCAATTGGTTCTTCGATTCCATCAAATTCTAAAGGTTTGCAGGCAGTGAATTCTTTGTAGGTGCATCCTACATGATTTCTTGCGCCGTTAGCTGCATTGCTAGATTCAACGTTATTGTTTGTATGTAGCGCAGCCTGTACTGCGGCTATGTTTGTAGCAAGAAAGGTACGAAATTACTCTTCGTTCATATTCATGGTGTGTCGAGTAGTCGGTGCCATTTCCTTCAAAATTGACAACTGAATCGAGTTAATCATACAGAATATTAAGAGTAGTCAATAGTATTTCGTAGCATAATATGAACTCATTTATAAAAGCTTTTTCTTCATATTAGCATTTTATAAGTTTAAATTCGGGTACTACCTACCCGTTAAGTTCATACTTAGTAGTTAATATACAATTCAACTACTACAATTCCATATGAAAAACTGATTATAATAATATATCACATACAATTATTCTTCAAACTTACAACTTCGCTATATTACATATAACATGAAATATAGTACACTTTGATACAGGACAGTTTTGAAGATAAACCTAGTTAATACGCAAGTTGTTCAACAAAGGAAATAAAGACACGCAATTCATAAGTCCAGAAACAAGTCATGCATTCTGGTTTTACTAAGACGACTTCCCATCCTTGGTCTTGTGGAAAATAACCGTTATGACCATTGTCTAGGCTGCATGTTGTAATGTCGTCAAAAGGACGAGGGTTTTGTAATGTCCAACAGCCCCGTAATAATCTAAAAACCTTGTTTCTCACCCCAACTACTGAATCCGTCACTTGTGGGAAGGTTTTATTTAAAAGTTTCAATCCGATGTTCTTTTTCTCACTTTGGTAAGAAGCGAACATCACTAACCCGTAAACATAACATGCTTATTTATGTTGCATGCTAGAAGCTCTTTCTAATTCACGAAATCCTATGTTGGGATATGTTGAGTCAAAATAGGTTCTTAACCCGTAGCATAAAATTGCATTTGGGTTCCCCGCATTTAATGCTTTAAAGAAAACACGGCGAAACTTACGGTCTCCCCAATGTGATATACCCCACCTATCAAAGGAAAGCCTTTTATAAACTAAGGCATTTCCAGAAAGTCTTTCAAATATTTGACAAGTTAATTTCGCCATAACTAAATGTGCTGATGAATTCTGACCGACTCTAGACAAGATTTCCTCAATCATATCCTCTGGTAGGTCTTCTAAAATATTCGGTTGTCTACCCTTAACATCCATTTTGTTTTTATACTGTAAAATAGACAAGGATTAGATTCGTAAAAGATAATTAACAAACAATACAAGCAATTTTTACATAGAACATAAAAGTACAAGCACACTACAATACATTTATTACACAACATGCTCACACCCCTTTAATCTGAATCACTGGTTTCTTCTTCTTCGGACTTGGTTCTTTTTCCTAATCTTCTAGGGATATATGATGTTCCTCTAATACGAGTCGTTTCCACATTGGTTTAGAAAAACCTGGTGGTTTAGAGGTTCCCGGGTTATTGTCACGATATTGAAAATACGGGTGTTGACGGTACATATAAAGTTCATCGGGGTCGGAATCAGATTTTTCTATTTTGATGCCTTTTCCCTTATTATTTTCTTTTGCCTCATTAAATTGGGTCGGGGTAATTTCTATAACATCATCAGAATCCTCATCAGGATCCGATTCATCAGAAAATTGGTAATTTACCCATTATTTTGCTTCCTTAGCAGAAACACCATTGACCATTATTAACTTTGGTCCATTGGTTGAGGATTTTCTTTTATTTGACCGGTTTTCTGTGGTTCCTACTATTCCCCCCTCCGGAACCTCTTCTTCTTCCGGTTCCTCTTCTTCTGGTTCCTCTTCTTCTGGTTCCTCTTCTTCCGGTTCCGTTTCCTTTTCTTCCGGTTCTTCGGGAACTTGTGAATCTTGCCAATATATATTCGACTCTTCGTTATTATTAGGTGAGTCAATGGGATTTGTGCTAGAGGTAGACATCTATCACACACTATCAAATATGTTAAGAGATTAATATATCACATAATATTTACATGTTAATAATATATAGTTTCCAACAAAAATGTTAAACAATCATTTTTAAAGAAAATACGGTCGAAGTCCAGACTCACTAATGCATCCTAACAAACTCGATAAGACACACTAATGCAAATTTTCTGGTTCTCTAAGACCAACGCTCGGATACCAACTGAAATACAGTTGGGGACAACCACCGTCCCACCCAGTGCCTTCCCAGCTAACCGCCTGGTGACCACTGAGTGTACCTCAGATACTGATTTTAGGGCCTGCCTCTCGGCTACTGCCAACCCTCGTAAGGGATCGCAAGGAGTAAGAGCCAATGCTTCGTCACAGGTAACACTGTGAGAACCTCTTTTACGACTAACCCGCCCCACATGGATGGCGTTATACCAGCTCTGATGCCAACTGAAATGTCCCGTTCATATTGATTATAAACGTTCCATATTAATTGATTTCGTCGCGAGGTTTTGACCTCTATATGAGACGTTTTTCAAAGACCGCATTCATTTTTAAAACAACCATAACCTTTATTTTATCGATAAAGGTTTAAAAAGCATTACGTAGATTATCAAATAATGATAATCTAAAATATACCGTTTACACACGACCATTACATAATGGTTTACAATAAGAATATATTACATCAAAAATAAGTTTCTTGAATGCAGTTTTTACATAATATCATACAAGCATGGACTCCAAATCTTGTCCTTATTTTAGTATGCAACAACGGAAGCTCTTAATAATCACCTAAGAATAAACATGCTTAAAACATAAACAAAAATGTTGGTGAGTTATAGGTTTAACCTATATATTATCAAATCATAATAATAGACCACAAGATTTCATATTTCAATATACATCCCATACATAGAGATATAATTCATTCATATGGTGAACACCTGGTAACCGACATTAACAAGATGCATATAAGAATATCCCCTATCATTCCAGGAAATCCTTCGGACATGATAAAAACGAATTCGAAGTACTAAAGCATCCAGTACTTTGGATGGGGTTCGTTAGGCCCAATAGATCTATCTTTAGGATTCACGTCAATTAGTAGATCGGTTTACTAATTCTTAGGCTACCAAGCAAAAGGGGCATATTTGGCTTCGATCATTCACCCATTTAATGTAGTTTCAATTACTTGTGTCTATTTCGTAAAACATTTATAAAACTGCATGTATTCTCATCCCAAAATATTAGATTTTAAAAGTGGGACTATAACTTACTTTCACAGATTTTTACTTTGTCGGGAAGTAAGACTTGGCCACTTATATATATATATATATATATATATATATATATATATATATATATATATATATAGATTCACGAACCTATAACAAATATGTACATATATATCAAAGTATGTTCAAAATATATTTAAAACACTTTTAATACATTTTGATGTTTTACGTTTGTTAAGTCAGCTGTCTTCGTTAGTAACCTACAACTAGTTGTCCACAGTTAGATGTACAGAAATAAATCAATATATATTATCTTGAATCAATCCACGACCCAGTGTATACACGTCTCGGGCTAGATCACAACTCAAAGTATATATATTTTTGGAATCAACCTCAACCCTGTATAGCTAACTCCAACATTACTGCATATAGAGTGTCTATGGTTGTTCCAAATAATATATATACATGGGTCGATATGATATGTCAAAACATTTCCATACGTGTCTACGGTATCTCAAGATTACATAATATATTAGAATACATGTATAATACAATATAAGTTAGCTAGGATATGATTTGTATAGAATTGTTAATATTTCCCGTAGCTACAAAAATCAAAAAATATCTAATCTTGTTTTACCCATAACTTCTTCATTTTAAATCCATTTTGAGTGAATTAAATTGCTATGATTTCATATTGAACTCTATTTTATGAATATAAACAGAAAAAGTATAGGTTTATAGTCAAAAATATAAGTTACAAGTAGTTTTTTTAAGAGGTAGTCATTTCAGTCGAAAGAACGACGTCTTGATGACCATTTTGAAAAACATACTTCCACTTTGAGTTTAACCATGATTTTTGGATATAGTTTCATGTTCATAAGAAAAATCATTTTCCTACAAGAACAACTTTTAAATCAATGTTTATCATAGTTTTTAATTATCAAACCCAAAACAGCCCGCGGTGTTACTACGACGGCGTATGTCCGGTTTTACGGTGTTTTTCGTGTTTTCAGGTTTTAAATCATTAAGTTAGCATATAATATAGATATATAACATGTGTTTAGTTGATTTTAAAAGTCAAGTTAGAAGGATTAACTTTTGTTTGTGAACAAGTTTAGAATTAACTAAACTATGTTCTAGTGATTTCAAGTTTAAACCTTCGAATAAGATAGCTTTATATGTATGAATCGAATGATGTTATGAACATCATTACTACCTCAAGTTTTGTGAATAAACCTACTGGAAAAGAGACAAATAGATCTAGCTTCAAAGGATCTTGGATGGCTTGAAAGTTCTTGAAGTAGAATCATGACACGAAAACAAGTTCAAGTAAGATTTCCACTCGAAATAAGATTGTTATAGTTATAGAAATTGAATCAAAGTTTGAATATGAGTATTACCTTGTATTAGAAGGATATCTTCCTATAAATAAGAAAGATTTCTTGAGGTTGGATGATCACTCTACAAGATTGGAAGTAAGCTAGCAAACTTAGAAGTATTCTTGATTTTATGAAACTAGAACTTGTAGAATTTATGAAGAACACTTAGAACTTGAAGATAGAACTTGATAGAGATCAATTAGATGAATAAAATTGAAGAATGAAAGTGTTTGTAGGTGTTTTTGGTCATTGGTGTATGGATTAGATATAAAGGATATGTTGCCAAATGATGGTTCCCACATGTGTTAGGTGACTCACATGGGCTGCTAAGAGCTAATCATTGGAGTATATATACCAATAGTACATACATCTAAAAGCTGTGTATTGTACGAGTACGAATACGGGTGCATACGAGTAGAATTGTTGATGAAACTGAACGAGGATGTAATTGTTAGCATTTTTGTTAAGTAGAAGTATTTTGATAAGTGTCTTGAAGTCTTTCAAAAGTGTATGAATACATATTAAAACACTACATGTATATACATTTTAACTGAGTCGTTAAGTCATCGTTAGTCGTTACATGTAAATGTTGATTTGAAACCTTTAAGTTAACGATCTTGTTAAATGTTGTTAACTCAATGTTTATTATATCTAATGAGATGTTAAATTATTATATTATCATGATATTATGATATATTAATATATCTTAATATGATATATATATATATATACATTTAAATGTCGTTACAACGATAATCGTTACATATATGTGTCGTTTCAAAATCATTAAGTTAGTAGTCTTGTTTTTACATATGTAGTTCATTGTTAATATACTTAATGATATGTTTACTTATCATAATATCATGTTAACTATATATATATCCATATATATGTCATCATATAGTTTTTACTAGTTTTTAACGTTCGTGAATCAACGGTCAACTTGGGTGGTCAATTGTCTATATGAAACCTATTTCAATTAATCAAGTCTTAACAAGTTTGATTGCTTAACATGTTGGAAACACTTAATCATTTAAATAACAATTTTATTTAATATATATATAAATATGGAAAAGTTCGGGTCACTACATATATACGTATATGTCGATATATATGTATATGTATATATATTTATTTTGTTTCCTAAATTAACCATAAACAAATCTTTATCTAATCTCCTAGTTTTTAAAGATCAAACTTCCTTTTCCCTTTTTTTTTTTTAAAAGTCGACATGTATGTATGTATATTTTTTTTTACATGTTCAATATAAATGTATATGATCTAGGTGTGTTTATGTATTTACTTATGAATAACAACTTTATAATATGAATATGAATTAACAAATATCAAAGTTTATGTAAATAGTTTAGGGTTTATGTTATACCTTTGAAGATTCAAGACAACTAACAAAGAAAAGAAGAACACGATGAAGATTGAAGATCAAAGCCTTGAAAAACTTGAAGAACTCCTTGAAGATTCTTGAAGAACACGAAGAACAACTCGAAGATCACTTAGAAATCCCTTGAAGGTGATGGTGGATTTCGATGGTGATGATGGTGGGGGTTTCGGTTTTAGGCTGAAAACAAGAGAGGGGAGAGAGATTTTTGGGAGAGAGTTGAAATTGTGATTTGGTACATAGAATGGGTTAGCCTAGGTCTTTATTTATAGGGAGGTTAGGATTATTCTAGAATTAGGTTTTAGTTAGGAATTACTTAGGGAACAAGTTGGCTTGGAAAAGGGGTTAGGGTTGGTGATTTGGGCCGAAAATTATAGGGGTAGAAGGGTAATTTTACCCTTCCAAAATCGGCTAGGGTTTTATGGGCCAGGGTTAAATTTTTCACTTAAGTCCTTGTACTTTAATTTACCTTAAATAATTATTTAATTATCCAAGTTTAGTTATTTTTAATACACAAGTCTTAAAGTTATTTATTTATTCACAAAAGTTAATTAACTTATTATTTTTATTAACTTGTCAATTAATGTACAAAGTTAATTAGTATATTTTATAATTCTTACCACTTAACAATTATCGAATAAACTTTAATTATTAAGATTAATTATTTTGTTGGGCATTTTAATAAGGGAAAATATAGAATGGAAAAATGAGGGTCGTTATAGTACCTCCCCGTTATTGAAAACTTCATCCCGAAGTTTTTAGGTAGCTTCCTCGTTTGCATCAGCAGTTGAGAAGAGATGGGGATATTTCCGTATCATATGGTCTTTGCATTCCCAAGTATATTCGAGGCCTCTACGCGAATTCCAACGGACTTTAACGATAGGTATGTTGCTTTTACGTGTTTGTTTGACCTCTCCTTCCATGATTTCTATAGGTTCCTCAACGAAGTGCATTTGCTCATCAATGCGGACATCATCCAGAGGAATAACGAGTGTGTCGTCAGCAAGACACCATTTAAGATTTGAGACATGAAACACATCATGTACTTGACTGAGTTCAGTTGGTAGTGCTAATCAATACGCCACGGGACCGACTCTTTCAGTGATTGTGAATGGTCCAACATATCGTGGACTGAGTTTACTTCTTTTACAGAAGCGGACAACACCTTTCCAAGGGGATACCTTCAACATGACTTTATCTCCAACTTGGTATTTGATGTCTTTTAGTTTCTTGTCGGCATAGCTCTTTTGTCGGCTACGGGCAGTTTCTAAACGTTGCTTAATTTGAACAATTCTTTCGGTAGTTTCGTGAATGATTTCAGGACCAGTTAAATGCCTATCCTCAAGTTCATCCCAACACAGAGGGGATCTACACTTCCGTCCGTATAAAGCTTCAAAAGGTGCAGCTTTAATACTAGAGTGATAACTGTTGTTATAAGAAAATTCAACCAAAGGTAGATGTCTATCCCATCCTTTGCCCAAATCGATGGCACAAGCACGTAGCATATCTTCCATGGTTTGAATAGTTCGTTCACTTTGACCATCAATTTGAGGATGATATGCTGTACTCATGTCGAGTAGAGTTCCAAGAGCAGATTGTAAAGTTTTCCAAAATCTGGAAACGAATCGACTGTCGCGATCAGAGATAATCGAGATAGGAACACCATGACGTGAGACGATTTCTTTAATATAAAGCTGTGATAATCTCTCCATCTTGTCAGTTTCCTTAATCGGTATGAAATGAGCAGATTTAGTAAGATGATCAACTACGACCCATATAGTATCGTTACCATTCGAAGTCTTAGGTAACTTAGTAACAAAGTCCATAGTGATGCACTCCCACTTCCACTGCGGAATATCAGGTTGTGTCAACAGACCAGAAGGCTTTTGATGCTCGGCCTTGACTTTCAAACAAGTGAGACACTTACTAACATAAGTAGCAATGTCGGCTTTCATGTTAGGCCACCAGTAGAATTACTTCACATCGTGATACATTTTACTGGAACTGGGATGAATAAAATATCTAGTCTTATGTGCTTCATCCAAGACTAGTTCACGGAGATTACCGAAGCGAGGAACCCAAATTCTGTTGCTAAAGTACCCTGTACCATTAGCTTTTACTTGGAGTTGGTTTTCAAAACCTATAGGTCCTTCACCTTCGATAAGTGTCGGTTTAATAGCTTCCAATTGAGCTTCACAGATTCGTGATATAAGGTTTGATTTGATTTTCAGGTTTAAAGCACGAACACGTTTAACATCATATTTTCGACTAAGGGCATCGGCAACTACATTCGCCTTACCGGGATGATATTTCAGCTCACAGTGATAATCATTCAAAGTCTCGAGCCATCGACTTTGCCTCATATTCAACTGTTTCTGATCAAAGATGTGTCTAAGACTTTTATGGTCAGTGTACACCGTAAAGTGAGTACCATATAAATAATGTCTCCATATCTTCAATGCAAATACCACGACACCTAACTCAAGGTCATGTGTGGTGTAGTTCTCTTCATGTTTCTTTAACTGCCTAGATGCGTAGGCAATAACCTTTTCTCGTTGCATTAAAACACAACCAAAGCCTTGCTTCGAAGCATCGCAGTAAACAACAAAGTCATCTGAACCTTCGGGTAAAAATAGAATCGGGGCTGTGGTCAATTTCTCCTTCAGAATCTTGAAAGCTGATTCATGTTCTTCGGACCACTCAAATTTCTTCCCTGTTTGAGTTAGCTTCGTAAGAGGTTTAGCAATAAGAGAAAAATCTTTTATAAATCTCCGGTAGTAACCGGCAAGTCCCAAAAATTGACGAATATGCTTCGTAGTCTTTGGTATTTCCCAGTTCTGGATAGCTGTAATCTTAGCTGGATCGACATTTATTCCGTCTTTATTAACAACATGTCCAAGAAATTGTACGGTTTTGAGCCAAAACTCGCACTTAGAAAATTTAGCATAAAGTTGTTCTTTTCGTAAGAGTTCAAGTATCATGCGCAAATATTGCTCATGTTCTTTCTCATTATTAGAGTAGATCAGAATGTCATTAATGACCACAATGAAAAATTTGTCAAGATAAGGTTTGCAAACACAGTTCATAAGATCCATGAAAACAGCAGGAGCATTGGTTAAACCAAAAGGCATAATGTAAAGACCCCGACCTAATCCATCCGGACGAAGTCTTCAACATTTGGTCCCATTGCGATGATCGACTCCAAAAAATGTCCTTAAAATGAGCAAATGCACAGCGGAAGACTTAATTCGTACCTGAGAATAAACATGCTTAAAAGTGTCAACCAAAAGGTTGGTGAGTTCATAGGTTTATCGTAACAATCATTTCAATATCTTAATAGACCACAAGATTTCATAATCATAAACATAATACACTCGCAAGTGTATGTAAAGCATTCTAAGTGGTTGAGTACTTGGTAACCATACTTAACATTTAATCAACATCGCATATTCCCTTTATTATGAAATCTCACTACACCGTACCAAGTGTAGTCACCAAAACGAAGTACTGTGCAACCGTTGAATACTGGTCGTCCAGTCCGGTTGGGGTTGTCAGGCCCGATAGATCTATCAACAGGATTCGCGTTTACAATACCCATGTAAATAGTAGTTACCAAGCTACAGGGAAGTATGCCAGTGGTACAACTCAACGTAGAATATATTTTTAAGTACTTGTGTCTATTTCGTAAATATTTATAAAAGCAGCGCATGTATTCTCAGCCCAAAAATATATATTGCAAAAGCAATTAAAAAGGGAGCAAATGAAACTCACCTAATGTATTTTGTAGTAAAATACATAGGACTATATTGAACAATGCAGGGTTGACCTTGGATTCACGAACCTATATCAAGTATATATATTAACACAAAATATAAATCAACTAAGTTTATAGATCTTATAATGTATTATAATTAATATCTTTGTATATAATTATATTAATACTTATAATAGGTTATTTTATATATATACTATGTAATTTAATTAATGATATATTAGTTTTCATGCTAGTTGTCCAATTTATGTAATACATCTCCACTGTCCGTTTTAATATATATATATTTCACATTGTAACAAAATAAATATGATTAAAATTTAGCTATCACAAATACGCAAAATTAAAGTTATAGCCTTTTACCTTTTTAATTCCATGTGTGCTCATTTTTTAGAGTTTCAAAGTCTTGATATGTTGAAAATGGGACACACGAATACTATAACAAAAATTGGGTCGTTTAAGTTGACCACTTTTTCAGTAGAAAGTAAACACTACGATACGAGTACTACTTAACAAAAAGTAAATGAAATATTACAAGATCTATGATTAAGATTTTATGAGCTAATATCAGTAAATTGACAAATATTAAATGAACGCATCACATATATCTAGATATATATCTTCATATTTTAAAATGATAATATACCACATTAATTAGTATGATGCTATCATGATGTGCAAAGTAGTAACATCTTTTATGTGAGTAATTAAACTTGACTAAAGTCCAAGGACCAGATGTGCAAACTTAGAAAGAAAAAAAAATCTCAATTTCTTTTTGTTCCAATTTTTGTTCGTGCAAGTCAAGAACAATTTATATATCTTTATTAATTTTTTTTAAGCCATATTTATTGATTTACTAGATTTTGTAAATTAACTTATAGTTTAGGGACTAATGTTGTAGATAATTTAAACATCACTATCATCTTTTTCTTTTGATTTGCTGTACTTAACTTTTAAACAACTTGATCAGAGTACTATATCTACTCTTATAAATTCTTTATATTTAAGTTGCAAATTTATAAAAAGAGTATTTACGTATATAATTTATAAATATCATTTCATTTATAATCATAACATTAAAATTATAGTAACAATAACATAGTGATAAAAAAAAAAAAAAAACTTAAGTTTTATAGTTTATACCTTCGGGGTAAGACGAACGAAAAAAAAGACGATCGAGTGGGGCTCGGAGATGGAGGTGATCGGTGATTGTTCTCGGAATCTCGGTTATCATAGAAATCGAATATCAGTTGCACAAAAAATAAAAAAATAAAAAATGAGAATGGTTCATGGTTGGTGGTCTGTGAAGATGGTGTAGTGATGTATAGGTGGTTTGGTGGTTATAGCTATGGTGAAAGAAAAAAAAAATTGATGAAGTTTTATCCTCTATATGCTTCGTATGTATGTATATATATACAAGCATGTTACTGTTTTCGTAAAACTGAATCAGAGATAGATGGATAGACTTGAGAAAAAAATATTCTCCTTGTCCCACTTGCTTTCTTTCCCAACAGTACCAACATAACCTTTTTATTTTATTTTATTTATTTATTTATTTATTTATTTTTTATTATTATTTTTTTTGACTAAAAACCCCAGGTGGGTCCCACGAATTGTGCAATCCTTCAACAATTGTTTTAATTTTTCCTGTACGTCGATCGACCTCAAGGGTCCTATCTCTATGTGTGTTGTATGCTTATATAAAAGAGGTAGGATAGTGATAATTTAAAAAAACAGTATTTAATCATTCTCAATCAATTATCTATATTGAGGAACAATTATTAATAGTAAAGCCGTCGAGATTTTTAAATTCTTGTACCGACAGTTGACGGACTATTATTTCGTACCCCGTTGTTAAATCAGTGGCAGATAAAAGTACTCAGATAAATTCCAAATTTTTAAATTAAATTCCTTTATTTATTTCAGTCATTATGGTATAAAATTCGATTATTAATTTATTAAATAAAAATTACATCAACTGTCCCTCTCAATTCTTGGTAAAATATAAAAAGTGCTAAAATTTAATAACTAGATCCTAAATACATTTTTAGCAAGACTAAAATTTATAGAACTCATTTTCGACTCCCCGTTTATTCTAAAATCATATAAGTTCGAATTAAACTTCTCTAAATAATAATCGAAACGTCCAACGAGTATTACAATCATTATTTAATATACTCTATGCATATTTTTATATTTATTTTTATATGTAAACACATTTATTAACAGATAATGGTTCGTGAATCGTCGAGACTGGTCGAAGGTCAATTGAATATATGAAATAGTTCAAAATTTTTGAGACTCGACCTAATAGACTTTTCTTAACGTGTCAAAAATATAATATCGTATCGAGAGTTTGGTTTAAAATTAGTCGAAATTTTCCGGGTCGTGACAGTACCTACCCGTTAAAGAAATTTCGTCCCGAAATTTTGATCGAGGTCGTCATGGCTAACAATAAAAATGTTTTCATGACGAATATGAGTTGATAATTAGAGTTTTATCATTATTGAGTAATATGGATAAAATAATTCGATTACGTGAAGCGTATGAGTGGAGCTATCACAAAAGAGTGAAAAGTTTCGTCCTAACTTTTCACGTAGTCATGGTGGATTTCCAGAATTCAAGGAATTTAAGGAAATCTTCTAATCAGAAGAAAATGAAATAGCACTATTTATTAGTAAATTGTTGGAATTACGAAAGAACAGAAATATCCAGGAAATATTTCCGTTATATGCTTAGAAATTTAGTAGAATGAAAGAGTTATGTAACATGACACATGATGAGGGCAAGGTCTGTGAACCATCATCACGTTCCATTAGAAATTTAGCATGACTTACTGTAATATAATCACGTTGGCCAAGCGCATTATATTATACTAACCCATGCTTCAATTCCCAACACTTCTCATCAATTCATTCATAGTTTATACTTAGATTTTACAGAAGTTTTCAATATAATGGAATACAGAAAACACGAAGAGGTAGATACTTTGGGACAAGAATATTTATGAAAATATCCTCAGAAATATCGAAGATATTTATAATGATATTTTGGAATTTCTAAGTTCGAAGGTTGATGAAGAAAAATTTTTCGCAAGATTTTAACATGACTTTAGAGCAAGTTATTCTCTAAAGATTTCATCGGATCCAGAATTACCTGAATTCTTTAAATATAGGGTTTGGTCCTTGTCTTTGTCCTTGGTCTCCTTTATGGTTAGCTCAATCTGTTTTTCAATACCAAATTTTCTATCGAGTTCCTAACACTCCTTTCTTTATCATCAAACTTTTGTCCGTTTAGACCATCTACAACATGCTGCTTCGTCAGCATTTTCAAATTTAACAGAACTGGGTCATCGGTTATCAAACTGAGGTGGTTTCAGGAGAATTGTGTTTTTAGATGATTAAATGCTGATGGTAGTATGGTGGAATATAAAAGGTTCTCTAGTAACAATAAATGAACACGCATATATAACAAGGTTATAATAAGGTTGTTTCGAACGAGAAGTTGGAGTTGTCTTGCTGGAGCTGTGACAAAATTTGCTACTTTGAAAGGGATTACCAAATTACTTTGGGTAATAATAACGCTAAAGGAATTAGCACAGCTACGTGTTAAACGTTTACTCAGTTTTCGAGGGTTTTTCAGGTGCATAACTATATGCATCAATCTTTTCTTCGGTAGATGAAATGCGGCTGGTTCATCCTCTCGATCGAGGTGTTTTCAAGAATCATGAAAGATTTGAACATGGATTGGAATCGTCAAGATTCAAATGAGGTTTAAAATGAAATCAAGTGGCAAACTTGAAGAATTGTTTAATTTCATATGTTATAATCAATATTTTAATTCACTTTAATTGTCCACTGTTGATAGTCCATAGTTCAAAGTCCACAGTTAGCAATTCAATAATTCATATATAGTTTAATATATAACATTCGAATTAATTAATACGTTTCGTGACCCGTGTACATGTCTCAGACTCGATCACAACTCAAAGGATATATATTATTGTAGAATCAACCTCAACCCTGTATAGCTAACTCCCGCATTACCGCATATAGAGTGTCTATGGTTATTCCAAATAATATATATACATGCGTCGATATGATATGTCAAAACTTTGTATACGTGTCCCGATATTTAAAGTGCGTAAAATAAATAACAGAATTTAAATGACGATAAATAAAATTGCGAGAATATAAATTACGATAATTAAATTGCGGTAAATAAAATGTAACCAGTTAGCTAGGAACAGTTAGCTAGGAACAGTTAGCGTGGATTCTTAACAAGATTTTTCTCATAGTCAATTTGTTTGTTTCTAACAAATTTTATTTTGTCAAATGTTTTCTTCATTATGCCACTTGTTGGATTCTGAGAAGTCAAAATCCAAATATGAAATTGAATGAAAATGACTATTCTGCGGTGATCGGATTCGTATCTTTATGGATGTAAGTACGATAGTAAAAATGACTGTTGAATCGGATTTGAAGAATGTACAGTGTAACTTATTAATGTGAAACCCAAATATTCCTCGTGTATTACCTAGCCGTTAAAATATTTTCATCATTAACAGTTGGTACAAAAGAATTTTTAATTACAATCTTTATGAAAATATACATACATATATATTTTCTTCAGATGTAATCATGGATTTAATGAGTCAATAAGATATTAAACTCATTTGATTTATCGTTAATACTAGATTACATAATCTCTAAAACTTTAGAAATTACATAATCACCATGTCGAGCGAAGATAATCGATGTAGAACGATATGTAGAACGAAGATAAAGTAGATAGAATGATACGTAGAACGATGATTATGCTCGAGGTACAGAATGAGATATTGAGGCATGTGATGTTGAAACTTGGGTTGTTGATGGTAGTGATGGTACTGTTGATGTTGTTGATGGTGGTACCGTTGCTGCCGGTGATGCTGCTGGTGCTTATGGTATTGAGGCTTGCGATGTGGACGTTACTGGTGGTACTGGTGTTGCTGATGGTGCTTGTAATCTTTGCACCATACGTTCCAAAGCCACTACTCGAGCGCGAAGCTCGTTGACTTCTTCTATTACACCGGGGTGATTGTCGGTTCGGACGAGCGGATAAATAAAATCTAGAATTTGATGTAGTATATAATTGTGACGAGATACTCTAGAAATGAGAGAGAAAATGGTGTTTCGAACAGGTTCGCCGGTAAGTGCTTCAGGTTCTTCACCCAGAGGTGAATTCGGTTGGTGGAAGGGATCACCTTCTTCTTGTCTCCAATGATTAAGTAGACTACGAACCCATCCCCAATTCATCCAGAATTGGTGATGGCTAATTGGTTGATCCATTCCGGTTACACTGCTTTCGGAGCTTGAATGGGACTCCATATCGGAATTTGAGGGGCTTGAACTAATGGTGAGTTCCATTTTGCTCGGTTAGATACAGAGTTTTTGGTATGAAATGAATTTCGGATATCGGATGATATTCTAATTACATAGATTACCTATACATAGTACAGGAAATCCCGTAGATTACGGAGGGAATTAAGAAAATGTGTTAGACAAGACTTAATGTGATGGGATGTGAATTTGTCTGTACACCGTCTATGCAATAATTGCAATAAGACTCGTCGAGACTGAAAATGAAAAGTAGATATTTTTCGACAAATGGTGGTAAGCAAACACTTTTAATATGCAGACCAGGTTCAAGTCTAGACTCATTAACATAACCTAACAACTACTAGGTCGAAGTCCAGACTCATTAATGCACCCTAACCACTACTAGTTAGACACACTAATGCAAGACCTGGTTCACTACGACCACCGCTCTAATACCACCTGTAAAGACCCCGACCTAATCCATCCGGACGAAGTCTTCAACATTTGGTCCCATTGCGATGATCGACTCCAAGAAATGTCCTTAAAATGAGCAAATGCACAGCGGAAGACTTAATTCGTACCTGAGAATAAACATGCTTAAAAGTGTCAACCAAAAGGTTGGTGAGTTCATAGGTTTATCGTAACAATCATTTCAATATCTTAATAGACCACAAGATTTCATAATCATAAACATAATACACTCGCAAGTGTATGTAAAGCATTCTAAGTGGTTGAGTACTTGGTAACCATACTTAACATTTAATCAACATCGCATATTACCTTTATTATGAAATCTCACTACACCGTACCAAGTGTAGTCACCAAAACGAAGTACTGTGCAACCGTTGAATACTGGTCGTCCAGTCCGGTTGGGGTTGTTAGGCCCGATAGATCTATCAACAGGATTCGCGTTTACAATACCCATGTAAATAGTAGTTACCAAGCTACAGGGAAGTATGCCAGTGGTACAACTCAACGTAGAATATATTTTTAAGTACTTGTGTCTATTTCGTAAATATTTATAAAAGCAGCGCATGTATTCTCAGCCCAAAAATATATATTGCAAAAGCAATTAAAAAGGGAGCAAATGAAACTCACCTAATGTATTTTGTTGTAAAATACATAGGACTATATTGAACAATGCAGGGTTGACCTTGGATTCACGAACCTATATCAAGTATATATATTAACACATAATATAAATCAACTAAGTTTATAGATCTTATAATGTATTATAATTAATATCTTTGTATATAATTATATTAATACTTATAATAGGTTATTTTATATATATACTATGTAATTTAATTAATGATATATTAGTTTTCATGCTAGTTGTCCAATTTATGTAATACATCTCCACTGTCCGTTTTAATATATATATTTCACATTGTAACAAAATAAATATGATTAAAATTTAGCTATCACAAATACGCAAAATTAAAGTTATAGCCTTTTACCTTTTTAATTCCATGTGTGCTCATTTTTTAGAGTTTCAAAGTCATGATATGTTGAAAATGGGACACACGAATACTATAACAAAAATTGGGTCGTTTAAGTTGACCACTTTTTCAGTAGAAAGTAAACACTACGATACGAGTACTACTTAACAAAAAGTAAATGAAATATTACAAGATCTATGATTAAGATTTTATGAGTTAATATCAGTAAATTGACAAATATTAAATGAACGCATCACATATATCTAGATATATATCTTCATATTTTAAAATGATAATATACCACATTAATTAGTATGATGCTATCATGATGTGCAAAGTAGTAACATCTTTTATGTGAGTAATTAAACTTGACTAAAGTCCAAGGACCAGATGTGCAAACTTAGAAAGAAAAAAAAAATCTCAATTTCTTTTTGTTCCAATTTTTGTTCGTGCAAGTCAAGAACAATTTATATATCTTTATTAATTTTTTTAAGCCATATTTATTGATTTACTAGCTTTTGTAAATTAACTTATAGTTTAGGGACTAATGTTGTAGATAATTTAAACATCACTATCATCTTTTTCTTTTGATTTGCTGTACTTAACTTCTAAACAACTTGATCAGAGTACTATATCTACTCTTATAAATTCTTTATATTTAAGTTGCAAATTTATAAAAAGATTATTTACGTATATAATTTATAAATATCATTTCATTTATAATCATAACATTAAAATTATAGTAACAATAACATAGTGATAAAAAAAAAAAAAAATTAAGTTTTATAGTTTATACCTTCGGGGTAAGACGAACGAAAAAAAAGACGATCGAGTGGGGCTCGGAGATGGAGGTGATCGGTGATTGTTCTCGGAATCTCGGTTATCATAGAAATCGAATATCAGTTGCACAAAAAATAAAAAAATAAAAAATGAGAATGGTTCATGGTTGGTGGTCTGTGAAGATGGTGTGGTGATGTATAGGTGGTTTGGTGGTTATAGCTATGGTGAAAGAAAAAAAAATTGATGAAGTTTTATCCTCTATATGCTTCGTATGTATGTATATATATACAAGCATGTTACTGTTTTCGTAAAACTGAATCAGAGATAGATGGATAGACTTGAGAAAAAAATATTCTCCTTGTCCCACTTGCTTTCTTTCCCAACAGTACCAACATAACCTTTTTATTTTATTTTATTTTTTTATTTATTTATTTATTTTTTATTATTATTATTAATTTTTTGACTAAAAACCCCAGGTGGGTCCCACGAATTGTGCAATCCTTCAACAATTGTTTTAATTTTTCCTGTACGTCGATCGACCTCAAGGGTCCTATCTCTATGTGTGTTGTATGCTTATATAAAAGAGGTAGGATAGTGATAATTTAAAAAAAACAGTATTTAATCATTCTCAATCAATTATCTATAGTGAGGAACAATTATTAATAGTAAAGCCGTCGAGATTTTTAAATTCTTGTACCGACAGTTGACGGACTATTATTTCGTACCCCGTTGTTAAATCAGTGGCAGATAAAAGTACTCAGATAAATTCCAAATTTTTAAATTAAATTCCTTTATTTATTTCAGTCATTATGGTATAAAATTCGATTATTAATTTATTAAATAAAAATTACATCAACTGTCCCTCTCAATTCTTGGTAAAATATAAAAAGTGCTAAAATTTAATAACTAGATCCTAAATACATTTTTAGCAAGACTAAAATTTATAGAACTCATTTTCGACTCCCCGTTTATTCTAAAATCATATAAGTTCGAATTAAACTTCTCTAAATAATAATCGAAACGTCCAACGAGTATTACAATCATTATTTAATATACTCCATGCATATTTTTATATTTATTTTTATATGTAAACACATTTATTAACAGATAATGGTTCGTGAATCGTCGAGACTGGTCGAAGGTCAATTGAATATATGAAATAGTTCAAAATTTTTGAGACTCGACCTAATAGACTTTTCTTAACGTGTCAAAAATATAATATCGTATCGAGAGTTTGGTTTAAAATTAGTCGAAATTTTCCGGGTCGTGACACATAACACAGAATTCATAATGTCCATAGCGAGTGCGAAAAGCAGTCTTAGGAATATCGGATTCCTTGACTTGGAGTTGGTGGTAACCGGATCTTAAATCAATCTTTGAATAGACGCTTGACCCTTGAAGTTGATCTACGTGGAAACAGATAATGGTTCTTAATAGTAAGCTTGTTAAGTTCGCGATAATCAATACACATCCTTAACGTACCATCCTTCTTCTTAATGAATAGAATAGGAGCTCCCCATGGGGACGAGCTTGGATGAATGAAACCTTTATCCAATAGTTCTTGGAGCTGGTTGGATAATTCCTTCATCTCAGAGGGTGTTAAACGATACGGAGCTTTAGCAATAGTGTTGGGATTTAACAAGTTTCATAATACTTAAAACCATTTATTAGTAAGCTTGCGGAAGCGTGTTAATATGAGTATGTTTAGCCGTTTAAGAACTTGTTAATCATTCAACCATTTAAATGTAAATCCCATGGATCAAGTTGTGAAATAATACTTACTAATTAACAAGAAAGGATAGTGTTTATACCTCCTCAAAACAAGTTTGAGGGTTCTTCAAAATGAGCAGAAAGTTTGAAGGAGATGATGATGAAATGAGCTCCTAACTTGAACCTTCAAGTGTATAGAACCCTAAGCTCTTGTACTCCAACACCACCCTTAATCTTGGCAATACTTTGGAACCTTTAAACCTTTGTTAACTAAGCTAGAAAACCAGTTTCTTTGCTCACTGATTTCTGGACAGCAGCAACCCAAAGAGATGATGATGAATGTAGTTTCAAAAGCATGAAACCTCAAGAGATAATACCCCAAACTTATCACCAACACCCTAGCCTTTTGTTAGGAATTGAATGACACTTGAATTAAGCTTGCAAGAACAAATTTAGGACTTGGTTTTGAGTCCCAAAAACCCACGGTTTGGACAGCTGCAGTAGCTGAATTTTCAGCTCTTTTTTTACTTCTTCCCTTGATGTGTTTATGCATGTGTGTGTATACTACAAGTCTCTAGACCATGCTTATGGAGAATGGGAATTGTAATTGACCAAGAAAAGAATCTAAGCATGTGTACTAGAGTCCCCATGCCACTACATACATTTAAATAAAATGGTTTTTATAAAATTTGATTTTATAAAATTGAATTTTATAAAATACATTTTTATAAACTTACATTTTATTTATTATGTTTACATCATTTATAAAACCTATTTTATAAAATGTAACATAATTGATTTATTATTTACCTATAAATAATTAAATCCATATCATATAAATTATTCCATAATTTATATATATATACATCAAGTAATAATTTTAGAAAGCCATTTTCTTTAAAATTCAAGTGTCGCGTATTTAATCAATGATCCAATCGTTAAGATCAAATACGAATAAGGTGTTGGCAAGCTTGTTATTGGGTATGACCCGACTTGGATCAAAACATATCAGCCACGTTAATTTAATATGTCTCTCGGGCATATGAAATACCTTCAATCTCCCACTTGCACGAGAAACATAAGAAATTAATGCAAGTGATGGATACCACCTAACGACCGTCCATCACCCCCAATATGACTTTGTGCCATTCAACAACATCATCCCTTTCGAGTTCCCACCTCGAATATGAATAGGTGAATCTTTCATTATATCCTTTCGTCCTAGATGTCATGTTAAATCCAAGAGATACAGAGTGATCACTCTCTTTTAGATTTAACTTTATCAGGCCTTAAACATCTGACTCTCAACGAATAAGAGGGACAAATTCCATCTTGACTACATATGTCCTAAATACATACCTTGCATTATACCTGAGCTCTACCTTATGAACTACCATATTTCAGAATAGCGAAGGAAAGAATCAAGGCATAATACCTGGTAAATATCCGAACCCAATACGTGTCTCAGGTCAGAGGATACAATGATATTCGCCTTTACTCAAGATTACATGTGATCAACCACAAGGCTCCATTTAGTAAATCTTGAGAGCGGGTCTTCCAATATTTGTATCCTACAAATATCTATGAACCTTGGTTGCAACCTTGCCCCACATTCATCCCGTGAATGTATACCAATCCAAGTTCATAATAGTCTAAACCTCACATTTGCTCCCACAAATGTGATCGACTACGGAATTCAGAATAATTACTTATTCATGGATAAAATATGCAAAATAGGAACATAACTCAAAATAAATTAATACCATAATTATATTAATGAGTTTGAACAATTTCGTTCCGTTACAATACTTAAAACAGATCATGACCAATCACTAGAATATCGAAGCCCTAATGCACAAACATGTCCTGCATGTTTTGATCCATGTAAGAGCTTCGTGAGAGGATCCGCTATATTAAGATCTGTGTGAACTTTGCGAATACATATCTTTCCCTTTTCAACTTCATCCCTTATGTAGTTGAATCTCCGCTCAATGTGACGGGTCTTTTGGTGAGCACGAGGTTCTTTGATTTGAGCAATCGCACCCTCGTTATCACAAAAGATCTCAAGAGGGTCCTGAATGGAAGGGACTACTCCTAAGTCGTCGATGAATTTCTTCATCCATGCAGCTTCCTGAGCTGCCAATGATGCGGCGATGTACTCCGACTCTGTAGTGGATAAAGCAACAACATCCTGTTTTGAACTCTTCCAAGAGACCGCACCTCCATTTAACGTGAAGACATAACCGGATTGTGATCGAGAATCATCTCGATCAGTTTGGAAACTTGCATCTACGTAACCTTTTACAGCGAGTTCCCCCTCACCAGACCCGTATATAAGAAACATATCCTTAGTCCTCCTAAGGTATTTCAATATACTTTTGACAGCAATCCAATGACTGTTTCCTGGGTTATTCTGGTATCTACTTGTCAGGCTAAGAGCGCATGACACATCCAGTCTAGTGCATATCATTGCATACATGATTGACCCAATAGCAGACGCATATGGGACTTTCTTCATTTTCTCCTGATCATCTTTCGTGGTGGGGCACTGAGATGAACTGAGAAGTGTTCCCTTTTGAATAGGTACCAAACCTTTCTTAGAGTTCTCCATCTTGAACCTTTTCAAGATCTTTTCAATGTATGCACTTTGATTCAAACCTATCAGCTTCTTGGATCTATCCCTGTAGATCCCAATCCCCAAAACGTATTGTGCTTCTCCAAGATCCTTAATGGAGAAGCATTTACTTAACCAAGTTTTAACTCCTTGCATTGCCGGAACATCATTTCCAAATAGTAATATATCATCCACATATAATACAAGGAACATGATAGTGCTCCCACTAGCTTTCTTGTATACACAAGCTTCATCACCATTTTTAATGAAGCCAAATTTCTTGGCCTCCTCATTAAAACGATGATTCCACATTCTAGATGCTTGTTTCAATCCGTAGATTGACTTCTTTAACTTGCATACCTTCTTAGGATATTTCGGATCAGCAAAACCTTCAGGCTGAACCATGTAGACATCTTCCTCAAGATGTCCGTTTAGGAAAGCGGTCTTGACATCCATTTTCCATATTTCATAATCATAATGAGCAGCAATGGCAAGTAATATCCTAATAGACTTTAGCATTGCCACAGGCGAAAAAGTTTCATCATAGTCAACCCCTTGAGTTTGAGTGAAACCTTTTGCTACAAGTCTAGCTTTATATGTATCCAAGTTTCCATGTATGTCGGTTTTCATCTTGAAAAGCCATTTACAATCAACTAGCCTTGAGCCAGTAGGTTGTTCAACAAGTTCCCAAACTTGGTTGTCATACATGGATTGCATCTCAGCGTTCATGGCTTCCTGCCATTTATCCTTATCAATCCTTGATAAAGCATCTTGGTAGTTTATTGGTTCATTCAAATCAACCACATAGCAACCATCCATGAGAAACCCATATCTCTCAGGAGGATTACTAATCCTACCAGATCTGCGAACGTCTTGTGTATTTTGATCATCCATTTGATCACTCTCAACATTTTCATGTTGAGTGCTAGTGTCAACCAATTGTGTATCATCTACTTGATCTTGAACCTCTTCAAGATCTATCTTCCTTTCACTATTTCCTTCCATTAGGAACTTAGTTTCAAGGAATTCAGCCTTTCAAGCAACAAATACATTTTGCTCGGATGGATCATAGAAATAATATCCCATATCATCCTTGGGATATCCTATGAAGATACACTTCGTGGATCGAGCATTCAACTTATTAGGGACGTAACGCTTAGGATAAGCTTCACATCCCCATACCTTTAAGTATGATAGAGATGGAGGTTTTCCAAACCACATCTCATGAGGAGTTCGTTCCACTTTCTTGGTTGGGGCCATATTTAAAATACGAGCCGCGGAGCATAGACAATAACCCCAAAATGATAGAGGTAACGTGCTTCTAGCCATCATAGATCGAACCATATCCATTAGGGTTCGGTTCCTCCTTTCGGAAACTCCATTAAGTTGGGGTGTTCCAGGTGGAGTAAGTTGTAAGATAATCCCACAACTCCTAAGATGATCTTGGAAAGCATCGCTTAGGTATTCACCTCCTCTATCGGTACGAAGTACCTTGATTATCTTATTGAGTTGATTTTGTACTTCGCTTTGATATTCTTTGAATGCTTCAAAAGTTTCGTCCTTATGTCTTAACAGGTAGACATATCCAAAACGACTGAAGTCATCAATGAAAGTAACGAAGTATCTTTCACCATTCCTGGCTATGGGCTTAAAGGGTCCACATACATCCGAATATATTAATCCCAATAAGTCCTTAGCCCTTTCATAGGTCCCTTTGAAAGGTGCTTTAGTCATTTTGCCTTGTAAACAAGATTCACACACATCAAACGAGTCCATCTCATTTGATTTCAAGAGTCCATTCTTTTGAAGTGTATGCATTCGGTTCTTGTTTATGTGACCAAGGCGACAATGCCATAAGTAGGAATCACTCAAATCCCTTTTGAGTTTCTTGGTGCTAGTATGGTATATAGAGCTCAATGATGTGTCATCATGAACCAATTCATAAATTCCATTTGAAGGCGAAGCCTTGAAATAGAATACATTATCTTTAGAAACATGAATATCATCATCAACAAAATTAACAACGTAACCACATTGTTTTAAGCGAGAAATAGAAATAATGTTTCTACACAAATCCGGAGCATACAAAACATTTTCTAAAATAAGTTCCAATCCGCTTGGAAGCTTCAAAATAAAATCTCCTTGAGCTTTAACATGCACCTTTGCACCATTGCCCATATAGAGACTTGATGTTCCCACCTTATGATCACTTCTTTTGAACCCCTGCAAAGAATTGCAAATATGAGTTCCACATCCCGTGTCTAATACCCATGTATTAGAAGAAGTAATACTAAGCTCTATATATACCATATACATATTACCTGAGGTTTGCCCTGCATTCCTCTTGTCCTTCAACTCCTTAAGATAGACCGGACAGTTTCGTTTCCAATGACCCATCTCACCGCAACCGAAACATGGGTCTTCTTTGGGGTTTGCCTTCTCGGCTACCTTTTGCTTCTTAGCCTTGTTGATGGTTGGGGTAACCATCTTCCCTTTCCCTTTGCCTTGATGGGCGGGTCCTTTTCTCTTGGCCACCTTTGGCTTAGAGGTGTTACCTTTTGACCCACCTTGATCGATTGCTAACACGGGTAAAGCCCTTTTACCCATGCTAGTTTCCGCCGTTCTAAGCATACCGTGAAGCTCACCTATGCTCTTATCCATCCCATTCATATTGTAATTAATTACAAATTGATCAAACCTTTTTGATAGGGAGTTAAGGATAAGATCGGTGGCTAACTCATTTGATATGTTTAGGTTAAGACGGTTAGCACGATCGATAAGGCTTTTCATCTTAAGTACATAAGATGAAACCAATTGGGTATCGTCCATACGACAAGCATGTAGCGCCCGAACCGTTTCGAAACGCTCGACAAGCGCTTGTTGGAGGAACATCTCCTTCAATTGCGTTATCATGTCGTATGCACTATGATGCTCGAAATCCTTTTGGAGTTCGGGTATCATAGTCCCAAGCATTAAGCATGAGACTTGAAGGGAGTTGTGGCAATACTTATCATAAGAGGCCATTGCTTCCACATCATTCTCATCCGGTTGATCGGGAATGGGGTCCTCAAGTACATACGCTTTATCCTCTTGTTTGAGGACAATCCGAAGATTGCGGAACCAATCCATAAAGTTGGTATGGTTAAGTTTGTCTTTCTCGAGGAGAGACCGTAATGATAGGTTGTTCATGTTAAGTGGTGCGTTTTGCATGTTGTTGTTGTTATTAGCGGCCATCTACAAAATTCAACAAAGTTCATTTTAAGTATCGATTTTAGATTTAATAAACAATACCCTTTTAATTTGATTGATATTTATTAAATTTTAGAATCCAACGGTAAACCAAATTTCGGTTAGGTGACCTTTATCCCGTTATTTGATTTAGCTAGGTAGTCATTATATGACAATTGCAATCCTTTTGCAACTTCTAAGTTATGGGATCATGCAATCCTTTTGCATGGCATATTATCCCATCAACGCCTATTTGTTCATCATGCTTCGGTGACCCTAAGTTCATGATTCCCAAATCAAGTCGTCCTATTTGTATAGACTTGTAAATTTAACATACAAGTGGTTAGGTGACCTTTATCCCACAAGCATGCGAAATTTACCTTAATCATATTAGTTTGCTCATAACGGTTAGGTGACCTTTATCCCATCATGAGTTCCCTAATACTTTTAAGTGTCACACAATAGGATGGCGTTAAACTTGTTTACCTTGTTTGTAAAAGGGATTTTAAGTTTTCGTTAATTCTAGTTTGAGAAAAACTTTTATGCCATACACCAACATGCATTTAGTGTATGGTACTTATGAAAAACCAATTTCATGTCTTGTAATTGAGCCAATTACTTGATATAAACCATTTTATATACGTTATCCTTTTCTTGTTCTTAATAACCATTTATTAAGGTTTTTGGTTGCAATTTTAATTCAACCATTTAAATAACCATTTTGCATGTACTTAGTACGTCTAATTTAACCAATTAAATTGTCGTTTTGTTTGTTGTTATCTTGTGATTAATTGTATCAACCAAACATACAAAACAATAATCATACAAACAACCACACATGCAAAATAAGTGTGTTCACAATCTAGCCATTTTGGTGGACATTTGTTTAGCCGAAAACAAATGTCACCGGGTAAGGGTTAATCATACAAAGTAGGAGATTTCAAATCTCCCACTTAATCTTGCATCCATATGCACCTTGTGTTCTTCAAGTCTTCATCATCTTGTATCTTCATTTTTACAAAATATGTATCCTAATACATTTTATCTAGAAAATGAAATTACAACCTATTCTATTTTACATACCAAATATAAAATGAATTACATAACCAAATGAAATAATTATTACAAACCAATTGAACAATTATTACATGCCATTGAATAATTATTATTACAAACCAAATGAATATAACAAATCAACCAAATATAGCATGCAATCAACACAAGGTCAAGGCATAGATTGTGAACTTCAACATGCAACCAAATATGAACCAAATGGAAGAGCCCAAACCCACTTTTGGACCCTAACCAATTCGGCATTAAACATAAACCCACCCAAATCCAACAATTTTTGCATTCTTCTTTCATGCATGTACTTAGAATGCAAAGTTGATGGGTTTTAAAACAACAATTCGAAGCATATTTCAACAACTTCGGCTCTAGATACCATTGTTGGGATTTAACAAGTTTCATAATACTTAAAACCATTTATTAGTAAGCTTGCGGAAGCGTGTTAATATGAGTATGTTTAGCCGTTTAAGAACTTGTTAATCATTCAACCATTTAAATGTAAATCCCATGGATCAAGTTGTGAAATAATACTTACTAATTAACAAGAAAGGATAGTGTTTATACCTCCTCAAAACAAGTTTGAGGGTTCTTCAAAATGAGCAGAAAGTTTGAAGGAGATGATGATGAAATGAGCTCCTAACTTGAACCTTCAAGTGTATAGAACCCTAAGCTCTTGTACTCCAACACCACCCTTAATCTTGGCAATACTTTGGAACCTTTAAACCTTTGTTAACTAAGCTAGAAAACCAGTTTCTTTGCTCACTGATTTCTGGACAGCAGCAACCCAAAGAGATGATGATGAATGTAGTTTCAAAAGCATGAAACCTCAAGAGATAATACCCCAAACTTATCACCAACACCCTAGCCTTTTGTTAGGAATTGAATGACACTTGAATTAAGCTTGCAAGAACAAATTTACTACTTGGTTTTGAGTCCCAAAAACCCACGGTTTGGACAGCTGCAGTAGCTGAATTTTCAGCTCTTTTTTTACTTCTTCCCTTGATGTGTTTATGCATGTGTGTGTATACTACAAGTCTCTAGACCATGCTTATGGAGAATGGGAATTGTAATTGACCAAGAAAAGAATCTAAGCATGTGTACTAGAGTCCCCATGCCACTACATACATTTAAATAAAATGGTTTTTATAAAATTTGATTTTATAAAATTGAATTTTATAAAATACATTTTTATAAACTTACATTTTATTTATTATGTTTACATCATTTATAAAACCTATTTTATAAAATGTAACATAATTGATTTATTATTTACCTATAAATAATTAAATCCATATCATATAAATTATTCCATAATTTATATATATATACATCAAGTAATAATTTTAGAAAGCCATTTTCTTTAAAATTCAAGTGTCGCGTATTTAATCAATGATCCAATCGTTAAGATCAAATACGAATAAGGTGTTGGCAAGCTTGTTATTGGGTATGACCCGACTTGGATCAAAACATATCAGCCACGTTAATTTAATATGTCTCTCGGGCATATGAAATACCTTCAAATAGGAGCAGCACCGGGAGTTAAATCAATTTGAAATTCAACTTGTCGAGGAGGTGGAAGACCAGGAAGATCTTCGGGAAACACATCGGGAAAGTCTTTAACCACTAGTACATCTTCAATACGCTTCTCCTTCGATTCAATCATCTTAACGTGGACTAGAGTAGCTAGATAACCTTTCATAAGGTATTTGCGAGTTTTTATACATGAGATAATATTGAGATTGGAACCACTTTTTTCTCCTTGGATGATGATAGTCTCTCCATTTCCCAATGGAACATTAACAGTTTTATCGTAACACATGATAGCAGCATGTAATAGACGTAACCAATCCATACCAACTACGACGTCAAAACTTCCGAGCTCGACCGGCAAAAGGTCTATCCTAAATTCTTTATCGACTAAGATTAGGTTGTAGTTTTTATAGATTTTATCGACTTGCATGACTTTTCCATTGGCTACTTCTACTAACCTTTTAGTTTCTAAGGGTCGAGGCTTTTCAGTAAATAGGGTACAAAAATCACTAGACACGTAACTTCTGTCGGCACCAGTATCGAATAAAATAGTGGCATAACAATTATTGACAAGATACGTACCCGTGATGACCTCGTCCTCATCTCGAGCTTCAGCAGCAGTAATAACAAATGCATGACCCTTCACAGCAGTAGTATTAGCTCCAGTAGCGGGATTATCCTTTTTCTTAGGACAATTTGGACTAATGTGTCCCTTCTCTCCACAAGTATAGCAAGTTGGATGAGCTTTGGCTGGAACAATAGCCTTATCCTTTGGAGGAGTCTTACACGTCTTAGCAACGTGTCCCACTTTCTTACACAGCGCACAAATAGCAGTACACTGCCCCGGGTGATGCTTCTCACAACGAATACAGAAAGGATAGGAACTCTTATAATTCGACTTTGTACCATCCGCAGGCTTCTTACTAACATTCTGAGTCGACCCTTGAGATGGCTCAAACTTCCTCTTACCATCATTACCCTTGGTTTCAACTTGCTTATTAGCTGACGCTCTTTTTCTCTTGGCTAACATCAGATTTTGTGCCATGAGAATCACAGCATCAAGAGTAACCTTCTCGGCAGCAATAACATTTCCTTGAACATCCTCGGGAAGACCTTCAATATACCTTTCAATTCTCCTAGCTTCGGTAGGAAACATTTCAGGACATAGAGTAGAAAGCTCAAGATAACGGTTAGTGTAGCTTTCAATATCAGTACCCTTCACCTTGAGTTCCCAGAACTCAGCTTCAAGTTTCTGAACTTGACTCCTTGGGCAGAATTTGTTGATCATCATGCTTTTGAGTTCGTCCCATGGAATTGCATTAGCATTGTCAATTCCTACGGACTTGGCATGAGCAGTCCACCAAGTTAAAGCATTGCCACCCAATGAGCTAGTGGCATACTTTACTTGATCGTTATCACCACAGTTGCAAATACGGAAAATGGACTCCATCTTCTCGAACCAACGAACTAGTTCGACAGCTTCTTCAGTCCCCTTAAATGCAGGAGGATGACCGTTTGAAAAATCCTTGTAGGAACAAGGTTTCGGTTGAGGATTAACATTATTAACTTGAGCATTGCCTTGTTCGGCAGTGAGTAACTGTTGGAATTACTCGGTAGTTAAAACGATATTGTTAACAGTAGGTGCAGCTGGAAGAACCATGATGTCGTTACATAAGTGAACATAAGTCGGATAAGTTAACAAGTTATAGGGTTGAGAAATTACAAGTAGGAATAAGATAAAGTATTGATATCACATGATATAAATAAAACAATTTATATTATTAAGGAACGAGGCGTTAAATAAGCCTTTTAATTCACGATTTGGAAATATAAATAGGTTAAGGCATAGCCTTTACAAAGATGGAAAATGGAAAAATAACTAAGAAATATTAAGATTGAAGTAGTCTTCATATTTCTTCTTCTCGTCCTCAAACTGCTTCATCACTTTTTCCATATTATCCTTCACAAGTTTCTCTAGCCTTTCGGTTTGAGATTCGAGGGACTCTTTAATAAACTTCTCATATCGCTCGTTCTTTGCTTTTTGTTTTTCGTAGAGGTACTCGAGATTGTCGTAAAGATTGGTAACACGACTATTAACGGCATTGGTGTCGTACTCTCTTAAAGCAAGCTGTTTGTCGACTCGACTTCTCTCCATTTTCATTCGGAAGTCAACATCCTCCTGGAGATGCACAAGTGAATGCTTCCCCCAACGAGTGTTGCGTTCTTCCTCGCACCTTAGCAGCATTAACTCTTTTCTTAGTTCGACGTTTTCCTTCATAAGTTTTTCCATTCGAAGCTCCACTCTTGCCATGTGGCGAAGCAGACCTCCAATGTTTCTCTCAGTATCATTTCGTAGGCTTATGATTTCATACTTAGGACCATCATAAAAAGGAGATCGGGCTCTCTTCCTTGATGGACCGGCTTCTTCATGACGTTTTCCTTTATCCTCAATTCTTAGAGTTGGGTAGTATTGAGGAGACCTTTGTGAATCTCGAATAGTATTTGGACTATAGTTTGGTGACGGTGAAGCAGGACTGTAGGAAGGACTTCGTACAGGTCTCGAAGTTACAGAATGTCCAACACCTACTTTGGTGGTAGGGTTGAGACGAGCCATTTCTTTTGAGGGCTTGTTGAGAGTTACTTTGTTGGGCTTGTTAATGCTTGAACTTGACATCCTATCATTAGGAAAGAGACTTGATTAGAATCTTTAAGTCAAGTTTAGTAAAGCATAAGTGTTAAGATTATAGGGCAAATCTTAAGTGCTTTAAAGTCTAAGGTAGGAAAGGTTATAGTTTCCTAGATTGCTAAGGCAACCTAGCTCACAAGTAAGGCACACATAAAAATGCAATCTTGGTTCTCTATAACAGCCTGGTTATGCTCTGATACCAATCTATCACACCCCCAGTTAGGGCCTGGGCGAAATGTAACTTAATATCAAAATATACCAACATATTATAATAACGAGAATAATACTAGATGAGAAAATTAAACTTTATTGAGTACGCAGCGGAATATGAAATGTCGTTACAAAGGAATAAAGTAAATGTTTAAATGCAATAGTAATAAATGCGATATCTCTTGATCCTATGTCCAAGTAGCATCACATAAGCAGTAGTTAAGAAAGCTTGAATCAAACAGCACCTGAGACAAAACATGCTAAAGTGTCAACCAAAAAGGTTGAGTGAAATTCATAGGTTTAATAAATAAGTTTGACCGTTGTTTTAGACCACAAGATTTAGCTTGTAAAGTTGATCTCCCACAGGATCAAAAAGTTATGCCAAAGCGTGATATTTAGACTAAACGTTCAAGTTTGCCCCAATGACAAGTTGTGTCTGTCCTTGTCGGTTTAATTTCATTATTAAGTAATACAAAGACTTAGTCAAATGTATCGGGGACGTTACTCCCGATAGGCCGACCCCCAATAATTAAGCATGCAATCAATGAGCAATTAAAAATATCACTGTAGGGACTTAGTGTCAAGACCCGTCCTAATCCATCCGGGCGAAGTCCATATCGATTATAAATGATTCACAACAGTTCATTACATCGCGAGGTACTTGACCTCTATATGATACATTTTACAAACATTGCATTCGTTTTTGAAAAGACAATCTTTCATTACATCGAAAGTTGACGGCATGCATACCATTTCATAATACATCTACCTATAATTGACTTAATAATAATCTTGATGAACTCAACGACTCGAATGCAACGTCCTTTGAAATATGCCATGAATGACTCCAAGTAATGTCTCTAATATGAGCTAATGCACAGCGGAAGATTTCTTTCATACCTGAGAATAAACATGCTTTAAAGTGTCAACTAAAAGGTTGGTGAGTTCATTAGTTTAACATAAATAATCATTTCATAATTTTAATAGACCACAAGATTTCATATTTCCATTTCTCATAAACATACGTCCCATGCATAGAGACAAAAATATCATTCATATGGATTGAACACCTAGTAACCGACATTCACAATATGTATATAAGAATATCCCCATTATTCCGGGATCCTCCTTCGGACATGATATAAATTTCGAAGTACTAAAGCATCCGGTACTTTGGATGGGGCTTGTTGGGCCCGATAGATCTATCTTTAGGATTCGCGTCAATTAGGGTGTCTGTTCCCTAATTCTTAGATTACCAGACTAAAAAGGGGCATATTCGGTTTAATAATCTAACCATAGAATGTAGTTTTAAGTACTTGTGTCTATTTCGTCAAACATTTATAAAAGCAGTGCATGTATTCTCAGTCCCAAAAATATATATTGCAAAAGCATTTAAAAAGGGAGCAAATGAAACTCACCTAATGTATTTTGTAGTAAAAATACATAGAACGACATTGAACAAGTATAGGGTTGGCCTTGGATTCACGAACCTATATCATTTGTATATATATATATATATATATATATATATATATATATATATATATATATATATATATATATATATATATTTGTTATTAATAATATACTTGTTATAGTATTTGATATTTAGATCAATTTAATATATTTAATTTATATATATAGTATAACTAATATTTATCGTTCTTTTTAATATGTTAAAATATATATTAGGGTTTATATATGATAACAATATATATTTACGTATTATCTGATACATTATATATATATATATATATATATATATATATATATATATATATATATATATATATATATATATATATATATATATATATATATATATATATATATATATATATAGTTTAGTAATTATCATTAATAACAACAGTATGGTGATATGTAATTTTAATATTATTGTAATGTACTTTTATCTAAAAAAATATCCGTTGGTAATAATACTAATAATGATAAGGATGATAATAATAACGATAGTAATAATAATAATAATACTAATAATAATAATAGCAACTATGAATAATAGAATTTTACTACTAATGATAATAATGATAATAAATTTACTAATAACAATACTAATTATTATGTTAATAATAATAATGGTTATAAATGATAATCGATAATAACAATAATTAAGATAATTGAAAAGATTTTAAATGATATTAATATTAGTAACCACAAAATACTAACAATAATCATATTTGTAATTATAATTGTGATAATATAATAAATGTTAACTAGTACCTATTTTTAGTAATAATAATAATAATATCTATAATATTTGTATTAGTAATAATCATTAATAAAAATAATAACAACAACAATAATACTAAAAATAATAATAATGATAATAATAAAAATAATCATAATAATGGCTATCTTCCAATGTTTTTCCAAAAAAAAAAATGCTCGCGACCAGACTCGAACCCCCGACCTCCCGCTCACTCGTCAACCCTCCAAACCAGCTGGGCTGTTGCCCATTTTCTGAAATTATATCGAATCTAAACCTATTTAACCCTTATTCGATTTCTTCCTTCTTCTTCATCTTTTCAATTCAGTCGACCACAAGCAAATTACAACAGTTATTTTCGTTTAAGGTTTAGGAATTACAAATATTTAAATCAACAAAAGTATTGGTAATTAATAAACGCGAAAAAAAGAAGAAGAAAAAAAATAATAAAATAAAAAAAAATACTGCATCTTCGTCGCTGCCATTAGAAAACAAAAAAAAAAATTTGATTTTTTTAATTAGATTGATATGGACAAAGGTTATAACACAAAGTTTGTTTCAAATCAACCCTACAAACTTTATCAATCGTCAATTTAACTTAAAACATTGAAACGATTACCAATTTCGCGAAGAACATAAGCTTTGACTTTTTGAACTCAAAGTTTGACTCAGAAATTCATACTTGATTCATAAAATTAATGCTTGAAACTTTGTATATAGTTTGGAAGGACAATTCTTAACAACCTGGCATTTATACATTATGTAATTAAATTCTAAATCGTTGTTTTGGAAAAATTGAAACCATACAGAGGTATCGAACAGAAAATAGATGAATAAATAAATAAATAATTTCTGTTAAATCTTGATTTACAAAAGAACGGGATCTTGTGTGATTGATAAGAATTTGGGAGGTCGAATGATTTACTAACACTGAATTTGGTGGATTAATATATGGAATTGATTGTAAAATAAAATAAAAAATATGTCGAGCAGGATATAAAGGATAGAATAAAAATATTAAGGATAGTGATGTTCAACTAATTTTGTCACGCACTGTAGTTGATTGGTACGATATTAGAAATATAAACAAAATTAACAACAGGTTGATTGTTACATGAATTCTAATCTGATCCTAAATCTATATATAAACGATTTTTTATATATATAAATGATATGCTAATAATTAATAATTACACTTATATTAATACTAATAAAAATTCTAATAATGATAATATTAATAATAATAATAATAATAATAATAATAATAATAATAATAATAATAATAATAATAATAATAATAATAAAAATAAAAATAAGAGTATTAATAACAATAAGTCACACTTTATAATTTTTTGTGAAATTGATAATAATAATAATATTTTTTATGATAATTATAATAATAATACTACTAATATTGATACTACTAATTATATTATTAATAATAATAATATTTATAATATTATTTTTATATACCAAATAATGATTTTGGGAATATTAATGTTGATAAAAATATTAGAAGTGGTAATAATAATATTATTATTAATAATACTACTGATAATAATAAAAATTTATTAATATTAATATGATATTAATAATCTTAGTAATAGTATTCTTATCAGATTTCATAATATTACTTACTCTAATATTAGTATTTATAGTAGTACTGAAATACTAATAATGTTAATAACTATATTTTTATTTGTATTTTATATATATTATTAACTATGTATCATCATATTACATAATAACTTTATTGACTTCTTATATTCATATATATATAATTTTATTTTAAATTATACTTAATTATTATATAAATTCAAGATACTTTATTTATATATATAATTATGTCATAAGTTATAATATCATAGATTACTTTATTTTATATAATTAATTCAAATAACTAAATTCTGTAACATTATAAATTACTATTATATATATGATTATATATATATATATATATATATATATATATATATATATATATATATATATATATATATATATATATATATATATATATATATTTTAATATTTACTTTTCTATTTACAAATAAACGTTCGTGATTCCTCGGGAATTGTCAAAAGGGCAAATACTTTCATGTACAGTTCAAAAGTTTTCGAGACTCAACATTACAGACTTTTACTTTTCGTGTTGGAAACATATAAAGATCAAGTTTAAATTTGGTCGGAAATTCCCGGGTCATCACAGTAACTACCCATTAAAGAAATTTCGTCCCGAAATTTGAGTGAGGTGGTCATGGTTAACAATAAAAATGTTTTCATGACGAATATGAGTTGATAAATAGAGTTTTATTATCATTGAATAATATGGAAAAAATGATTCGATTAATCGAAGTGTATGAATGAAGTTATCACAAAAGATCGAGATGAAGAAATGGAGATTTTCCATAACTTTTGACGTAGTCGCGATTGAATTCCGGAATTCAAGGGATTTATAGAAGATCTTCGAAATCGAAAAGATTTGATTCTTCGGTGAGTAAGGAAATTAAGATCTCTATAATTAAATACGGTGATCTGCCTCGATTACTCTGTCTGATATTTCCATTATAAATTAAGCTCTTCTGTTCCATTATTCTCACCATTCCTATACTTTCTTTCTTATCTCCTACATCCAAAATATTGTGAAAATGCTTAATCTAGTTCTAATCCTTGTCCTTATCCTTACTATCGTAACAATCATTCTCCTTTTCCAACTTCCACCCGAGGAGTCTGCTTACTTCTACTTTGCTCTTGGGGTTACAGTGCTTTTAATTCTCCCATGTCTTTATATTGCGATAAACATTGATATACACGGTTTGTAATTTATGCGTTGTTATCGGGCTTTATATCTCTCCTTATATTTCAATGTCCCCCTTTCTGTTTCCTATAATCATTGTCATCCACAGTTAATACTCCCTCCTATTTGCTGCGATTTATACTCCAATTTCTATTTCAGAGCTTTGTCCCTTCGTTTCTTCTTCTGGCGATTTTGCATCTCTTGTAATGGTCCAGAATTCGCAGATATAAGTTTCAGAATGAACATTATTAATGTTCTAAATAAGAAGGAACGTAATAGCACGATTTGATTTGTCAAATTACCAGATTCACTGAGAATAGAACTATCAAGAATATACTTTCTTGATATGTTTAGAAGTTAAGCAGAATGACAGAGTTATGTAACATAGCACATGATGACGTTATGATTTTTGAATCATTACGTCCCAGTAGAAACTCAGCATGACTTACTGTAATATAATCACGTTGATCAAGTGTCATTATATTATACTAACTCATGCATCAATTCCCAACATTACTTCAATAACATTCATATTTTAAGCTCGAAAGTTTACAGAATATAGAAACTAACAGTTTCTATATGATGTAATACTGATAGCACGAAGAGATTAATGATTTCAGATAAGAATAGTTATAAAAATATCTTCAGAAATATGGAGGATATTTATAATGAAAGATACGATAATATCTCAGAATATCTAAGATCAGAGGATGATAGAAACTATTGTCTGCAAGGGTTTAGAGTAAGGAGCAAGATATTCACTAAAGACTTTAGCAGACATTGAATCATTTGGATTCTTTGAAGGCAAACTTATTCTTTGTGATTTGTCCACGGTTTTCTTCCTAATTTCGCATAATCTACTTTTCGGTACTAAATTTTCTATTGAATGTTTCCAATATAATGATACACAGGAAGCACGAGGAGGTATATAATTTCGGACGAGAGTATTTATGAAAATATCCTCAAAAATATCGAAGATATTGATGATGATATTTTTGGAATTTCTAAGTTCGATGGTTGATGGAGAAAGATTTTCCGCAAGATTTTAACATGACTTCGAAGCAAGATATTCTCTAAGGATTTCAACGGATCCAGAATTATCTGGATTCTTTGAATATAGGGTATGGTCCTTGTATTTGTCCTTGGTCTCCTTCATAGTTAACTCTATCCATTTTCCAGTTCCAACATTTCTGAGCTTTTCCAACATATTATTCTTTATCATCATACTTCCGATGATTTAAGGTCGTCTACGGCTATCTACGGTTTCTGCTGCTTCATTCAGCTTTTTCAACATTCTGAGTATTGATTTGTAGACTGAATGCTTTTCAGAATTTTAGAATGAAAGACCATAATTCTAAGAGATAAATGTTATACAAGTAACTGTTGATGTAGGTATGCTATGAGTTTTCAAAGTACTGATTGCTAATTCCCGGTAATTGGTATGGCAGTTCTCGTTACAATATTTGGATGAGTATATGATAGGGTTTCAATGAATAAATATAATGATTTGTTAAAGAGATTTAAGCCAAGAAGTAACGAGGTTGCTGGTACGTCTGCTGGTAGTATGATGGAATATAAAAGGTTCCCCGGTAACAATAACAGAGCATGCATATATATCAAGGTTATAATAAGGTTGTTTCGAACGAAAAGTCGAAGTTAATTTGCTGAAGATGTGACAAAATTTGCTACTTTGAAAAGGGATCGCAAAGTTATTTTTGCTAATAAATGCCAACGGATCTGACGCGGCTACGTGTTAAACTTTTACTCAGTTGCCGAGAGTTTCTCAGGTGCATAACTATATGCACAAATCTTTCCTTCCGTAGATGAAGTGCGGTTGATTCATCCTATCGATTGAGGTGTTTTCAATAATTATGAAAGTTTGAATGCAGATTGGAATCGTAATTAAGGTTTAAGATGGAATCAAGTGGCAACTTTAAGAATTGTTTAGTTTCATAAGTTATAATCAATATTTTAATTCATTTTAATTTGTCCAATGTTGAAAGTCCTCAGTTGATAGTCCACAGTTAGCAATTCAATAATTCATATATAATTATATATAATATTCGAATTAATACGTATCGTGACCCGTATACATCTCAGACTCGATCACAACTCAAAGTATATATATTATTATAGAATCAACCTCAACCCTGTATAGAGAACTCGATCATTATTGCATATAGAGTGTCTATGGTGATTCCAAATAATATATATAGATGCGTCGATATGATATGTCAAAACCTTGTATACGTGTCCCGATATTTAAAGTGCGTAAAAATAAATAACAGAAATTAAATGACCATAAATAAAGTGCGTAAAGTAAATAACAGAAAATTAAATGACGATAAATAAAATTGCGAAAATGTAAATTGCGATAATTAAAATATAATCAGTTAGCTAGGAACAATTAGCTAGGAACAGTTAGCGTGGATTCTTAACAAAATTCCTCATAGTTAATTTGTTTGTTTCTAACAATTTTTATTGTGTCAATTATTTTCTTCGTTATGCCACTTGTTGGATTCTGATAAATCAAAATCCAAACATGAAATTGGATGAATATGGTTATTCTGTGGTGATCAGATTTGTATAGCTGTGGTTGTAAGTAGGATAGTAAATGACTGTTGAATCAGATTCGAAGAATGTACAGTTTAACTTATTAATGTGAAATCTAAATATTCCTCGGGTATTACCTACCCGTTAAAATATTTTCACCATTAACAGTTTGTACGAAAGAATTTTTAATTACAATCTTTATGAAAATATATTTACATATATATTCTTTTCAGATGTAATCATGGATTTAATGAGTTAATATGATATTAATCTTATTTGATTTACCGTTTGAACAAGAATATAAAATATAGAAAATATTAAAGATTACATAATCGCCATGTCGAACGAAGATAATTGATGTAGAACGATATATAGCATGATGATTATAATCGAGGTACAGAATGAGATGTTGAAGCGTGTGTTGTTGATGGTACGGGTGTTGTTACTGATGGTACTGTTGGTGCCGGTAATTTTGCTGAAACTGGTATGTTTTGCACCATATTTTACAAGGCTACAACTCGGGCGCGAAGCTCGTTGACTTCTTCTATTATACCTTGATGATTGTCAGTTCGGACGAGCAGATGAATGAGGTTTAGATTCTGAGATAGTATATAATCGTGATGAGGTACTCTGGAAATGAGAGAGAAAATAGTGTCTCGAACAGGTTCGCCGGTAAACGCTTCAGGTTCATTGTCAAAAGGTGAATTCGGTTGGTGGAAAGGATTGCCTTCTTAGCGTCTCCATTGATTAAGTCGACTACGAATCCATCATATGAATTGGGGATGGATGATTGGTTGATTCATTCTGGTGACGTTGCTTCCGGAGTTTAGATGACTATCCATTCAGAATAACTGTCGGGATAACTATCGGAATAGCTGTCGGAATCCGAGGGACTCGAACTGGTTAAGAGATTCATCTCGTACGATCACATGAAGAATTTTTGATAAGAAATAGATTATAGGATGTAGATTAGTACCCTGCAATACATATTTTACATATGCATATATAATACTAAAATCCCATAAATTCGGAGGAATCTACGGAATATGCCAGGCAAAGTTACAGTAACATATACGCTAAGATATGGATTAGCAGTTACGATAAGATACGAATTTTGTCTATACACTATTCATGCAATCATTGCAGTAAGATGTATCTAGACTAAGAATGATAAGCAGGTAATTTCCTAAGGATGATAAGCAGGTGATTTCCGACTAGAAATGATAAGAAAAACTTTTGACATGCAGACACGGTCGAAGTCCAGACTCACTAATGCCTCCTAACGACTTATCAGTTAGACACACTAATGCAGACCTGGTTCGCTAAGACCTCTGCTCTGATACCAACTTTCAAGACCGGTCCTAATCCATCCGGACGAAGTCCATATCGATTATAAATGATTCACAACAGTTGATTACATCGCGAGGTACTTGACCTCTATATGATACATTTTACAAACATTGCATTCGTTTTTGAAAAGACAATCTTTCATTACATCGAAAGTTGACGGCATGCATACCATTTCATAATACATCTACCTATAATTGACTTAATAATAATCTTGATGAACTCAACGACTCGAATGCAACGTCCTTTGAAATATGCCATGAATGACTCCAAGTAATGTCTCTAATATGAGCTAATGCACAGCGGAAGATTTCTTTCATACCTGAGAATAAACATGCTTTAAAGTGTCAACCAAAAGGTTGGTGAGTTCATTAGTTTAACATAAATAATCATTTCATAATTTTAATAGACCAAAAGATTTCATATTTCCATTTCTCATAAACATACGTCCCATGCATAGAGACAAAAATATCATTCATATGGATTGAACACCTGGTAACCGACATTCACAATATGTATATAAGAATATCCTCATCATTCCGGGATCCTCCTTCGGACATGATATAAATTTCGAAGTACTAAAGCATCCGGTACTTTGGATGGGGCTTGTTGGGCCCGATAGATCTATCTTTAGGATTCGCGTCAATTAGGGTGTCTGTTCCCTAATTCTTAGATTACCAGACTAAAAAGGGGCATATTCGGTTTAATAATCCAACCATAGAATGTAGTTTTAAGTACTTGTGTCTATTTCGTCAAACATTTATAAAAGCAGTGCATGTATTCTCAGTCCTAAAAATATATATTGCAAAAGCATTTAAAAAGGGAGCAAATGAAACTCACCTAATGTATTTTGTAGTAAAAATACATAGAACGACATTGAACAAGTATAGGGTTGGCCTTGGATTCACGAACCTATATCATTTGTATATATATTAAAATATATAATCGTAATTGAACAATTATATATATATATATATATATATATATATATATATATATATATATATATATATATATATATATATATATTGTTATTAATAATATACTTGTTATAGTATTTGATATTTAGATCAATTTAATATATTTAATTTATATATATAGTATAACTAATATTTATCGTTCTTTTTAATATGTTAAAATATATATTAGGGTTTATATATGATAACAATATATATTTACGTTTTATCTGATACATTTTATATATATATTATATATATATATATATATATATATATATATATATATATATATATATATATATATATATATATATATATATATATATATAGTTTAGTAATTATCATTAATAACAACAGTATGGTGATATATAATTTTAATATTATTGTAATGTACTTTTATCTAAAAAAAATATTCGTTGGTAATAATACTAATAATGATAAGAATGATAATAATACGATAGTAATAATAATAATAATACTAATAATAATAATAGCAACTATGAATAATAGAATTTTACTACTAATGATAATAATGATAATAAATTTACTAATAACAATACTAATTATTATGTTAATAATAATAATGGTTATAAATGATAATCGATAATAACAATAATTAAGATAATTGAAAAGATTTTAAATGATATTAATATTAGTAACCACAAAATACTAACAATAATCATATTTGTAATTTTAATTGTGATAATATAGTAAATGTTAACTAGTACCTATTTTTAGTAATAATAATAATAATATCTATAATATTTGTATTAATAATAATCATTAATAAAAATAATAACAACAACAATAATACTAAAAATAATAATAATGATAATAATAAAAATAATCATAATAATGGCTACCTTCCAATGTTTTTCCAAAAAAAAAATGCTCGCGACCAGACTCGAACCCCCGACCTCCCGCTCACTCGTCAACCCTCCAAACCAGCTGGTCTGTTGCCCCTTTTCTGAAATTATATCGAATCTAAACCTATTTAACCCTTATTCGATTTCTTCCTTCTTCTTCATCTTTTCAATTCAGTCGACCACAAGCAAATTACAACAGTTATTTTCGTTTAAGGTTTAGGAATTACAAATATTTAAATCAACAAAAGTATTGGTAATTAATAAACGCGAAAAGAAAGAAGAAGAAAAAAAATACTGCATCTTCGTCGCTGCCATTAGAAAACAAAAAAAAAATTTGATTTTGTTAATTAGATTGATATGGACAAAGGTTATAACACAAAGTGTGTTTCAAATCAACCCTACAAACTTTATCAATCGTCAATTTAACTTAAAACATTGAAACAATTACCAATTTCGCGAAGAACATAAGCTTTGACTTTTTGAACTCAAAGTTTGACTCAGAAATTCATACTTGATTCATAAAATTAATGCTTGAAACTTTGTATATAGTTTGGAAAGACAATTCTTAACAACCTGGCATTTATACATTCTGTAATTAAATTCTAAATCGTTGTTTTGGAAAAATTGAAACCACACAGAGGTATCGAACAGAAAATAGATGAATAAATAAATAAATAATTTCTGTTAAATCTTGATTTACAAAAGAACGGGATCTTGTGTGATTGATAAGAATTTGGGAGGTCGAATGATTTACTAACACTGAATTTGGTGGATTAATATATGGAATTGATTGTAAAATAAAATAAAAAAAATGTCGAGCACGATATAAAGGATAGAATAAAAATATTAAGGATAGTGATGTTCAACTAATTTTGTCACGCACTGTAGATGATTGGTACGATATTAGAAATATAAACAAAATTAACAACAGGTTGATTGTTACATGAATTCTAATCTGATCCTAAATCTATATATAAACGATTTTTTATATATATAAATGATATGCTAATAATTAATAATTACACTTATATTAATACTAATAAAAATTCCAATAATGATATTAATAATAATAATAATAATAATAATAATAATAATAATAATAATAATAATAATAAAATTAAAAATAATAATAATAATAATAAAATTAAAAATAAGAGTATTAATAACAATAAGTCACACTTTATAATTTTTTGTGAAATTGATAATAATAAAAATATTGTTTATGATAATTATAATAATAGTACTACTAATATTGATACTACTAATTATATTATTAATAATAATAATGATAATAATAATATTTATAATATTATTTATATATACCAAATAATGATTTTGGGAATATTAATGTTGATAAAAATATTAGAAGTGTAAATAATAATATTATTATTAATAATACTACTGATAATAATAAAAATTTATTAATATTAATATGATATTAATAATCTTAGTAATAGTATTCTTATCAGATTTCATAATATTACTTACTCTATTATTAGTATTTATAGTAGTACTGAAATACTAATAATGTTAATAACTATATTTTTATTTGTATTTTATATATATTATTAACTATGTATCATCATATTACATAATAACTTTATTGACTTCTTATATTCATATATATATAATTTTATTTTAAATTATACTTAATTATTATATAAATTCAAGATACTTTATTTATATATATAATTATGTCATAAGTTATAATATCATAGATTACTTTATTTTATATAATTAATTTAAATAACTAAATTCTGTAACATTATAAATTACTATTATATATATATATATATATATATATATATATATATATATATATATATATATATATATATATATATATATATATATATATATATATATATATATTAATATTTACTTTTCTATTTACAAATAAACGTTCGTGATTCCTCGGGAATGGTCAAAAGGGCAAATGCTTTCATGTACAGTTCAAAAGTTTTCGAGACTCAACATTACAGACTTTTGCTTTTCGTGTTGGAAACATATAAAGATCAAGTTTAAATTTGGTCGGAAATTCCCGGGTCATCACACTTAGTCGGACATAGCCGGGTATAGCATAGTTTTAGCAGTTGGTACTTGTGTCTAAATTGTAAAATGTAAAAACAGCATGTGTCTCACCCCAATATGTAGTGACCCGAACTTTTCCATGTTTATATATATTAATTGAGATTGATGTTTACATGATTAAATGTTTCCAACATGTTAAGCAATCAAACTTGTTAAGACTTGATTAATTGAAATAGGTTTCATATAGACAATTGACCACCCAAGTTGACCGGTGATTCACGAACGTTAAAACTTGTAAAAACTATATGATGACATATATATGGATATATATATAGTTAACATGATACTATGATTAGTAAACATATCATTAAGTATATTAACAATGAACTACATATGTAAAAACAAGACTACTAACTTAATGATTTTTAAACGAGACATATATGTAACGATTATCGTTGTAAAGACATTTAATGTATATATATCATATTAAGAGATATTCATACATGATAATATCATGATAATATAATAATTTAAAATCTCTTTTGATATTATAAACATTGGGTTAACAACATTTAACAAGATCGTTAACCTAAAGGTTTCAAAACAACACTTACATGTAACGACTAACGATGACTTAACGACTCACTTAAAATGTATATACATGTAGTATTTTAATATGTATTTATACACTTTTGAAAGACTTCAATACACTTATCAAAATACTTCTACTTAACAAAAATGCTTACAATTACATCCTCGTTCAGTTTCATCAGCAATTCTACTCGAATGCACCCGTATTCGTACTCGTACAATACACAGCTTTTAGATGTATGTACTATTGGTATATACACTCCAATTATCAGCTCTTAGCAGCCCATGTGAGTCACCCAACACATGTGGGAACCATCATTTGGCAACTAGCATGAAATATCTCATAAAATTACAAAAATATGAGTAATCATTCATGACTTATTTACATGAAAACAAAATTACATATCCTTTATATCTAATCCATACACCAACGACCAAAAACACCTACAAACACTTTCATTCTTCAATTTTATTCATCTAATTGATCTCTCTCAAGTTCTATCTTCAAGTTCTAAGTGTTCTTCATAAATTCCAAAAGTTCTAGTTTCATAAAATCAAGAATACTTTCAAGTTTGCTAGCTCACTTCCAATCTTGTAAGGTGATCATCCAACCTCAAGAAATCTTTGTTTCTTACAGTAGGTTATCATTCTAATACAAGGTAATAATCATATTCAAACTTTGGTTCAATTTCTATAACTATAACAATCTTATTTCAAGTGATGATCTTACTTGAACTTGTTTTCGTGTCATGATTCTGCTTCAAGAACTTCGAGCCATCCAAGGATCCATTGAAGCTAGATCCATTTTTCTCTTTTCCAGTAGGTTTATCCAAGGAACTTAAGGTAGTAATGATGTTCATAACATCATTCGATTCATACATATAAAGCTATCTTATTCGAAGGTTTAAACTTGTAATCACTAGAACATAGTTTAGTTAATTCTAAACTTGTTCGCAAACAAAAGTTAATCCTTCTAACTTGACTTTTAAAATCAACTAAACACATGTTCTATATCTATATGATATGCTAAATTAATGATTTAAAACCTGGAAACACGAAAAACACCGTAAAACCGGATTTACGCCGTCGTAGTAACACCGCGGGCTGTTTTGGGTTAGTTAATTAAAAACTATGATAAACTTTGATTTTAAAGTTGTTATTCTGAGAAAATGATTTTTATTATGAACATGAAACTATATCCAAAAATTATGATTAAACTCAAAGTGGAAGTATGTTTTCTAAAATGGTCATCTAGACGTCGTTCTTTCGACTGAAATGACTACCTTTACAAAAACGACTTGTAACTTATTTTTCCGACTATAAACCTATACTTTTCTGTTTAGATTCATAAAATAGAGTTCAATATGAAACCATAGCAATTTGATTCACTCAAAACGGATTTAAAATGAAGAAGTTATGGGTAAAACAAGATTGGATAATTTTTCTCATTTTAGCTACGTGAAAATTGGTAACAAATCTATTCCAACCATAACTTAATCAACTTGTATTGTATATTATGTAATCTTGAGATACCATAGACACGTATACAATGTTTCGACCTATCATGTCGACACATCTATATATATTTCGGAACAACCATAGACACTCTATATGTGAATGTTGGAGTTAGCTATACAGGGTTGAGGTTGATTCCAAAATATATATAGTTTGAGTTGTGATCAATACTGAGATACGTATACACTGGGTCGTGGATTGATTCAAGATAATATTTATCGATTTATTTCTGTACATCTAACTGTGGACAACTAGTTGTAGATTACTAACGAGGACAGCTGACTTAATAAACTTAAAACATCAAAATATATTAAAAGTGTTGTAAATATATTTTGAACATACTTTAATATATATGTATATATTGTTATAGGTTCGTGAATCAACAGTGGCCAAGTCTTACTTCCCGACGAAGTAAAAATCTGTGAAAGTGAGTTATAGTCCCACTTTTAAAATCTAGTATTTTTGGGATGAGAATACATGCAGGTTTTATAAATGATTTACAAAATAGACACAAGTACATGAAACTACATTCTATGGTTGAATTATCGAAATCGAATATGCCCCTTTTTATTAAGTCTGGTAATCTAAGAATTAGGGAACAGACACCCTAATTGACGCGAATCCTAAAGATAGATCTATTGGGCCTAACAAACCCCATCCAAAGTACCGGATGCTTTAGTACTTCGAAATTTATATCATATCCGAAGGGTGTCCCGGAATGATGGGGATATTCTTATATATGCATCTTGTTATTGTCGGTTACCAGGTGTTCACCATATGAATGATTTTTATCTCTATGTATGGGATGTGTATTGAAATATGAAATCTTGTGGTCTATTGTTACGATTTGATATATATAGGTTAAACCTATAACTCACCAACATTTTTGTTGACGTTTTAAGCATGTTTATTCTCAGGTGATTATTAAGAGCTTCCGCTATCGCATACTTAAATAAGGACAAGATTTGGAGTCCATGCTTGTATGATATTGTGTAAAAACTGCATTCAAGAAACTTATTTTGTTGTAACATATTTGTATTGTAAACCATTATGTAATGGTCGTGTGTAAACAGGATATTTTAGATTATCATTATTTGATAATCTACGTAAAGCTTTTTAAACCTTTATTGATGAAATAAAGGTTATGGTTTGTTTAAAAATGAATGCAGTCTTTGAAAAACGTCTCATATAGAGGTCAAAACCTCGCAACGAAATCAATTAATATGGAACGTTTTTAATCAATAAGAACGGGACATTTCAGTTGGTATCCGAGCGTTGGTCTTAGAGAACCAGAAAATTTGCATTAGTGTGTCTTATCGAGTTTGTTAGGATGCATTAGTGAGTCTGGACTTCGACCGTGTTTTCTTTAAAAATGATTGCTTAACATTTTTGTTGGAAACTATATATTTTTAACATATGAATATTATGTGATATATTAATCTCTTAACGTGTTTGATATTATGTGATAGATGTCTACCTCTAGAACAAGTCCCATTGACTCACCTAATAATAATGAAGAGTCAAATGTAAATTGGAATGATTTGTGGACTGATTCACAAGTTCCCGAAGAGGAACCGGAAGAAGAGTCGGAACCGGAAGAAGAATCGGAACCGGAAGAAGAATCGGAACCGGATGAAGAAATAGAACCGGTGGGGGAAATAATAAAACGGTTAAGTAAAAGAAAATCCTCAACCAACCGACCAAAGTTAATTATGGTCAATGGTGTTTCCGCCAAGGAAGCAAAATATTGGGAGGATTACCAATTCTCCGATGAATCGGATTCCGACGAGAATTCCGATGATGTTATAGAAATTACCCCAACTGAATTTAAAAAGGCAAAAGAAAATAATAAGGGAAAGGGCATAAAAATAGAGAAATCTAATTCCAACCCCGATGAACTTTATATGTATCGTCAACCCCCGAAGTCCTTAAGTTGTAACAATGACCCGGGAACCTCTAAACCACCAGGTTTTTCTAAACCAATGTGGACAACGACGGCTCGTATTAGGGAAACATCATATATCCCTAGAAACTTGGCAAAACGAACCAAAACCGAAGAAGAAGAAACGAGCGAGTCGGAATAAGATAGTTGTATTCGTGTGGTGTAATATATGTAATATAGTGTTCTTATGCTTTATGATATATGTAAAAATTGCTTGTATTAATAAGTATTTTTTTATGAATCTAACTCTTGTCTATTTTACAGTTTAAAAACACAAAATGGATAGACAACCCAATATTTTAAGAGACCTACCCGGAGACATGATTGATGAAATCTTGTCTAGAGTCGGCCAGAATTCTTCGGCACAACTATTTAAGGCGAGATCAGTTTGTAAGATATTCGAAGAACGTTCCAAGAATGTCTTGGTTTATAAGAGACTTTCGTTTGAAAGATGGGGGATATCACATTGGGAAACCCATAAGTTACGATGTGTTTACTTTGACGCATATATTGCGGGGAACCCAAATGCTATTTTACGCAACGGGTTAAGAAATTATTTTGACTCAATATATCCGAATATTGGACTTCGTGATTTAGAAAAAGCGGCTAACATGCAACATAAAGAAGCATGTTATGCTTACGGATTAGTAATGTTCGCTTCTCACCAAAGTGAGAACAAGAACATCGGGCTACAACTATTAAACAAAACGTTTCCACAAGTGACGGAGTCGGTAATTGGGGTAAGAAATGAGGTTTTTAGATTATTACGGGACTGTTGGACATTACGTAACCCTCGTCCCTTTGATGACGTTACAACACGCTGTCTTATCAACGGCCATAACGGTTATGTTGCACAAGACCAAGGATGGGAAGTAGTCCTAGTAAAACCAGAATGCATGACTTGTTTCTGGACGTATGAATTACGTGTCTTTATTGCCTTTGCTGAACGACTTGTGTACTAGCTAGAATTATCTTCACAACTATCTTGTATCAAAGTTATTGTGTGCTATATTTCATGCTTTATGTAAAATAAGCGGTATTGTAAGTTTGTAAAATATTGTATAAAAGTTTGAACGCGAAATATTATTATAATCAGTTTTTCATATAGAATTGTAGTAGTTGAATTGTATATTAGCTACTAAGTATGAACTTAACGGGTAGGTACTACCCGAATTTAAACTTATAAAACGCTAATATGAAGAAAAAGCTTTTATAAATGAGTTCATATTATGCTACGAAATACTATTAACTACTCTTAATATTCTGTATGATTAACTTGTTCCATTTAACTATTTTGAAGGAAATGGCACCGACTACTCGACACACCGTGAATATGAATGAAGAGGAATTCCGTACTTTTCTAGCTTCAAACATAGCCGCAGTACAAGCTGCGCTACATACCAACAATAACCTTGGATCTAGCAGTACAGGAAATCGTGTAGGATGCACCTACAAAGAATTCACTGCCTGCAAACCTTTGGAATTTGATGGAACCGAAGGACCGATCGGATTGAAACGGTGGACCGAGAAGGTCGAATCGGTGTTTGCCATAAGTAAGTGTACTGAAGAGGACAAAGTAAAGTACGCTACGCATACCTTCACAGGTTCTGCGTTAACATGGTGGAATACCTATCTAGAGCAAGTGGGACAAGACGATGCGTACGCACTACCGTGGTCAGCATTCAAGCACTTGATGAACGAGAAGTACCGTCCCAGAACCGAGGTCAATAAGCTCAAGACAGAACTTAGAGGGTTACGAACCCAAGGATTTGATATTACCACGTACGAAAGACGATTCACAGAATTGTGCCTATTGTGTCCGGGAGCATTCGAAGATGAGGAAGAGAAGATCGACGCGTTTGTGAAAGGATTACCGGAAAGAATCCAAGAAGATATAAGTTCACACGAGCCCGCCTCCATACAACAGGCATGTAGAATGGCTCACAAACTAGTGAACCAGATTGAAGAAAGAATTAAAGAACAGACTGCTGAAGAGGCCAATGTGAAGCAAGTCAAAAGAAAGTGGGAGGAAAATGGTGATAAGAATCACCAATACAACAACAACAGCAATCGCAACAATTATCCCAACAATCGCAACATCAATCGCAACTACAACAAACGGCCCAACAACAACAACAACAACAACAACAACAGCAACTACAACAATCATCCCAACAACAATAATAACCGCAACAACAACAACAATCAGAAGCAGCTATGCCAAAGGTGTGAAAAGTATCACTCGGGGTTCTGCACCAAATTTTGCAACAAGTGTAAAAGAAATGGTCATAGCACGGCGAAGTGTGAGGTCTACGGACCAGGGGTTAATAGAACGAAAGGAACAAATGGTGTCGGAACGAGTAATGGCGGAGCAAGTAGTGTCGGAGCAAGCTATGCCAATGTAGTTTGTTATAAATGTGGAAAACCGGGCCACATTATTAGAAATTGCCCGAACCAGGAGAACACGAATGGACAAGGCCGCGAAAGAGTTTTCAATATTAATGCGGCAGAGGCACAGGAAGACCCGGAGCTTGTTACAGGTACGTTTCTTATTGACAATAAATCTGCTTACGTTTTATTTGATTCGGGTGCGGATAGAAGTTATATGAGTAGAGATTTTTGTGCTAAATTAAGTTGTCCATTGACGCCTTTGGATAGTAAATTTTTACTCGAATTAGCAAATGGTAAATTAATTTCAGCAGATAATATATGTCGGAATCGAGAAATTAAACTGGTTAGCGAAACATTTAAGATTGATTTGATACCCGTAGAGTTAGGGAGTTTTGATGTGATAATCGGTATGGACTGGTTGAAAGAAGTGAAAGCGGAGATCGTTTGTTACAAAAATGCAATTCGCATTATACGAGAAAAAGGAAAACCCTTAATGGTGTACGGAGAAAAGGGCAACACGAAGCTACATCTTATTAGTAATTTGAAGGCACAAAAACTAATAAGAAAAGGTTGCTATGCTGTTCTAGCACACGTCGAGAAAGTACAAACTGAAGAAAAGAGCATCAATGATGTTCCCATTGCAAAAGAATTTCCCGATGTATTTCCGAAAGAATTACCGGGATTACCCCCACATCGATCCGTTGAATTTCAAATAGATCTTGTACCAGGAGCTGCACCAATAGCTCGTGCTCCTTACAGACTCGCACCCAGCGAGATGAAAGAACTACAAAGCCAATTACAAGAACTTTTAGAGCGTGGTTTCATTCGACCAAGCACATCACCGTGGGGAGCTCCTGTTTTGTTTGTCAAGAAGAAAGATGGTACATTCAGGTTGTGTATCGACTACCGAGAGTTGAACAAACTTACCATCAAGAACCGCTACCCACTACCGAGAATCGACGACTTATTTGATCAACTACAAGGCTCGTCTGTTTATTCAAAGATTGACTTACGTTCCGGGTATCATCAAATGCGGGTGAAAGAAGATGATATTCCAAAGACTGCTTTCAGAACACGTTACGGTCATTACGAGTTTATGGTCATGCCGTTTGGTTTAACTAATGCACCAGCTGTGTTCATGGACCTTATGAACCGAGTGTGTGGACCATACCTTGACAAGTTTGTCATTGTTTTCATTGATGACATACTTATTTACTCAAAGAATGACCAAGAACACGGTGAACATTTGAGAAAGGTGTTAGAAGTATTGAGGAAGGAAGAATTGTACGCTAAGTTTTCAAAGTGTGCATTTTGGTTGGAAGAAGTTCAATTCCTCGGTCACATAGTGAACAAAGAAGGTATTAAGGTGGATCCGGCAAAGATAGAAACTGTTGAAAAGTGGGAAACCCCGAAAACTCCGAAACACATACGCCAGTTTTTAGGACTAGCTGGTTACTACAGAAGGTTCATCCAAGACTTTTCCAGAATAGCAAAACCCTTGACTGCATTAACGCATAAAGGGAAGAAATTTGAATGGAATAATGAACAAGAGAAAGCGTTTCAGTTATTGAAGAAAAAGCTAACTACGGCACCTATATTGTCATTGCCTGAAGGGAATGATGATTTTGTGATTTATTGTGACGCATCAAAGCAAGGTCTCGGTTGTGTATTAATGCAACGAACGAAGGTGATTGCTTATGCGTCTAGACAATTGAAGATTCACGAACAAAATTATACGACGCATGATTTGGAATTAGGCGCGGTTGTTTTTGCATTAAAGACTTGGAGGCACTACTTATATGGGGTCAAAAGTATTATATATACCGACCACAAAAGTCTTCAACACATATTTAATCAGAAACAACTGAATATGAGGCAGCGTAGGTGGATTGAATTATTGAATGATTACGATTTTGAGATTCGTTACCACCCGGGGAAGGCAAATGTGGTAGCCGATGCCTTGAGCAGGAAGGATAGAGAACCCATTCGAGTAAAATCTATGAATATAATGATTCATAATAACATTACTACTCAAATAAAGGAGGCGCAACAAGGAGTTTTAAAAGAGGGAAATTTAAAGGATGAAATACCCAAAGGATCGGAGAAGCATCTTAATATTCGGGAAGACGGAACCCGGTATAGGGCTGAAAGGATTTGGGTACCAAAATTTGGAGATATGAGAGAAATGGTACTTAGAGAAGCTCATAAAACCAGATACTCAATACATCCTGGAACGGGGAAGATGTACAAGGATCTCAAGAAACATTTTTGGTGGCCGGGTATGAAAGCCGATGTTGCTAAATACGTAGGAGAATGTTTGACGTGTTCTAAGGTCAAAGCTGAGCATCAGAAACCATCAGGTCTACTTCAACAACCCGAAATCCCGGAATGGAAATGGGAAAACATTACCATGGATTTCATCACTAAATTGCCAAGGACTGCAAGTGGTTTTGATACTATTTGGGTAATAGTTGATCGTCTCACCAAATCAGCACACTTCCTACCAATAAGAGAAGATGACAAGATGGAGAAGTTAGCACGACTGTATTTGAAGGAAGTAGTCTCTAGACATGGAATACCAATCTCTATTATCTCTGATAGGGATGGCAGATTTATTTCAAGATTCTGGCAGACATTACAGCAAGCATTAGGAACTCGTCTAGACATGAGTACTGCCTATCATCCACAAACTGATGGGCAAAGCGAAAGGACGATACAAACGCTTGAAGACATGCTACGAGCATGTGTTATTGATTTCGGAAACAGTTGGGATCGACATCTACCGTTAGCAGAATTTTCCTACAACAACAGCTACCATTCAAGCATTGAGATGGCGCCGTTTGAAGCACTTTATGGTAGAAAGTGCAGGTCTCCGATTTTTTGGAGTGAGGTGGGGGATAGACAGATTACGGGTCCGGAGATTATACAAGAAACTACCGAGAAGATCATCCAAATTCAACAACGGTTGAAAACCGCCCAAAGTCGACAAAAGAGCTACGCTGACATTAAAAGAAAAGATATAGAATTTGAAATTGGAGAGATGGTCATGCTTAAAGTTTCACCTTGGAAAGGCGTTGTTCGATTTGGTAAACGAGGGAAATTAAATCCAAGGTATATTGGACCATTCAAGATTATTGATCGTGTCGGACCAGTAGCTTACCAACTAGAGTTACCTCAACAACTCGTGGCTGTACATAACACTTTCCACGTCTCGAATTTGAAGAAATGTTTTGCTAAAGAAGATCTCACTATTCCGTTAGATGAAATCCAAATCAACGAAAAACTCCAATTCATCGAAGAACCCGTTGAAATAATGGATCGTGAGGTTAAAAGACTTAAGCAAAACAAGATACCAATTGTTAAGGTTCGATGGAATGCTCGTAGAGGACCCGAGTTCACCTGGGAGCGTGAAGATCAGATGAAGAAGAAATACCCGCATCTATTTCCAGAAGATTCGTCAACACCTTCAACAGCTTAAAATTTCGGGACGAAATTTATTTAACGGGTAGGTACTGTAGTGACCCGAACTTTTCCATGTTTATATATATTAATTGAGATTGATGTTTACATGATTAAATGTTTCCAACATGTTAAGCAATCAAACTTGTTAAGACTTGATTAATTGAAATAGGTTTCATATAGACAATTGACCACCCAAGTTGACCGGTGATTCACGAACGTTAAAACTTGTAAAAACTATATGATGACATATATATGGATATATATATATAGTTAACATGATACTATGATTAGTAAACATATCATTAAGTATATTAACAATGAACTACATATGTAAAAACAAGACTACTAACTTAATGATTTTTAAACGAGACATATATGTAACGATTATCGTTGTAAAGACATTTAATGTATATATATCATATTAAGAGATATTCATACATGATAATATCATGATAATATAATAATTTAAAATCTCTTTTGATATTATAAACATTGGGTTAACAACATTTAACAAGATCGTTAACCTAAAGGTTTCAAAACAACACTTACATGTAACGACTAACGATGACTTAACGACTCACTTAAAATGTATATACATGTAGTATTTTAATATGTATTTATACACTTTTGAAAGACTTCAATACACTTATCAAAATACTTCTACTTAACAAAAATGCTTACAATTACATCCTCGTTCAGTTTCATCAGCAATTCTACTCGAATGCACCCGTATTCGTACTCGTACAATACACAGCTTTTAGATGTATGTACTATTGGTATATACACTCCAATTATCAGCTCTTAGCAGCCCATGTGAGTCACCCAACACATGTGGGAACCATCATTTGGCAACTAGCATGAAATATCTCATAAAATTACAAAAATATGAGTAATCATTCATGACTTATTTACATGAAAACAAAATTACATATCCTTTATATCTAATCCATACACCAACGACCAAAAACACCTACAAACACTTTCATTCTTCAATTTTATTCATCTAATTGATCTCTCTCAAGTTCTATCTTCAAGTTCTAAGTGTTCTTCATAAATTCCAAAAGTTCTAGTTTCATAAAATCAAGAATACTTTCAAGTTTGCTAGCTCACTTCCAATCTTGTAAGGTGATCATCCAACCTCAAGAAATCTTTGTTTCTTACAGTAGGTTATCATTCTAATACAAGGTAATAATCATATTCAAACTTTGGTTCAATTTCTATAACTATAACAATCTTATTTCAAGTGATGATCTTACTTGAACTTGTTTTCGTGTCATGATTCTGCTTCAAGAACTTCGAGCCATCCAAGGATCCATTGAAGCTAGATCCATTTTTCTCTTTTCCAGTAGGTTTATCCAAGGAACTTAAGGTAGTAATGATGTTCATAACATCATTCGATTCATACATATAAAGCTATCTTATTCGAAGGTTTAAACTTGTAATCACTAGAACATAGTTTAGTTAATTCTAAACTTGTTCGCAAACAAAAGTTAATCCTTCTAACTTGACTTTTAAAATCAACTAAACACATGTTCTATATCTATATGATATGCTAAATTAATGATTTAAAACCTGGAAACACGAAAAACACCGTAAAACCGGATTTACGCCGTCGTAGTAACACCGCGGGCTGTTTTGGGTTAGTTAATTAAAAACTATGATAAACTTTGATTTTAAAGTTGTTATTCTGAGAAAATGATTTTTATTATGAACATGAAACTATATCCAAAAATTATGATTAAACTCAAAGTGGAAGTATGTTTTCTAAAATGGTCATCTAGACGTCGTTCTTTCGACTGAAATGACTACCTTTACAAAAACGACTTGTAACTTATTTTTCCGACTATAAACCTATACTTTTCTGTTTAGATTCATAAAATAGAGTTCATTATGAAACCATAGCAATTTGATTCACTCAAAACGGATTTAAAATGAAGAAGTTATGGGTAAAACAAGATTGGATAATTTTTCTCATTTTAGCTACGTGAAAATTGGTAACAAATCTATTCCAACCATAACTTAATCAACTTGTATTGTATATTATGTAATCTTGAGATACCATAGACACGTATACAATGTTTCGACCTATCATGTCGACACATCTATATATATTTCGGAACAACCATAGACACTCTATATGTGAATGTTGGAGTTAGCTATACAGGGTTGAGGTTGATTCCAAAATATATATAGTTTGAGTTGTGATCAATACTGAGATACGTATACACTGGGTCGTGGATTGATTCAAGATAATATTTATCGATTTATTTCTGTACATCTAACTGTGGACAACTAGTTGTAGATTACTAACGAGGACAGCTGACTTAATAAACTTAAAACATCAAAATATATTAAAAGTGTTGTAAATATATTTTGAACATACTTTAATATATATGTATATATTGTTATAGGTTCGTGAATCAACAGTGGCCAAGTCTTACTTCCCGACGAAGTAAAAATCTGTGAAAGTGAGTTATAGTCCCACTTTTAAAATCTAGTATTTTTGGGATGAGAATACATGCAGGTTTTATAAATGATTTACAAAATAGACACAAGTACATGAAACTACATTCTATGGTTGAATTATCGAAATCGAATATGCCCCTTTTTATTAAGTCTGGTAATCTAAGAATTAGGGAACAGACACCCTAATTGACGCGAATCCTAAAGATAGATCTATTGGGCCTAACAAACCCCATCCAAAGTACCGGATGCTTTAGTACTTCGAAATTTATATCATATCCGAAGGGTGTCCCGGAATGATGGGGATATTCTTATATATGCATCTTGTTATTGTCGGTTACCAGGTGTTCACCATATGAATGATTTTTATCTCTATGTATGGGATGTGTATTGAAATATGAAATCTTGTGGTCTATTGTTACGATTTGATATATATAGGTTAAACCTATAACTCACCAACATTTTTGTTGACGTTTTAAGCATGTTTATTCTCAGGTGATTATTAAGAGCTTCCGCTATCGCATACTTAAATAAGGACAAGATTTGGAGTCCATGCTTGTATGATATTGTGTAAAAACTGCATTCAAGAAACTTATTTTGTTGTAACATATTTGTATTGTAAACCATTATGTAATGGTCGTGTGTAAACAGGATATTTTAGATTATCATTATTTGATAATCTACGTAAAGCTTTTTAAACCTTTATTGATGAAATAAAGGTTATGGTTTGTTTAAAAATGAATGCAGTCTTTGAAAAACGTCTCATATAGAGGTCAAAACCTCGCAACGAAATCAATTAATATGGAACGTTTTTAATCAATAAGAACGGGACATTTCACAATAAAAGTTAAGTAAGTTGTGCACAATAAAGAGTGGGGCTATGAATTCACCTTAGTAGAGAGAGCTAGTTATTCCTCGGAATAGAAAGTTGGATGAGTGAGCAGAAAAGTCAACCTATGACATTTAAGAGTAGTAAGTGTTTTTGCCCAAGTTTAAGTAGATATTTAAGTATGATAGTGTTTTAAGTATAGTTCATTTTACTAAGTTTCCTTTCCTATTAAGTTTCTATTTTTAGAAAGTTTCCAATTTTAGTAGGTTCCTTATTTTAGTAAGTTTCTATAATTAGAAAGTTTCTAATTTTAAAAGTGTTTTCCATTTTAGGATACTTGCCGTATTAGATAAGCTTCCAATCACCCCTTTTCCTTCGAATGGCCATTTCAGGTTTAGGGGCTTGAGCTATAGGATCCTTTAAATCGGAAAATCCAAACCCTTACGCCTAGAGTTTCGTAGAAACCATCCGTCAAGAAAGTTCGAAGATCTATACATCTCTAATACATATCCCAAAATGTTTTTATGTATTACAATATAAGTAGTAGGTTATAGGTGCTAGTATATAGTAATAGTGTGTACATGTTAATTAATAGTATAAGTAGTATTAGGGTTTCATTAATTAGGGTTAGTTAATTAAAGTGGTAATTAATAACTAGGGTTTAGTAATTAATGTCCTAGGGTTTAATAAATATCTAGGGTTTAGGTTTAATTAATTAGGGTTTAATAATTAATTAGGTTTACGGTTTAAGTAATTAGGGTTTAGTTTATATATATGTATGTGTATATGTATATATGTATACAAAATATTTTTTACATGTATATATATGTATATGTCGATATATATGTATATGTATATATATTTATTTTGTTTCCTAAATTTACCATAAACAAATCTTTATCTAATCTCCTAGCTTTTAAAGATCAAACTTCCTTTTTCCTTTTTTTTTTTTTTTGAAAGTCGACATGTATGTATGTATATATTTTTTTACATGTTAAATATAAATGTATATGATCTAGGTGTGTTTATGTATTTACTTATGAATAACAAGTTTATAATATGAATATGAATTAACAAAGATCAAAGTTTATGTAAATAGTTTAGGGTTTATGTTATACCTTTGAAGATTCAAGACAACTAACAAAGAAAAGAAGAACACGATGAAGATTGAAGATCAAAGCCTTGAAAAACTTGAAGAACTCCTTGAAGATTCTTGAAGAACACGAAGAACAACTCGAAGATCACTTGGAAATCCCTTGAAGGTGGTGGTGGATTTCGATGGTGATGATGGTGGGGGTTTCAATTTTGGGCCGAAAACAAGAGAGGGGGGAGAGATTTTTGGAAGAGAGTTGAAATTGTGATTTGGTACATAGAATGGGTTAGCCTAGGTCTTTATTTATAGGGAGGTTAGGATTATTCTAGAATTAGGGTTTAGTTAGGAATTACTTAGGGAACAAGTTGACTTGGAAAAGGGGTTAGGGTTGGTGATTTGGGCTGAAAATTAGAGGGGTAGAAGGGTAATTTTACCCTCCCAAAATCGGCTAGGGTTTTATGGGCTAGGTTTAACTTTTTCACTTAAGTCCTTGTACTTTAATTTAGCTTAAATAATTCTTTAATTATCCAAGTTTAGTTATTTTTAATACACAAGTCTTAAAGTTATTTATTTATTCACAAAACTTAATTAACTTATTATTTTTATTAACTTGTCAATTAATGTACAAAGTTAATTAGTATATTTTATAATTCTTAACACTTAACAATTATCGAATAATGTTTAATTATTAAGATTAATTATTTTGTTGGGCATTTTAATAAGGAAAAGTATAAAATGAAAAAATGAGGGTCGCTATAGAGCCTGTTATGTATTGGTCCAAATCAAGCAAAAGAAGTGCTCAGAGAAGTCCATGAAGGGTATTGCGCTTTGCACTCCGGCTATCGAACTATAGCTGCAAAGGTTATGCGCATTGGGTATTACTGGCACACCATTCACAAAGATGCAGCTGAGGTCGTGAGAACATGTCAATCATGTCAACAACATGCGCCCATCAGCAGAGCACCACGACATCCTATGATACCAATAACGGTAGCTTGGCCATTCTGTAAGTGGGCCATCGACATTGTCGGCCCAATTACCGCGTGCTCAGGTACGCGTGGAATAATTTATCTGAATAATACTTTGCTAATTACGCGCTTTCATAGTATTAATGCAGTCATTGTTTACTCAGGGGGAATCAAATTCTTGGTGGTAGCAATTGATTACTTCACTAAACGGGTGGAGGCGAAGGCATTGGTAACAATTACTAGCAGGCACATTCGCAACTTCTTTTGGGAAGATATTGTGTGCAGGTTTGGTATTCCCAATGAAATCGTCAGCGATAATGGAACCCAATTCGAAGGAGAACCATTCCGGTCCTGGTATCTAGACCTGAACATTAAGCAATCTTTCACTTCAGTTGCACACCCTCAGGTGAATGGGCAATGTGAAGTAACCAACCGGGATATAGTAAAGGGGATAAAGGCACGCTTGGGCTTATATGGAATTGAAGCTCCCAAGTGTATTGTGGGCGCATCGAACTACTCATAAGAACAGCACAGGTGAGACTCCATTCAGCTTGGTTGATGGGATTGAAGCTATTATCCTTGTAAAATATATTGGTGCCCACAAAGAGAGTTCAAAGCTTTAACAAGTCAGGCAATGGTTAAGGCTTGCGCGCTAACCTAGATATGCTAGAGGAGCTCAGAGAAATTGCAGCTATACGAGAAGCCATGAACAAGCAAAAAATTTCTAAGTATTATGATAAGCGCGTCAAGCCATTGTCATTCAAAGTAGGAGAGTATGTATGGCGTAATAATGAGGCAAGCCGAGCAGAGAATACTGCAAAGCTTGGGCCCAATTGGGAGGGTCCCTATGAAATAATTGGCACAAGTGCTACATGATCTTATATCCTAGCTAAAATAACTGGAGAACGAGTACCTCGTACTTGGCATGCAACCAATTTGAAAAGATGCTATATATAATTGTCAAGCTGTAGCACATGAGATTGATCACCCCGCACTATGAGCACTTGCATTTTTTAGTTTACTTAAAATGTTGCTTTATTTCCAAAGACAATTAGTATTTCTTTTTGGTTGTAATGGTTTGTCATTTGGTTATGACTTTTGAATTTTATTTACTTTGTCATGAATAAATTTAATTTCTGTATGGAAACGTTTGGTTATGTTTTAACGCACATTTTGATAGCAGTTACGTGCATCCTGCCTTTTAAGGGATGATCTCTAGCTCCCGCGTGGCAGAAGCCTGTTTGGTTACAAGGCTAGATTTTAGGGTGGGTAACAGACATTGGTTTGTCTAGACCAACACACTCTCGTAGACTAGAAGACTGCAAGTCATGACTATAAACGACAAGCATTGGGGTTGCTTGCCCACTAACCTAAGTGTTGGTTCACTTGGAAGACTCTAACTACCTTAGTTAGTAATGCAATGAAAAGCGCTGGCTATGTGCACAATAGTTTGGTGTCGGTTAGCATTATTAACATTTGAGTATAAACAAAGTATACATTGGTTTGTATGCATCGCAATTACGATATTTGTTAAGAGTAATAAAGACTTGAAACAATAAATTTAGCAAAAGAAATTTCATTAATGTTGCACTAGGTTACAATAGTGCCAAAGGAAAACATTAAACGTAAGAGTGCTAGGGGCACGCAGGCCTAATACGCAAAATATGGCACGCATGCCTAGTAATATAAAAAAGAAGGGAAGATCTAAACTACATGGCATAATTTGGAATGCTGCCCTACACTAATGGAAATGATCCTTCGAGCCCTCACCCGCAGCGATCAGGCGGATCACCCCATGTGAAAAGAAAAATAAAGGTTGACCTAAATGTGGTCCTGTATAGTGGGGTGGTGAAACGACCCGTCCATATTACTATAAACGCAGTACGTTATTCATTGCTCCCATAGCGAGGTATTTGTCCTCTATATGATACGTTTTAGAAAATATTGCATTCGTTTCATAAAAGCACACCATTATTATACATAATGCATGTTTTAAACAAGAGGGCGATTATTTAAGAGATAATCCCCATAATACAGCAGTTTCCAAATAATACACAAGTGACATAACAGTCAAATATAATACATGATAAAGGTTTTATTGAATGCAACACTTCATTTAAACAAAAACATGAGACTCCATGCACAGCTTGCTCAGACAATGCAACAGCGGAAGACTTTCTTAAGGACCTGAGAATAAACATGCTTAAACAGTCAACACAAAGGTTGGTGAGATATATAGGTTTAAAGCTAGCATCGATATAAATATAGACCACAAGATTTCATAGTTACAAATATTTCAATAAAGATATTATGTAAGTTGTTGAGCGCTTCGGTAACCATACTTAACCATTAATGTGGCATATTCCCTTTATTATGAAATCTCCCTACACTGTACCAAGTGTAGTAAAAATGAAGTACCATGAAACCGTTTACGATACTATAGCGACTAGCCCGGTTGGGGTTGTCAAACCCGATAGATCTATCAATAGGATTCACGCTTACATGTTCTTACAACATGTAAATATTAGTTACCAAGCTATTAGGGAAGATATGCAAGGTGGTACAACTCAACGTAGAATATATTTTAAGTACTTGTGTCCATGGCGTAAAACATAAAATGCATGTATTCTCATCCCAAAATATTTTTAGAGTTTAAAAATGGGACTATATACGCACTTTCACAGATTTTCACTTCGTCAGAAAATAAGACTTGGCCACAGGTTGATTCACGAACCTATAACCAATATATACATATATATCAAAGTATGATCGAAATATATTCACAACATTTTTATTACGTGTTGATGGTTTAAGTTGTCCAGTTAGCAGTCCAACGTTAGTAGTCCATAATTAGTAATACATAAATAATTTAATATATATCTCGAATCAATCCACGACCCAGTGTATACACGTCTCAGGCTAGATCACAACTCAAAGTATATATATATATATATATATATATATATATATATATATATATATATTTTGGAATCAACATCAACCCTGTATAGATAACTCCCGCATTACTGCATATAGAGTGTCTATGGTTGTTCCGAAATATATATATAGATGGGTCGATATGATATGTCAAAACATTGTATACATGTCTATGGTCTATCAAGATTACATAATATATATTATAAGTTATTTAAGTTATGGTTAGAATAGATTTTTGTAAATTAATCCCGTAGTCAAATTAACCATTTTTAATCAATTTTGTTTTGCCCATAACTTCTTCGTTTTAAATCCATTTTGAGTAAATCAAATTGCTATGGTTTCATATTGAATTGAAATTTATGAAACTAAACAGAAAAAGTATAAGTTTATAGTCGGAAATACAAGTTACAAGTCATTTTGTAAGAGGTAGTCATTTCAGTCGAAAGAACGACGTCTTGATGACCATTTTGAAAAACATACTTCCACTATGAGTTTAACCATGATTTTTGAATATAGTTTCATGTTCATAAGAAAAATCATTTTCCCAGAAATATAGCTTTTAAATCAAAGTTTGTCATAGCTTTTAATTATCCAAACCAAAACAGCCCCCGGTTTTACTACGACGGCGTATGTCCGGTTTTACGGTGTTCTTCGTGTTTTCAGGTTTTAAATCATTAAGTTAGCATATCATATAGATATAGAACATGTGTTAAGTTGATTTTAAAAGTTAAGTTAGAAGGATTAACTTTGTTTGCGAACAAGTTTAGAATTAACTAAACTATGTTCTAGTGGTTACAAGTTGTAATAAGATAGTTTTATATATATGGATCGAATGATGTTATGAACATCATTACTACCTCAAGTATAGTAGGTAAACCTACGAGAAATGATGAGAAAATAACTTGAGCTTCAAAGGATCTTTGATGGCTTGGAAGTTTGATGTGTGCAGCGGTGTATACGAAATAGTTATATTTTTATTACGAAATACGTTACAAATTACACAAGTTTTATTTATTTATAGAGTGGATATACCTAAACCTTGCTACAACACTTATAGGCAGTGTACCTAATCGTACAGTAGTGTAGTTTTTAGTAAGTCCGGTTCGTTCCACAGGGAGCTGGTAAAGTTTAACACTATATTTTTAAACAATTATATTTGTACAAAATATATTATATATTATATATATATATATTAATAATATAAAAAAGGGGGTTTACCGTTTATTGACTGGTTTGTCAATTTTATATTTTAAGCTTAAAGATAAATGACAATAATTAAAGTGCGTAAAATAAATTACAATATTTAAATGACAATAAATAAAATTGCGAGTAAATAAAAGTACGATGAGAAATACAATAAAACAATTATGCTTATTTAAACTTCCGTAATCATGATGTTTGGTGTTTTGATTTTAATTAATTATCTTAGGTTAATTGTCCTTTGTCCTGGATTTATTTGATACCTATCTGGTTTTTGTCCACAATAGTCCATCGGTCATAATTATAAAATGATCGTCAAATTAACCTTATTCCCGAAGTCAAATATTCCAACTAATTAGGGATTCGAACTGTAACAAGGTCTTAATACTTTGTTTAATGATTCACCAGGTTATCGACTGTGTGTAATCCAAGGTCTTAATACTTTGTTAACAATTACACCAATTACCCTTGTATGTAATCCACCCTTATTTTAATTAGTCCATGATTATTAATTTACCTACTTGATCAGAATGAATAATCAATTACCCAACCTAATTGATTAATTAAATGATTGTTAAAGATGTCGTATAAACGTCACTAAATAGGACATGCATAATCATTTAATAATTATTAGATTAACTAATTTGAAGATAGGTTCGACAGGCTCCAAAGAATTTTCATTCAAATTAGACAATACCCCCCATCTATTAATGGTTCATGGTCTAATGTCCACAAGTGTCGGTCTTTTGTCCATACCCTAATTATGGTACAAAATTTAATAACCCAATCTTAATTTTTAGTCTAAAATCACGATTACTTCGGCTCAAATAAGCATAATAATAACTTAGTTACGAGACATTAATTTAAATAATTTAAACATAGCTTACAGTGATTATTTATCGCGTAGCGTTACACGGACAGAGTTCCGACTTAAAACCCGTAAAACATTCTTACAATAACCTTATTATTATTAACTTAAAATTAAAATTAAAATTATAAAATAAAAATATAAATATAAACTGAGATAGATAGATAGAATTGGGTACATAAAGAGTGCAGACTGCTCGAGCTTTTATAGGCCTTTTCTGATTTCGGCTGCTCCGCTATCGCTTAGATTTTACCCTTTACAGCTCCGCTATCGCGGAGTTTCGCAGATCCAGCTCACCATTTTTGGATTTTTATTTGTCGACATATTTATTAAATATATATAATATATAAATAATTTATATAATTATTTATATATTATATTTTATTCTTGTGCATAGTTGACTCATAATTTTTGGTCCATTGCGTCGGGCGTTGATAGTTGGCTCAAGTCCCGGTTCCGGATTTTCGAACGTCCTTTCGTACAATTTAATATCTTGTACTTTGCGTTTCACAACTTGTACTCTTGTCATTTTTAGACGTTTCTCATCAATAAATTGAACCACTTGGATTGTATCTTGTACATTTGAGCTTTTTGGACGGTTTTGTCTTCGAATCTTCGTTTTCGCCTTTTGTCTTCGCACTTATTTAATATAAACGGATATTACTTGAAAATAGAACAATTAGAACTGAAAACTTTACATATTGGAAGGATATTGCTACTAAATATATGTTCATTTGGAGCACTATCAAATATCCCCACACTTGAACGTTGCTTGTCCTCAAGCAATACATAACTTGAAATTAAATCACACGAATCACTTCTTTATTCTTCACACTTTATACATCAGTGATTTTGATACGGCGGTATCGACAATGATAGTAACATTTTTGTTTACCGTCCCACATGACTATGAAAATTTAGATCCTTTAAGGAAATTGGATCTTTATGAAAACATTTGATCGTTTGAAAATTCAAGCTAGATTTTTCCCTAGACAAGTTTTTTGGAATAACCCTTCACCGGCGTTTGCAAATTGTTTTTGTGGGTTTTGTGGGTTTCAGATTTGAAAATTTTAGCTCAACACTTGCGGTTTTGTGTTACCCACTTGCTAACCTTATATTAGGAAAGCAACACGTCCAGTTTACTTGTCCCGTATATTACTTTTCGGCAAACTACCGTCCGGTTGTAAAGGAAAGCGATGAACAAGAAACTGTTAAGGCAATGTCTAATGACATGCATTTGTTCATGGTCTAAAATGTGTCAGATGCTATTACTATCCTTTGTAGGAGCAATAGTAAAGATCATCCTATGATTTTTCAGTCTGGCACAAGGTCCTGTCTTCGACCATGCTATGCAACCACCGTTCTTACGGTTGACACCCGATTTGGTTCAGGTGACCTAATGAATTCCAGGTGAATTCCTAGGATTTTACGTTCAATGGTAATGAACGCATTGAAAATGGGTTTTTAGAAAATAAATCGGTTTGTAATTTTGATCAAAATATTTTCTCGTTCAAGCTCGAGTTTAGATATCATCGAATTCCATGAGTTTGTAATTCTCAATCTTTAAGGTCAATCTCAAGGATTGAGTAATATTAGTCTTAAAAGCTGATTTTTGATCTTTAAGGAGATTATCCTTTCTGGGGGTCTGATTCATTAGTCTTATCAAGCTAAATTGCACGGTGCCCTCCCCATTTTACGAGACAGATCCTCTCATGGTTAGGATAAGTCTGACCACATGGCGACCCTGTTTGATGCTGAGGTCCGTGGATTTTTAGCTGATTTTCGAGAAAACTTTTCAAGGTTTTTCGTAGACTCTACAACTGGTCTGGATGACAACTTCCTGACCTAAATCAAGACGCATTTCTTTTTTTGGAAGACTTTACTTCCTTTTAATGATGGAATTGATTCATCATGTAGATCCATCTTTTCTTTTATCTTTATTATAATATTACGGGTAAAATACTTAATTTAGTCCAAAACAAAAGCACATGCAATAAACTTTACAGAAACATGTGATAGATAGTTTTATTGAATAACTTGGTACATTTCCTCACGCTTAGTTTTTATTTATTCTTTTATTTGCCTTTTTATTCTCCTTTATTTCATTTTAAATGAATTCTAGCGTTTTAGGTTGTTTCTCAATTTATGTCCTTTCCAAGGTAACAATAATTTCGGTATTAACACCTAGTTTTATCGTTCATAAATATGTATAAACATGATTTTGATTTCATTTAGTTGAAAATTTTTCAAATTTTCACAAAATTTGGCAATTAAACCAAGTGTAAACCCGAGAGAATTTATAACCCTTCTCCACACTTGAGATCTTGCAATGCCCTCATTTACAAGAAATCAGTAAAAATTTAAATTCATGAGGGTGATTAGTGTAGAAAAATGATTAAAAATACCGAGTTTGCAAACATATTGTTGTTATTTCACATTTAATATTTTGCGTCTTGTCGTCAAAATTAGTACCTTTTTCTGAACTTAATGACAATCTTTGAAAGTGCGTTGTTTTACCATGTTTTGTACATAACATAAAATACAAACATATATATATATACATATTTTTGAAGTTTGGTATATATCCTCACTTTCAAAAATTTATAAAATCTAATATTTTTTTGGCATACTTTAAATCAATAAAATTAAAAATAATGATAACAAAATTTGTCGCCCCATCCTTGGGTAAAGCAATTTCGGTTCAACGACCTAATCTTCAACTCACGACGAATTTTAGAAATCATTTTTTAAACTTAATGAAATAAAGTAAATTTTATTTTTAAAAATTCAAACAATACTTTAAAAAAACATATTAATTTCATACAAAACCTATAAAACAAAAAAAAAATTTCAGAATGGGGGAGAAAACTAGTTCTTTAGTGTCTGCTAGTGGAAAAGACCAATCGGATTCCATTCTCGAAACTACACGAGAACAGAACAACTAACTCTAGACAACATTTTCTTTTTAGAACATTTGAATCTCCCCACACTTAGGTAGCTGTGGTGTCGAAATTGTGATTAACTTCATCGTCAATTTCTCTTGGACCATAATCAACTTGCGTATCTGTGACTTTAGCTTTAAGCCAGTGATCAGCTTTTTCCGTAATATCCACAAATTCAACTAGTTTCGCCTTTTCTTTAGGCGATAGATTGGATACTAACCGGTTACATAACTTAAAGTTCCCCTTAATTCTAGCATCGTAAACCCGTTTAATAAGTTTCTTCATTGAACTATTAATAACGGGATCGTTTAATTTCGTATCAACAACGGGGTTCTTTGTTATCAGGCCATCATTAGGTGTTACTTCATTTTCCCCACACTTAGGCATTTTATTATTGTTGAGCACTACCATTGGAGTTGGTAAAACAACATGGTTCTTACCAATCGTTTTTGCTGGTTCAACGGTTTTGGTTGGTGGAGATTTAGACTTTTGAAGCATAAAGGTGATCGATTTATCATCATTACTAAGTGTCATTCTACCCTTTCTTACATCAAATAAAGCCTCGGTGGACGCTAAGAATGGTCTACCTAAAATTAGAGGAATGTTTGGGTCCTCTTCTATGTCAATGACAATGAATTCAACTAGAAAGGTTAAATTACCTACTTGAATGGGTAGGTTGTTAGCAATTCCAACTGGGTGCTTAATGGTTTGATCAAGGAGTCGAACACTCATATCCGTTGGACTTAACTCACCTACTCCTAATCTCTTATATAATGAAAGAGGCATAACACTCACACTTGCACCTAAATCTGCTAGTGCATCATATATGACACAATCACTAAGTAGACAAGGAACAATAAATTCACCCGGATCACCCACTTTGGGTGGAGGTTTCGGTGGAACTGTCATCACTGGGTTTACTTCTACTGTTTTTGTTTCTTTCACTTTCTTCTTCTTCTTCTTCTTCTTCTTCTTTCCAGAGGTATCACAAACTTTATTACCTATCACTTGCTCATACTCAACTCCTTTTCTTGGAAACGGGATGGGTGGTCTGTATGGTGCCACCACTGGCTTTACATACTCAGGTGGTGGTGGTGGTGGTGGTGTACCTTCTTCATTGTTACTCACATCTAAAACCTTCCCATCTTCTGGTGGTGGTTTTTCAGAATTCGTTGAAACCATGTTAACATTTTCATTCCGAGGATTTACTTCAGTATTACTCGGTAGCTTTCCTTGTTCCCTCTCACTCATCATGCTAGCAAGAGTACCTACGTGTTTTTTTAGATTCAAAATGGAAGCTTGTTGAGTTCTAAATGACTGATCAAACCTCTCGTTCGTTTGGATTTGAGTTTCAATAAATTGTGTTTGAGATTCAACTAGCTTAAATACCACTTCTTCCAGATTTGACTTTTTCTCTTCGGTTTGTTGTGGTGGTTTATACAAGCCAGGTCTTTGTTGATTGAAAGTGTTGTTTTGAGTTGGTTGGTTATTCGGACCTTGTTGGTTATACGAGTTATTGTCGGGTCCTTTTGGATTGTAAAGAATGTTTTGATTTCGATTGAAGTTTAGCCTTGGCGGTTGATAATTATTTTGATAATTATTTCCCGGCCTTTGGTTCATGTAGGAAACATTCTCACGTTGTTCAATCGTTTGCTCAACATTACAATCTTTCGTTAAGTGTGGTCCACCGCATTTCTCACAACTGATTCGTATTGCGTGAATATCTTTAGTCATCTTTTCCATTCGTCTTTCGAAAGCATCTATTTTTGCGGAAACAGAATCAAAGTTATGGCTAGAATCGGCTCTAGCCGCTTTAGTAGAATGAAAAATATCTTTTTACTGATGCCACTCATGAGAGTGGGATGTTGTGTTATCAATAATCTTGTGAGCTTCGGTTGCGGTTTTCTTCATAATGGAACCACCAGCTGCTGTGTCGATGTCTTTTTGTGTGGCGATGTCGACGCCTTTATAGAAGATTTGCACTATTTGAAAAGTATCTAATCCGTGTTGAGGACATCCTCTCAACATCCTTCCGAATCTTGTCCATGCCTCATATAACGTTTCATTTGGCTTTTGTACGAACGTGGCAATTTCTCCTTGAAGTCTCACGGATTTAGATGCCGGAAAGAATCTTTGAAGAAATTTCTCAACTAAAACATCCCATGAGTCAATCGTTCCTTCGGGTAACGATTCTAACAAATCTTTAGCTTCTCCTTTTAAAGTCCAGGGGAACAACATAAGATAAATAGTTTCATCCTCAACTTCTCGGATTTTAAATAGATTACAAATCCTATTAAAAGTTCGAAGATGTTCGTTTGGATCTTCTTTTGTTGTACCACAAAATTGGCATTGATTAGTGATCATGTGTAGGATTTTTCATTTGATTTCAAAATCTGAAGCTCTAACATCTGGCTGAATAATGGCGTGACCTTGGCCTGTGCGTGTGGCTCTCATTCGGTCTTCCATACTTTGAGGTTCTGTTACTTCCATAATTGAATTTGTTGAATCCGAATCACTAGAAGATTCTGATTTAACTATTTGTGGTTCAGGAGGAATGATTAGTGGTTCAGGATCTTGGAATTGTCCTTGAATATCCTCCGGATTCTCAGTTGTGAAGTCGGGTTCAAAAGATGGATTGTCAGAAATTTGAATTGGAGTATTTGTTCGACTGGAAGATGATTCTAAAGAAAAATCAACAGCGGCAATATTGGATAGATGTCTTGATCGAGTTACAGGTGGTGAACCTATGAAAGGTGGTGAACGTTTTGCTCGGTGCATTCACTGAATATCCTATTAGTTATAAATATAAAAATTATATAAGTTATCAAATTAATAGAATTTTCTGATTTTGCCCACGTTTCGAATAGCCAATAGATGCAGCAGGTAGCCAGGACCCTTTAAATCGGAAGCTCACAACTCGCCACTAACAAATCCAACTATTACTACAAACCAGAAAATTTTGGATGTCTATCAATTTAACCGCTTAAAACAATTTTTCGTTTGAAATTTTAGAGAAGAAATAGAAAATTCTATGTCCTAAAAACTAGAGCGTAGAAATGAGAAAGAAAAAGATTGCATCGAAAAACGTCGAAAAATAAAAAGTCGAAAAAAAAAATAAGAAAGTAAAGCGTCGAAACTTAAAAGTCTAAAAATTAAATCTAAAAAGTTACGTCTAAAGGTATTAAAACTTAAAAGGAATTCTATATGCAAAACGGCAATAACTTAAAAAGGTACTAAAATTTATAAACTGCGTCGCAAAATTCTAAAGCGCCTAAATCTTAATCTAAAGAAAAAGCACTTAAGGGATTTTACGGCAAAGCCTAAAAATCTAGAAATATAAAAATAACTACGGCAAAACTAAACTTAAAACTAATTATAAACGACAAATATAAAAATTACGAATTAAATGACAAAAATATTCAATTTATAAAAAGAAACTAAAAATGATAAAATTTACAATTTTTATAAAAATATTATTTTTATTTTATTATTATTTATATAATTAAAAATACAAATTTAATTAAAACTTATAAACTTATTAAAATAAATAAACTAAATTAAACCTAAATAATAATAATTATTAAAATAATTAACCCTAATTTTGCAATAAATGCTAGGGTTTGACCTGTCAGAAACATCTACGCGATCGCGTAGCACGAGAGGTAAAATCTCCGAGATCGCGGAGAAATGTAGGTTCAGAATTGTGCAGGCTCAAAACAGGCTCTTTTTTTTATATATTTTATATTGTTTTTCTAAAGATTTTATAAAAATATTGATACAAATATATATTAAAAATATAGTGTTTCGCCGAGTCCCCGGTAGCGGCGCCAAAAACTTGATGTGTTGCACGTGGGGTACGAAATGCTATTATATTTTTATTACGAAATACGTTACAAATTACACAAGTTTTATTTATTTATAGAGTGGATATACCTAAACCTTGCTACAACACTTATAGGCAGTGTACCTAATCGTACAGTAGTGTAGTTTTTAGTATGTCCGGTTCGTTCCACAGGGAGCTGGTAAAGTTTAACACTATATTTTTAAACAATTATATTTGTACAAAATATATTATATATATATATATATATATATATATATATATATATATATATATATATATATATATATATATATATATATATATATATATATATATATATATTAATAATATAAAAAAGGGGGTTTACCATTTATTGACTAGTTTGTCGATTTTATATTTTAAGCGTAAAGATAAATGACAATAATTAAAGTGCGTAAAATAAATTACAATATTTAAATGACAATAAATAAAATTGCGAGTAAATAAAAGTACGATGAGAAATACAATAAAACAATTATGCTTATTTAAACTTCCGTAATCATGATGTTTGGCATTTTGATTTTAATTAATTATCTTGGGTTAATTGTCCTTTGTCCTGGATTTATTTGATACCTATCTGGTTTTTGTCCACAATAGTCCATCGATCATAATTATAAAATGATCGTCAATTTAACCTTATTCCCGAAGTCAAATATTTCAACTAATTAGGGATTCGAACTGTAACAAGGTCTTAATACTTTGTTTAATGATTCACCAGGTTATCGACTGTGTGTAATCCAAGGTCTTAATAATTTGTTAACAATTACACCAATTACCCTTGTATGTAATCCACCCTTATTTTAATTAGTCCATGATTATTAATTTACCCACTTGATCAGAATGAATAATCAATTACCAAACCTAATTGATTAATTAAATGATTGTTAAAGATGTCGTATAAACGTCACTAAATAGGACATGCATAATCATTTAATAATTATTAGATTAACTAATTTGAAGATAGGTTCGACAGGCTCCAAAGAATTTTCATTCAAATTAGACAATATCCCCCATCTATTAATGGTTCATGGTCCAATGTCCACAAGTGTCGGTCTTTTGTCCATACCCTAATTATGGTACAAAATTTAATAACCTAATCTTAATTTTTAGTCTAACATCACGATTACTTCGGCTCAAATAAGCATAATAATAACTTAGTTACGAAACATTAATTTAGATAATTTAAACATAGCTTACAGTGATTATTTATCGCGTAGTGTTACACGGACAGAGTTCCGACTTAAAACCGGTAAAACATTCTTACAATAACCTTATTATTATTAACTTAAAATTAAAATTATAATTATAAAATATAAATATAAATATAAACTGAGATAGATAGATAGAATTGGGTACATAAAGAGTGTAGACTGCTCGAGCTTTTATAGGCCTTTTCCGATTTTGGCTGCTCCGCTATCGCTTAGATTTTACCCTTTACAGCTCCGCTATCGCGGAGTTTCGCAGATCCAGCTCACCATTTTTGGATTTTTATTTGTCGACATATTTATTAAATATATATAATATATAAATAATTTATATAATTATTTATATATTATATTTTATTCTTGTGCATAGTTGACTCATAATTTTTGGTCCATTGCGTCGGGCGTTGATAGTTGGCTCAAGTCCCGGTTCTGGATTTTCGAACGTCCTTTCGTACAATTTAATATCTTGTACTTTGCATTTCACAACTTGTACTCTTGTCATTTTTAGACGTTTCTCATCAATAAATTGAACCACTTGGATTGTATCTTGTACATTTAAGCTTTTTGGACGGTTTTGTCTTCGAATCTTCGTTTTCGCCTTTTGTCTTCGCACTTATTTAATATAAACGGATATTACTTGAAAATAGAACAATTACAACTGAAAACTTTACATATTGGAAGGATATTGCTACTAAATATATGTTCATTTGGAGCACTATCAAAGTTCTTGAAGCAGAATCATGACACGAAAACAAGTTCAAGTAAGATCACTACTTGTTTTAGATAGTTATGTTTATAGGAATTAAACCAAAGCCTGGATATGATTATTACCTTGATTAAGAATGAAAAGTTACTGAGATTAGATGGAATTTCTTGATATTTGATGAGTTGTTGGATTGGATTAAAAAGATTGGAAGTAATCTTGCAACATCTTGATTCTAGGTTGTTTTTATGATGATTAAAGCTTGTAATTGAAGCTAAATGATGGGGAAAATGCTTGGAGATGATCAAGTATGAAGTTAGGAGTATTTTGAGAGAGAATTGGGATTGTAAGTATGAGAAAATGGAGTGAAGAAATGGTGTGCATGCATAAAAACATTTTTAGTTTATAAAGAAAGAAAAGATTCCTAATTTTGTTTTCTTGCTAAATAATTCATGCTACTTGACAAATGATTGGTTCCACATGTTCCTTAATCATTTAAGACTGCTAAGGAGCAGATTTTTATTGGTATATACCAATAGTAAATACATCTAGAAGCTGGGTATAATACGAGTGCAAATACCGAGCGAATACGAGTAGAATTGTTGATGAAAATGAATGAGAATGGAATTGTAACCATTTTTGTTAACTATGAGTGTTTTGATATATGTCTTGAACTCCTTCAAATGTGTATTAATACATCTTAATACACTATATATATATATATATATACATTTTAACTGAGTCATTAAATCATCGTTTGTCGCTACATCTAAGTGTTGTTTCGAAACCTTTAAGTTAATGACCTTGTTAAATGTAATTAATCCCATTGTTACTATATCTAATGAGATGTTAAATTGTTATATTATCATGATTACATAGTGTGTTAATATATCTTAATACGATATATAAATTTTAAGACGTTATTACAACGATAATCATTACGTATATATATCTTTTCAAAATCCTTAAGTTAGTAGTGTCATTTTATGTATATAGTTCATGGTTAATATACTTAATGAGATACTTAATTATCATTTCATCATGTTAAATATATATATATATAAGTTCATATATATATATATATATATATTATCATGTCATTTACAAGTTATAACGTTCGTGAATCATCGGACAAATTGGGTTGTCACACGTTTACATAAAATTCGCTCCAATTAATCAAGTCTTAACAAATTTGATTTCTTAACATGTTGGACACATTTAATCATGTAAATATTATTATTTGTTCAATATATAACCATGGAAAAATCTGGGTCATGACAGTACCTACCCGTTAAAGAAATTTCGTCCCGAAATTTGAAGTAGTACCTATTCAATGGGCGGTGCTTGTAAACAGATGTGGATACTTCTGTTTCATCTAATCCTCTCTTTCCCAATTGAACTCAGGACCTCTTTGAGCATTCCAACGATCCCTAACTATAGGTATGTTGCTTTGCTTGAGCTGTTTGACTTCACGATCCATGATTTCGACGGGCTCTTCTATAAAATGCAGTTTCTCGTCGATTTGGATTTCTTTAAGAGGAACAGTGAGGTCTTCTTTTGCAAGGCATTTCCTTAGGTTCGAGACGTGAAAGGTTTTGTGTACTCCAGCAAGTTGTTGTGGTAGCTTAAGTCGATAAGCCACCGGTCCAATACGTTCGATGATCTTGAATGGTCCTACGTATCTTGGGTTCAATTTACCCCTCTTACCAAAGTGTATCACATCTTTCCATGGTGACACCTTTAACATAACCATGTCATCAACCTGAAATTATAACGGCTTCCTTCGAACATCAGCATAGCTCTTTTGACGACTTTGGGTGGTCTTCAATCTCTCCTTCATTTGCATAATCTTTTCAGTAGTCTCCTGTATGATCTCGGGACCAGTCAGTTGTCTGTCACCTACTTCGTTCCAACAGATAGGGGATCTACACTTTCTTCCATAAAGTGCTTCAAATGATGCAGCATTAATACTCGTATGATAACTGTTGTTATACGAGAATTCTGCCAATGGTAAATATTTATCCCATCCGTTTAAGAAATCGATCACACATGCTCTAAGCATGTCTTCAAGAGTCTGAATGGTCCTTTCGCTTTGTCCATCGGTTTGAGGATGATATGTAGTGCTCATATCCAGACGAGTCCCCTAGAGCTTCATGTAGTGATTGCCAAAACCTTGACGTAAACCTACTGTCGCGATCTGATATAATGGAGATAGGTACTCCATGTCTTGAAATAACTTCCTTCATGTATAATCGTACCAATTTCTCCATCTTATCCATTTCCTTCATAGGTAGGAAATGTGCAGATTTGGTGAGACGATCGACAATAACCCAAATGGTGTCATAACCATATGCAGTCTTTGGTAGCTTCATGATGAAATCATTGGCAGCATTCATACATCATAATATCATAAATCTATGGTTATATATATAGGTTTAACATGATATAATGATAATCAAGTATCTCATTATATATATTAACAATGAACTATATAAATAAAAATGAGATTACTAGGTTAAGAAATTTGAAACGATTTATATAACGATTATCGTTATAACAACGTCTTACTAAATACATATGTATCATATTAAGATATGGTTACATTATATTTAACATGATAAAATGATAATTATATATATCATTAAGTATGTTAACAATGAACTACATATGTAAAACAAGACTACTAACTTATGAATTTCGAAACAAGACATATATTTAACGATTATCGTTGTAACGACATTTTAATGTATATATATCATATTAAGATATATTCATACATCATAATATCATGATAATTTAATAATTTAACATCTCATTAGATATAATAAACAATATATTAACAACATTAAACAAGATCGTTAACTTAAAGGTTTCAAAACAACACTTACATGTAACGACTAACGATGACTTAACGACTCCGTTAAAATGTATATACATGTAGTGTTTTAATATGTATTCATACACTTTTGAAATACTTTAAGACACATATCAAAGTACTTCTACTTAACAAAAATGCTTACAATTACATCCTCGTTCAGTTTCATCAACAATTCTACTCGTATGCACCCGTATTCGTACTCGTACAATACACAGCTTCTAGATGTATGTACTATTAGTATATACACTCCAATGATCAGATCTTAGCAGCCCATGTGAGTCACCTAATACATGTGGGAACCATCATTTGGCAACTAGCATGAAATATATCATAAAATTACAAAAATATGGTAAATCATTCATGAATTATTTACAAGAAAACAAACTTACACATCCTTTATATCTAATCCATATACCAATGACCAAAAACACCTACAAACACTTTCATTCTTCAATTTTCTTCATCTAATTGATCTCTCTCAAGTTCTATCTTCAAGTTTTAAGTGTTCTTCATAAATTCTATAAGTTCTAGTTTCATAAAATCAAGAATACTTTCAAGTTTGCAAGTTTACTTCCAAGTTTTCTAATCCATTCCAAAGATCAAGAAACCTTTGTTATTTATAGTAGGTTATCTTTCTAATTCAAGGTAATATTCATATTGAAACTTTAATTCAATTTCTATAACTATAAACTATCTTAATTCGAGTAAAAATCTTACTTGAACTTGTTTTTGTGTCATGATTCTACTTCAAGAAATTTCAAGCCATCCAAGGATCCTTTGAAGCTAGATCATTTCTTGTCACTTTCAGTAGGTTTACCTACTAAAATAAAGGTAGTAATGATGTTCATAACATCATTCGATTCATACATATAAAACTATCTTATTCGAAGATTTAAACTTGTAATCACTAGAACATAGTTTAGTTAATTCTAAACTTGTTCGCAAACAAAGTTAATCCTTTTAACTTAACTTTTAAAATCAACTAAACACATGTTCTATATCTATATGATATGCTAACTTAAGGATTTAAAACCTGGAAACACGATGAACACCATAAAATCGGACATACGCCGTCGTAGTAACACCACGGGCTGTTTTGGGTTAGATAATTAAAAACTATGAGAAACTTTGATTTAAAAGCTATACTTCTGGGAAAATGATTTTTATATTGAACAAGAAACTATATCCAAAAATCATGGTTAAACACAAAGTGAAAGTATGTTTCTCAAAATGGTAATCAAGACGTCGTTCTTTCAACGGAAATGACTACCTCTTTCAAATATGACTTGTAACCTGTATTTTCGGCTATAAACCTATACTTTTTCTATTTAGTTTCATAAATTTTAGTTCCTTATGAAACCATAGCAACTTGAATCACTCAAAACGGATTTGAAACGAAGAAATGACGGGTAAAACAAAATTGGTAAAAATTACTCATTTTAGCTACGTGAAAAATTGTAACAAATCTATTTCATCCATAACTTAATCAACTTATATTGTATATTATGTAATCTTGAGATACCATAGACAGGTATACAATGTTTAGACATATCATATCGACCCATCAATGTATATACTTCGGAACAACCATAGGCACTCTATATGCAAATGATGGAGTTAGCTATACAGGGTTGAGGTTGATTCCAAAATATATATATAGTTTGAGTTGTGATCAATACTAAGATATGTATATACTGGGTCGTGGATTGATTCAATATATATATATATAAAATTATTCATGAATGATTAATTGTGGACTACTAACGTTGGACTGCTAACTGGACAACTTAAATCATCAACACGTAATAAAGAAAATGTTGTGAATATATTTCGATCATACTTTGATATATATGTATATATTTGTAATAGGTTCGTGAATCAACCAGTGGCCAAGTCTAATTCTCGACTAATTGATAATCGGTGAAAGTGAGTTATAGTCTCACTTTTAAAAATCTAATATTTTTGGGATGAGAATACATGCAGTTTTATAAATGTTTTACGAAATAGACACAAGTAATCGAAAACTACTTTATATGGTTGAATTATTAAACTGAATATCGCCCTTCAAGTCTGGTAACCTAAGAATTAGGGAAATGGCCCCTAATTGACGCGAATCCTAAAGATAGATCTATTGGGCCCAACAACCCCCATTCAGGTTATGGATGGCTTTAGTACTTCGAGATTATTATACAGACGAGAGGTTCTGTTTGGGAATATTCTATGCATTAAGTTAATGTCGGTTACCAGGTGTTCAATCCATATGAATGATTTTTATGCAGATTACATGTTATTGAGAAATGAAAATGAAAATCTTGTGGTCTATTATTATGATTTGATAAATATATAGGTTAAACCTATAACTCACCAACATTTTTGTTGACGTTTAAAGCATGTTTATTCTCAGGTGATTATTAAGAGCTTCCGGTGTTGCGTACTAAGTTAAGGACAAGATTTGGAGTCCATGCTTGTATAATATTGTTTAAAAACTGTATTCGAAGACATGTATTGATGTGTAATATTATTGTAAACCATTATGTAATGGTCGTGTGAAAACGCTATATTTTAGATTATCATTATTTGATAATCGTCGCAATATTTGAAGAAGTTATGGTTTGTTTAAAAATCGAATGCAGCCTTTGAAAAACGTCTCATATAGAGGTCAAAACCTCGCAACGAAATCAATTAATATTCAACGTTTATAATCAATATGAACGGGACATTTCAGTTGGTATCAGAGCGTTGGTCTTAGAGAACCAGAATTTTGCATTAGTGTGTCTTATCGAGTTTGTTAGGATGCATTAGTGAGTCTGGACTTCGACCGTGTTTTTCTTTAAAAACGATTGCTTAACAATTTTTGTTGGAAAATATATATTTTTAACATGTAAATATTATGTGATATATTAATCTCTTAAAATGTTTGATATTGTGTGATAGATGTCTACCTCTAGTACAAATCCCATCGACTCACCTAATAATAATGAAGAGTCGAATATATATTGGAAAGATTCACAAATTCCCGAAGAGGAACCGGAAGAAGAGGAACCGGAAGAAGAGGAACCGGAAGAAGAAGAACTGGAAGAAGAGGAACCAGAAGAAGAAGATGTTCCGGAGGAGAAAATATTAGAAACCACTGAAAAACGGTTAAATAAAAGAAAACCCTCAACCAATGGACCAAAATTAATAATGGTCAATGATGTTTCCGCCGAGGAAGCAAAATATTGGGAAGATTACCAATTTTCTGATGAATCGGATCCCGATGAGGATTCCGATGATGTTATAGAAATTACCCAGACCCAATTTGAAAAGGCAAAAGAAAATAATAAGAGAAAAGGCATCAAAATAGAGAAATCTAATTCCAACCCCGATGACCTCTATGTTAACATGAAATGGCCCGATGGAGTATACCGTAAACAACCATATTTCTTAAACTTTCACTATGGCCCGGGAACATCTAAGCCACCAGGTTTTTCTAGACCATTAGGGAGACAAACGGCTCGTATTAGAGGAGCACCATATATCCCTAGAAAATTAGCAAAACGAACCAAGTCCGAGGAGGAAGAAACAAGTGAGTCGGATTAAAGAGTTGTAATCATGCGGTGTAATATATGTAATATAAGTGTGCTTGTACTTTCATGTTGTATGTAAAAAAAAAAAATTGCTTGTATTATTTGATAATTATCTTTTACGAATCTAATCCTCGTCTGTTTTACAGTATAAAAACACAATGGACGTTAAGGATAGACAACCAAATATTTTAGAAGACCTACCAGGGGACATGATTGACGAAATTTTGTCGAGAGTCGGTCAGAATTCGTCGGCACAATTGTTTAGGGCGAAACTAGTTTGTAAAACATTTGAAGAACGTTCCAAGCATGCCTTAGTTTATAAGAGGGTTTCATTTGAAAGATGGGGTATAGCACATTGGGGAGACCGTAAGTTACGCCGTGTTTACTTTAAATCATATAATACGGGGAACCCAAATGCAATTTTACGCTACGGGTTAAGGACCTATTTTGACTCAACATATCTCAATATAGGACTTCGTGAGTTAGAAAGAGCTTCTAACATGCAACATAAAGAAGCATGTTATGCTTACGGGTTAGTGATGTTCGCTTCTCACCAAAGTGAGAAAAAGAACATCGGATTACAATTGTTAAATAAAACGTTCCCACAAGTGTTGGATTCGGTAGTTGGGGTGAGAAACAAGGTTTTTAGGTTGTTACAGGGCTGTTGGACATTACGTAACCCTCGTCTTTTTGACGACGTTACAACATGATGTCTTGCTAACGGTCACAACGGTTATGTTCCACAAGACCAAGGATGGGAAGTAGTCTTAGTAAAACCAGAATGCATGACTTGCTTCTGGACATATGAATTACGTGTCTTTATTGCCTTTGCTGAACGCCTTGCATATTAATTAGAATTGTCTTCGCAACTGCTTTGTATCAAAGTTTTATGTGCTATATTTCATGCTATATGTAAAATAGCGGTATTGTAAGTTTGTAAAATATTGTATGAAAGTTTAAATGTGAAATATTATTGCAATCAGTTTTTCATATAGAATTGTAATAGTTGAAATTGTATATTAGCTACTAGGTATGAACTTAACGGGTAGGTACTACCCGAATTAAAAATTATAAAAAGCTAATATGAAGAAAAAGCTTTTATAAATAAGTTCATATTATGCTACGAAATACTATTGACTACTCTTAATATTCTATATGATTAACTTAATTCTTTTGGCTATTTTTGAAGGAAATGGCACCGACGACTCGCCGGAACTTGAACATGAGCGAGGAAGACTTTCGTGCTTTCCTTGCAGCAAATGTAGCCGCAGTACAGGCTGCGATGCAAAATAACAATAACTCTGAATCCACAATGGAACCAACACCACAAGAACTCGCGTAGGATGCTCCTACAAAGAATTCGTTGCCTGTAAACCTCTGGAATTCGATGGAACTGATGGTCCAATCGGATTAAAACGGTGGACTGAAAAGGTCGAATCGGTGTTTGCCATAAGTAAATGTACGAAAAAAGATAGGGTTAAGTACGCCACGCATACCTTCACGGGTACTGCATTAACATGGTGGAATACCTATCTCGAGCATGTGAGACAAGATGCTGCTTACGCACTACCGTCAGCATTCAAACGCATGATGACTGAGCAGTACCGCCCCAGAAATGAGATCAATAAGTTTAAGGTAGAGCTTAAAGGGTTACGAACACAAGGATTTGACGTTACCACGTACGAATGAAGATTCACAGAGTTTTGCCTATTGTGTCCAAGAGCATTCGAAGATGAGGAAGAAAAGATCGACGCATTTGTGAAAGGGTTGCCAAAAAAATTCAAGAAGATATAAGTTCACACGAGCCCGCCTCCATACAAAAGGCAAGTCGAATGGCTCATAAACTTATAAATCAAATTGAGGAAACAATTAAAGAACAGGCGGCCGAAGAAGCCAAAACAAAACAAGTCAAGAGAAAATGGGAAGAAACCAGCGACAAGGGTTACCAATACAACAACAACAATAATCATAACCACAATCACAATAACTATCCCAATAACAGCAACATCAATCGCAACCACAACAATCGCAATCCCAACAATACATACAACAAACGTCCCAACAACAACTACAACAACCATCCCAACAATAACAATCAAAGCCGAAAACTATGCCAGAGGTGTGAAGGATCCCATCCGAGTGGGTTATGTACGGCAACATGTGATAAGTGTAATAGAAAGGGTCATGGTACGACGAAGTGTGAAATTTACGGACCAAGGACTAACAAGAATAAAGGAACAAATAATGCCGGAACAAGTTATGCCGACATTACTTGTTTCGGATGCGGAAAGAAGGGCCATTACAAAAATATGTGTCCAAATCAGGGGGATAATAATGGGCAAAGCAGAGGAAGAGTCTTCAACATTAATGCGGTTGAAGCACAGGAATACCCGGAGCTTGTTACGGGTACGTTTACTATTGACGATAAACCTGCTTATGTTTTATTTGATTCGAGTGCGGATAAAAGCTATATGAGTAGAGATTTTTTTGCCAAATTAGGTGGTCCATTAACGCCTTTGGATAATAAATTTTTACTCGAATTAGCAAACGGTAATTTAATTACAGCAGATAAAATATGTCGAAATCGCGAAATTAAACTAGTTGGCGAAACATTTAAGGTTAATTTGATACCAGTTGAGTTAGGGAGTTTTGATGTGATAATTGGCATGGATTGGTTGAAAAAGGAGAAAGCAGAGGTCGTATGTTACGAAAATGCGATTCGCATTATGCGTGAGAAGAGAAAACCCTTAATGGTGTACGGAGAAAAGAGCAACGCGAAGCTAAATCTTATTAGTAATTTGAAGGCACAAAAACTAATAAGAAAAGGTTGCTATGCCATTCTAGCACATATCGAGAAGGTGCAAACCGAAGAAAAGAACATCAATGATGTTCCCGTCGCAAAAGAATTTCCCGACGTATTTTCGAAAGAATTACCGGGACTACCTCCACACCGATCTGTTGATTTTCAAATAGATCTTGTACCGGGAGCTGCACCAATAGCTCGTACTCCATACAGACTCGCACCCAGCGAAATGAAGGAACTCCAAAGCCAATTACAAGAACTTCTAGAGCGTGGTTTCATTCGACCAAGCACATCACCGTGGGGAGCTCCTGTTTTCTTTGTCAAATAGAAAGATGGTACATTCAGGTTAGACATCGACTACAGAGAGTTGAACAAACTTACCATCAAGAACCGTTATCCACTGTCGAGAATCGACGACTTATTTGATCAATTACAAGGCTCATCAGTTTATTCAAAGATTGACTTACGTTCTGGGTATCATCAAATGCGAGTGAAGGAGGATGATATTCCGAAGACTTCTTTCAGAACACGTTACGGTCATTACGAGTTTATGGTTATGCCGTTTGGGTTGACTAATGAAGGTTTTTCGTATGCTCGAGAGACATATTTAATTAATGTGGCTAACGTTTTATGATCCAAGTCAGGTCATACCCAATAACAAGCTTATCGACACTTTAAATTTATTTAATCTTAGTGATTGGATCGTTAAGTAAATACGCGACACTTGGATTTTAGAAAATCGGTTTTCTAAAATATTATCACTTGAGATAAATTATTTGGATAATTTACACAATGAGGATTTGATTATTTATAGGTGTAAATAATTATAATGTGTTATATTTTATAAATGGTTTTATAAAATATGCAAGTAACAAAATAATAGCATGAATGTATATAAATTGTTTTATAAACAATCCAATTAAATAAAACCCATTTAAGTGGCAGAATTTTGTGTCTCCAATAGAGCATCTCATGCTAGTATTTTGTTACTTTTGAGAGCACAACTCCGCATACACATGCTAGTCTCTAAAACCATGCATTTTGACTCAAGTGTGAGAGAGATATAGATAAAACAACAACAACAAAAAAACGGTTTTCTGCTGCTATTCTGGACGAACTATTTTGGCATCAAAGAGGAGTCTTTTACTTGTTATTCTAACTCTCTCTAGTGTCTAAAATCCTAACATATCAAAAGGTGGTGTTTGTACATCAATTACTTGTGGGTATTACACACTTGAGGCTTCAAGTTAGAGGCTTTCTTGCCATCATCTTCATCATCATCTTGCACTTTTGTAAACTACCCTCAACAAGCTTGAGGTGGTATGAATCTTCTTTACTTGTTCTTATTTGTAAGCATATATTTAAGACTTGATATTTACATGGAATTTAACTTAATGGTTAAACTAATAAACATGAACTTATATTCATGCTTCCGCTTTCTTTAAATCATAAAAATGGTTTTATGAACATGTAAATCTTAAGAACATGTTGTTTATAATGTTGTTAAAGTCCATCAATGGTATCTAGAGCTGAAGTCTATGGATTATGCTTCTATTATGGTCTTTAAAACCCATTAACTTTGCATTCTACTAACATGCATGAAAGTAAAATGCAAAATTAATGGATTTGGGAGGGTTGATGTTTTGGGCCGAATTTTGGGAGGTTCCAAATGGGTTTGGAACTTGCCATTTGGTCATATTTGTTGTATGTTGTTGTTCACAATCAAGCCTTGACCTTGTGGTTGTATGCATGTGTGTTTGAATGATTATTCATAATTCATTTGGTATGTAATATTAATTCATTCATTTGGTTTGTAATATTATTATTTTGGTTATGTACTTTATTTTATATTTGGTATGTAAAATAGATTAGGTTGTATTTTCATTTTTTAGAAAAATGTATTAGGATATATTTTGTAAAATGATGAAGATAATGAAGACTTGAAGAACACAAGAAGAAGCATTTGGATGCAAGATTAAGTGGGAGATTTAAAATCTCCTACTTTGTGTTATAACCCTTACCGGTGGCATTTGTTTTCGGCTAAACAAATGTCTACCTAATTGGCTTGATTGTGAACATATTTGTTTTGCATGCATGGTTGTTTTTTTGTATGATTGTGGATTGTATGTTTGTATGCTACAAGTTAATCACACAAGTTAACAACAAGCAAAATGACAATTTAATTGGTTAAATTTGACATTAATAAACGACATGCAAAATGTCAATTTAAATGGTTAAATTAAAAATGGCTAAAAGGACATTAATAAACGGTTATTAAGAACATGATAAGGATCATATATATAAAATGGTTTATATCAAGTAATTGGCTAAAATTACAAGACTTAAAAATAGATTTCAAATAAACCATACACTAAAATGCATGTTGGTGTATGGCATAAAAGTTTTCTTAAACTAGAATTAATGGAAACTTAAATCCCTTCAATTAACAAGGTAAACAAGTTAAACGCCATCCTTTTGTGCAACACTTAAAAATATTAGGGAACTCATAATGGGATAAAGGTCACCTAACCGTTATGGGCAAACTAATGTGATTTTAGGTGAATTTCGCACATTTGTGGGATAAAGGTCACCTAACCACTTGTATGTTAAATTTACACGTTTACACAAGTAGGACGACTTGATTTAGAAATCATGAACTTAGGGTCACCGAAGCATGAGGAACAAATAGGCGTTGATGGGATAAATATGCCATGCAAAAGGATTGCATGATCCCATAACTTAGAAGTTGCAAAAGGATTGCAATTGTCATATAATGACTACCTAGCTAAATCAAATGACGGGATAAAGGTCACCTAACTGAAATTTGGTTTACCGTTGGATTCTAAAATTTAATAAATATCAATTGGATTTAAAGGGTATTGATTGTTAAATTAAAATTAATACTTAAACAACTTTGTTAAATTTTGTAGATGGCTGCCAATAACAACAACATTCCAAATGCACCAATCAACTTTAACAACCTATCGTTGAGGTCAATCCTCGAAAAGGAAAAACTCAACCATACGAACTTCATGGATTGGTTTCGCAATCTAAGAATTGTCCTCAAACTAGAGGATATGGCGTATGTGTTGGAAGACCCCATTCCCTATCAACCGGACGAGGATGATACGGAAGGCATGGCTAATTGGGAGAAATATAGCACCGATTCGTTGCAAGTTTCTTGCCTCATGCTTGGGACCATGATACCGGAACTCCAAAAGGATTTCGAGCATCATAGTGCATATGACATGATCACACAATTGAAGGAGATGTTCCTTCAACAAGCTCGTGTCGAGCGCTTCATGCATGTCGGATGGACGACTCCCAATCTGTTTCATCTTATGTCCTAAAGATGAAAAGCCTAATTGATCGAGCGAACCGTCTAAACTGCAACGTGTCTAATGAATTAGCCACGGACCTTATCCTTAATTCCTTGTCAAAGAGGTTTGACACATTTGTAATGAATTACAACATGAATGGATGGGATAAGAGCATTGGCGAATTACACGCCATGCTTAAGACGGCCGAAGCGAGCATGGGTAAAAGGGCTTCACCCATGTTTATGATCAATGAAGGCGGGTCCAAGAACAATAACACTTCTAAGCCGAAGGCGGCTAAGAGGAAGGGACCCGCCTACCAAGGCAAGGGCAAGGGAAAGGGGAAGTTGGTTGCCCCAACTAAAAACAACAAGAAGCAAAAGGTTGCCGGTAAAGCTAACCCCAAGGAAGATCCGTGCTTTGGTTGCGGTGAAATGGGTTACTGGAAACGCAACTGCCTGGTCTACCTAAAGGAGTTTAGAGAAAAGAGGGATGCAGGGCAAACCTCAGGTAATGTATATGTGGTATACATTGAGCTTAGTATTACTTCTTCTAACACATGGGTATTAGACACAGGATGTGGAACTCACATTTGCAATTCGATGATGGGGTTCAAAAGAAGTAGACAAGAAGCGGGGACATCAAGTCTCTTCATGGGAAATGGAGCTAAGGTGCACGTAGTAGCTCAAGGAGACTTTATTCTAAAGCTTCCAAGTAGTTTGGAACTTATTTTGAAAAATGTTTTGTATGCACCCGATTTATCGCGAAACATTATTTCTGTATCCCGTTTGAAACAATGTGGTTTTAATCTTAATTTCATTAATGATGATATCCATGTTTCTTTAGATAGTGTGTTCTATTTCAAGGCTTCACCTGTGAATGGTATTTATGAATTGGTTCATGATGACGCATCATACAATAGCTCAATATACCATGCAAACACCAAGAAACTCAAAAGGGATTTGAGTGATTCCTACTTATGGCATTATCGCCTTAGTCACATAAACAAGAATCGAATGCATACACTTCAAAAGAATGGACTTTTGAAATCAAATGAACTAGACTCGTTTGATGTATGTGAATATTGTTTACAAGGCAAAATGACTAAAGCACCTTTCAAAGGGACATATGAAAGGGCTAAGGACTTATTGGGATTAATACATTCGGATGTATGTGGAACCTTTAAGCCCATGACTAGGAAATGTGAAAGATACTTCGTCACTTTCATTGATGACTTCAGTCGTTTCGGATATGTCTATTTGTTAAGACATACGGACGAAACTTTTGAAGAATTAAAGGAATATCAAAACGAAGTACAAAATCAACTCAATAAGACAATCAAGGTACTCCGTACCGATAGAGGATGTGAATACCTAAACGATGCTTTTCAAGATCATCTTAAAAGTTGTGGGATTATCTCACAACTCACTCCTCCTGGAACACCCCAACTTAATGGAGTTTTCGAAAGGAGGAACCGAACCCTAATGGATATGGTTCGATCTATGATGGCTAGAAGCTCGTTGCCTCTATCATTTTGGGGTTATTGTCTATGCTCCACGGCTCGTATTCTAAATATGTCCCCAACCAAGAAAGTGGAACGAACTCCTCATGAGATGTGGTTTGGAAAACCTCCATCTCTATCATACTTAAAGGTATGGGGATGTGAAGCTTATCCTAAGCGTTACGTCCCTAATAAGTTGAATGATCGATCCACGAAGTGTATCTTCATAGGATATCTCAAGGATGATATGGGATACTATTTCTATGATCCAACCGAGCAAAATGTATTTGTTGCTCGAAAGGCTGAATTCCTTGAAACTAAGTTCCTAATGGAAGGTGATGGTGAAAGGAAGATAGATCTTGAAGAGGTTCAAGATCGAGTAGATGATACACAATTTGTTGACACTAGCACTCAACATGAAAATGTTGAGAGTGATCAAATGGATGATCAAAATACACAAGTCGTTCGCAGATCTGGTAGAATTAGTAATCCTCCTGAGAGATATGGGTTTCTCATGGATGGTTGCTATGTGGTTGATTTGGATGAACCAACAAACTACCAAGATGCAATATCAAGGATTGATAAGGATAAATGGCAGGAAGCCATGAACGCTGAGATGCAATCCATGTATGACAACCAAGTTTGGGAACTTGTTGAACAACCTACTGGCTCAAGGCTAGTTGATTGTAAATGACTTTTCAAAATGAAAACCGACATAAATGGAAACTTGGATACATATAAAGCTAGACTTGTAGCAAAAGGTTTCACTCAAACTCAAGGGGTTGACTATGATGAAACTTTTTTGCCTGTGGCAATGCTAAAGTCTATTAGGATATTACTCGCCATTGCTGCTCATTATGATTATGAAATATGGCAAATGGATGTCAAGACCACTTTCCTAAATGGACATCTTGAGGAAGATGTCTATATGGTTCAGCCTGAAGGTTTTATTGATCCAAAATATCCTAAAAAGGTATGCAAGTTAAAGAAGTCAATCTACGGATTGAAACAAGCATCAAGAATGTGGAATCATCGTTTTAATGAGGAGGCCAAGAAATTTGGCTTCATTAAAAATGATGATGAAGCTTGTGTATACAAGAAGGCTAGTGGGAGCACTATCATGTTCCTTGTACTATATGTGGATGATATATTGTTATTTGGAAATGATATTCCGGCAATGGAAGGTGTTAAAACTTGACTAAGTAAATGCTTCTCTATTAAGGATCTTGGAGAAGCACAATACGTTTTGGGGATTGGGATCTACAGGGATAGATCCAAGAAACTGATAGGTTTGAATCAAAGTGCATACATTGAAAAGATCTTGAAAAGGTTCAAGATGGAGAACTCTAAGAAAGGTTTGGTACCTATTCAAAAGGGAACACTTCCCAGTTCATCTCAGTGCCCCACCACGAAAGATGAACAGGATAGAATGAAGAAAGTCCCATATGCATCTGCCATTGGGTCAATCATGTATGCAATGATATGCACTAGACCGGATGTGTCATGCGCTCTTAGCCTGACAAGTAGATACCAGAATAACCCAGGAAACAGTCATTGGATTGCTGTCAAAAGTATATTGAAATACCTTAGGAGGACTAAGGATATGTTTCTGATATATGGGTCTGGTGAGGAGGAACTCGCTGTAAAAGGTTACGTGGATGCGAGTTTCCAAACTGATCGAGATGATTCTCAATCACAATCCAGTTATGTCTTCACGTTAAATGGAGGTACAGTCTCTTGGAAGAGTTCAAAACAGGATGTTGTTGCATTATCCACTACAGAGTCAGAGTACATTGCCACCTCATTGGTAGCTCAGGAAGCTGCATGGATGAAGAAATTCATCTACAACTTAGGAGTAGTCCCTTCTATTCAGGACCCTCTTGAGATCTTTTATGACAATGAAGGTGCAATTGCTCAAATCAAAGAACCTCGTGCTCACCAAAAGACCCGTCACATTGAGTGGAGATTCAACTACATAAGGGATGAAGTTGAAAAGGGAAAGATATGTATTCACAAAGTTCACACAGATCTTAATATAGCGGATCCACTCACGAAGCTCTTACATGGTGCAAAACATCAAGGGCATGTTAATGCATTAGGGCTTCGATATTCTAGTGATTGGTTGTGATCTGTTTTAAGTATTGTAACGGAACGAAATTGTTCAAACTCATTAATATAATTATGGCAATAATTTATTTTGAGTTATGTTCCTATTTTACATATTCTATCCATGAATAAATAATTATTCTAAATTCCGTAGTCGATCACATTTGTGGGAACAAGTGTGAGGTTTAGATTATTATGAACTTGGATTGGTAAACATTCAGGGTATGAATGTGGGGCAAGGTTGTAACCAAGGTTCATAGATATTTGTGGGATACAAATATTGGAAGACCCGCCCTCAAGATTTACTAAATGGAGCCTTTGTGGTTGATCACATGTAGTCTTGAGTAAAGGCGAATATCATTGTATCCTCTGACCTGAGATACATATTGGGTTCGGATATTTACCAAGTATTGTGTCTTGATTCTTTCCTTCGCTATTCTATAATATGGTAGTTCATAAGGAAGAGCTCAGATATAATGCAAGGTATATATTTAGGACGTATGTAGTCAAGATGGAATTTGTCCCTCTTATTCGTTGAGAGTCAGATGTCTAAGGCCTGATAAAGTTAAATCTAAAAGAGAGTGATCATTCTGTGTCTCTTGGATTTAACATGACATCTAGGACGAAAGGATATAACGAAAGATTCACCTATTCATATTCGAGATGGGAACTCGAAAAGGATGATGTTATTGAATGGCACAAAGTCATAACATATTGGGGGCGATGGATGGTCGTTAGGTGGTATCCGTCGCTTGCATTAATTTCTTATGTTTCTCATGCAAGTGGGAGATTGAAGGTTTTTCGTATGCCTGAGAGACATATTTAATTAATGTGGCTAACGTGTTATGATCCAAGTCGGGTCATACCCAATAACAAGCTTATCGACACTTTAAATGTATTTAATCTTAGCAATTGGATCATTAAGTAAATACGCGACACTTGGATTTTAGAAAATCGGTTTTCTAAAATATTATCCCTTGAGATAAATTATTTGGATAATTTACACAATGAGGATTTGATTATTTATAGGTGTAAATAATTATAATGTGTTATATTTTATAAATGGTTTTATAAAATATGCAAGTAACAAAATAATAGCATGAATGTATATAAATTGTTTTATAAACAATCCAATTAAATAAAACCCATTTAAGTGGCAGAATTTTGGGTCTCCAAGAGAGCATCTCATGCTAGTATTTTGTTACTTTTGAGAGCACAACTCCTCATACACATGCTAGTCTCTAAAACCATGCATTTTGACTCAAGTGTGAGAGAGATATAGATAAAACAACAACAAAAAAACTGTTTTCTGCTGCTATTCTGGCCGAACTGTTTTGGCATCAAAGAGGAGTCTTTTGCTTGTTATTCTAACTCTGTCTAGTGTCTAAAATCCTAACATATCAAAAGGTGGTGTTGGTACATCAATTGCTTGTGGGTATTACACACTTGAGGCTTCAAGTTAGAGGCTTTCTTGCCATCATCTTTATTATCATCTTGCACTTTTGTAAACTACCCTCAACAAGCTTGAGGAGGTATGAATCTTCTCTACTTGTTCTAATTTGTAAGCATATATTCAAGACTTGATATTTACATGGAATTTAACTTAATGGTTAAACTAATAAACATGAACTTATATTCATGCTTCCGCTTTCTTTAAATCATAAAAATGGTTTTATGAACATGTAAATCTTAAGAACATGTTGTTTATAATGTTGTTAAAGTCCATTAACTAACGCACCAGCTGTGTTCATGGACCTCATGAACCGAGTGTGTGGACCATACCTTGACAAGTTTGTCATTGTTTTCATTAATGACATACTTATTTACTCAAAGAATGATCAAGAGCACGAAGAACATTTTAGAAAAGTGCTAGAGTTGTTGAGGAAAGAAAAACTGTACACTAAGTTTTCAAAGTGTACATTTTGGTTGAAAGAAGTCCAATTCCTCGGTCACATAGTGAACAAAGAAGGTATTCAGGTGGATCCGGCAAAGATTGAAACTGTTGAAAAATGGGAAACCCCGAAAACTCCGAAGCATATACGCCAATTTTTAGGACTAGCCGGTTACTACAGAAGATTCATCCAAGATTTTTCCAAAATAGCAAAACCCTTGACTGCATTAACGCATAAAGGGAAGAAATTTGAATGGAAGGATGAACAGGAGAAAGCGTTTCAATTGTTGAAGAAAGAGTTAACTACGGCACCTATATTGTCATTGCCTGAAGGGAATGATGATTTTGTGATTTATTGTGACACTTTGAAGCAAGGTCTCGGTTGTGTATTAATGCAACGAACAAAGGTAATTGCTTATGCGTCTAGACAATTAAGATTCACGAGCAGAATTGTACGACACACGATTTGGAATTGGGCACTGTTGTTTTTGCATTAAAGACATGGAGGCACTACTTATATGGGGTCAAAAGTATTATATATACCAACCACAAAAGTCTCCAACACATATTTAATCAGAAACAACTAAACATGAGGCAGCGTAGGTGGATTGAATTATTGAATGATTACGACTTTGAGATTCGTTACCACCCAGGGAAGGCGAATGTGGTGGCCGACGCTTTGAGTAGAAAGGACAGAGAACCTATACGAGTAAAAGCTATGAACATAATTATTCGTACTAACCTTACTACTCAAATAAAGGAGGCGCAACAGGGAGTTGTAAAAGAAGGGAATTTGAAGAATGAAATACCCAAAGGATTAGAGAAACACCTTAATATTCGAGAAGACGGAACCCGGTATAGAGCTGAAAGAATTTGGGTGCCCAAGTTTGGAGATGTGAGAGAAATAGTACTTAAGGAAGCACATTAACCAGATACTCAATACATCCTGGAGCGAGAAAGATGTACAAAGATCTTAAGAAACACTTTTGGTGGCCGGGTATGAAAGCCGATATTGCAAGATACGTAGGAGAATGTTTGACGTGTTCTAAAGTCAAAGCTGAACATCAGAAACCATCAGGTCTACTTCAGCAACCTGAAATCCCATAATGAAAATGGGAAAACATTACTATGGATTTCATTACTAAATTGCCAAGGACTGCAAGTGGTTATGATACTATTTGGGTAATAGTCGATTGTCTCACCAAGTCAGCACACTTTCTGCCAATGAGAGAAGATGATAAAATGGAGAAGTTAGCACGATTATACATGAAGGAAGTTGTCTCTAGACATGGAATACCAGTCTCTATTATCTCTGATAGGGATGGCAGATTTGTTTCAAGGTTTTGGCAGACATTACAGGAAGCATTGGGAACTCGTCTAGACATGAGTACTGCCTATCACCCACAAACTGATGGGCAGAGCGAAAGGATGATACAAACGCTTGAAGACATGCTACGAGCATGTGTTATTGATTTTGAAAACAGTTGGGATCGACATCTACCATTAGCAGAGTTTTCCTACAACAACAGTTACCATTCGAGTATTGAGATGGCGCCGTTTGAAGCACTTTATGGTAGAAAGTGCAGGTCTCCGATTTGTTGGAGTGAAGTGGGGGATAGACAGATTACGGGTCCGGAGATAATTCAAGAATCTACCGAGAAAATCATCCAAATTCAACAACGGTTGAAAACCGCCCAAAGTCGACAGAAGAGCTACGCGGACATTAAAAGAAAAGATATAGAATTTGAAATTAGAGAAATGGTCATGCTCAAAGTTTCACCTTGGAAAGGCGTTGTTCGATTTGGTAAACGGGGAAAACTAAATCCAAGGTACATTGGACCATTCAAGATTATAGATCGCGTTGGACCAGTAGCTTACCGAGTTGACTTATCTCCACAACTCGCCGGGGTACATAATACTTTTCATGTCTCGAATATGAAGAAATGTTTTGCTAAAGAAGATCTCACTATTCTGTTAGACGAAATCCAAATCAATGAAAAACTTCAATTCATCGAAGAAACCGTCGAAATAATGGATCGTGAGGTTAAAAGACTTAAGCAAAACAAGATACCGATCATCAAGGTTCGATGGAATGCTCGAAGAGGACCCGAGTTCACTTGGGAAGGTGAAGATCAGATGAAGAAGAAATACCCGCACTTATTTCCAGAAGATACGTCAACACCTCCGACTGCTTAAAATTTCTGGAGGAAATTTATTTAACGGATAGGTACTGTAGTGACCCGAACTTTTCCATGATTATATATTACATGAGATTAACATTTACATGAATAAATGTTTCCAACATGTTAAGCAATCAAATTTGTTAAGACTTGTTTAATTGAAACGGAATTAACGTAAACGTTTGACCACCCAGTTTGACCGATGATTCTTGAACGTTATAACTTGTATATGACATGATTATATATATATGGTTATATATATAGGTTTAACATGATATAATGATAATCAAGTATCTCATTATATATATTAACAATGAACTATATACATAAAAATGAGATTACTAGGTTAAGAAATTCGAAACGATATATATAACGATTATCGTTATAACAACGTCTTACTAAATACATATGTATCATATTAAGATATGGTTACATTATATTTAACATGATAAAATGATAATTATATATATCATTAAGTATGTTAACAATGAACTACATATGTAAAACAAGACTACTAACTTAAGAATTTCGAAACAAGATATATATTTAACGATTATCGTTATAACGACATTTTAATGTATATATATCATATTAAGATATATTCATATATCATAATATTATGATAATGTAATAATTTAACATCTCATTAGATATAATAAACAATATATTAAAAACATTAAACGAGATCGTTAACTTAAAGGTTTCAAAACAACACTTACATGTAACGACTAACGATGACTTAACGACTCCGTTAAAATGTATATAAATGTAGTGTTTTAATATGTATTCATACACTTTTGAAAGACTTTAAGACACATATCAAAGTACTTCTACTTAACAAAAATGCTTACAATTACATCCTCGTTCAGTTTCATCAACAATTCTACTCGTATGCACCCGTATTCGTACTCGTGCAATACACAGCTTCTAGATGTATGTACTATTGGTATATACACTCCAATGATTAGATCTTAGCAGCCCATGTGAGTCACTTAACACATGTGGGAACCATCATTTAGCAACTAGCATGAAATATCTCATAAAATTACAAAAATATGGTAAATCATTCATGAATTATTTACAAGAAAACAAACTTACACATCCTTTATATCTAATCCATATATCAACGACCAAAAACACCTACAAACACTTTCATTCTTCAATTTTCTTCATCTAATTGATCTCTCTCAAGTTCTATCTTCAAGTTCTAAGTGTTCTTCATAAATTCTATAAGTTCTAGTTTCATAAAATCAAGAATACTTTCAAGTTTGCAAGTTTACTTCCAAGTTTTCTAATCCATTCCAAAGATCAAGAAACCTTTGTTATTTACAGTAGGTTATCTTTCTAATTCAAGTTAATATTCATATTAAAACTTTAATTCAATTTCTATAACTATAAACTATCTTAATTCGAGTAAAAATCTTACTTGAACTTGTTTTTGTGTCATGATTCTACTTCAAGAACTTTCAAGCCATCTGATAAGGCTAAAAAGGAACATATATTTCATAGCAATATCCCTCCTAAATAATAGGTTTTCATTTGTAATTGTATTATATTTTCATTGTAATTGTTTAAATAAATAAGTGCGAAGACAAAAGGCGAAAACGAAGATTTGAAGACACAAAGGTCCAAAAAGTTCAAAAGTACAAAATACAATTAAAAAGGTTCAAATTATTGATGAAGAACGTCTAAAAATGACAAGAGTACAAGTTACAAAATGCAAAGTACAAGATATTAAATTGTACGCAAGGACGTTCGAAAATCCGGAACCGGGACATGAGTCAACTATCAACGCCCGACGCAATGGACCAAAAATTACAAGTCTACTATGCACAAGAATATAATATAATATATAAATAATTATATTAATTATTTATATTTTATATTTATATATTTATTATGTCGACAAGCTAGGTGCCAGAAGTTTGTGAGCTGGATTTTCAAACTCCACGACTCGCGGGGTTTGCTGCTTGAAATACCGCGACTCGCGGAGACACTCTGACACACGTGACAGAACCCTAATTTCACATTAATTACGGATTTTATTATTATTATTATTAATAAACCCTAATTAGTTTAATTATTATAATTAGTTTAAGTTTTTTTAATTAAATTGTATTTTAAATTTTAATTAGTTTTATTATATGTAAAATTAATAGTTTTAATAAATAAATAATATAAAAATAATATTTTTATAAAAATTGTACTTTTTACAACTTTTTGTATATTTTTATATTTTGTCCCTTTTTAATCGTTTTAGCGTAATATTTGTATTTTTAGCTCATATTTAGTTTTAAACTTAGTTTTTGCCATAGTTATTTTTACTTCTAGATTTTTAGGCTTTGCCGTAAAATCCCTTAAGTGCTTTTTCTTTAGACTAAGATTTAGGTGCTTTAGAATTTTGCGACGCCGTTTTTATATTTTAGTATCTTTTTAAGTTATTACCATTTGGGATATAGTTTTTCTTGTAAGCTTTAATATTTTTAGACGCAACTTTTAATTCTTAGTTTTTAATTCCTTTTTAAGTTACGACGCGCTATTTTCTTATTTTTATTTTTCGATGCGCATTCTTTTTCTTCCTTATTTCTCGACGCTTTAGTTTTTAGGACTTAGAAATTTTCTCTATTTCTTATCTAATATCTCAAACGGAAAGAAAAATTATTTAAGTGGTTAAATTAATGGACGTTGACAATTTTCTGCTTCGTAGTAATAGTTGGATTTGTTAGTGGCTGAGTTGTGAGCTTCCGATTTAAAGGGTTCTGGCTCCCTGCTGCATCTTTTGGCTATTCGAAACATGGGCAAAAGCAGAATAGTCTATTAATTGGACAACTTATATAAGTTTTTCTATTTTTATAACTAATAGGATAATTAGTAAATGCACCACATTGTAGCTAAAATTTGGCCATCGCAATAAAATGGAAAATTTTGAAAACAAGGCTATGGAAACTCTTTTTGATATCCAAAATCAATTAAATCAATACTCTCAAACGAGTGTTGATGACAATTCGATCAGTCAATCTTGGATCACGAACGACGAAACAATAACTGATTGTGAAATCTGTGGAGATTATCACTCAACATGGGAATGTTACTATTACATTCCTATGGAAAATTACGCACCCACGGAACCTGAATGGAATGATTATGAAGAATACAATTCAAATTGGGATTATTCCCAAGAATATTTCCAAACTCAACAACCAGTAGACGAGGAAAATTACGCATCTGAAAATTTATTAGACAATATGAAAATCAAACTCGAAGAACTCAATGCTCAAAATGAACAAATGAGAGAGTTTGTAAACCGGCAAGCTGAAACTCTATCAGACTACACACCTGTTGATCGGAGGAGTATTGTGCAAGAAAATCTCATATCATCGAATTTTGATGAATTCGAGAACTCCGAAATCACCAACTATCCCGATGATACTTTTTATTCAGCTTTACCAATTTCACAACATATCGACACATTAGCCTCTACCGACGAAATCAACGATCCATCAATGGATGAAGAAGAAGAAGTAAGGGTGACAAATTGGTACTCTTGGGAAAACGATAACGTTGAAAATTTTACCCCCGAGACCAAAGTGGTGGGACCGATAAGTACCGTTAATGAAGAAGAATCTACTCCAATCCCGAAATTCACCATTCCACAACCTTCCAACCTAATATTCTCAATAGACAAGTCATCTACCGAAGATGAACTACGAGCTGTAATAGATAATGACACCTCGAATTTCACTCAATTGGGTAATAGAGGTGAAAACTTTGATCTCGAGAATAAAAGGAAGGAAACGTTAGAAATTGTCCACCCTATAATATGTATGTCGGTGTATATCAATCCATTTGACCAAGAACCAGAAAAGAGACATATCCATTTACTAAAAGCTACACTTAAAAAAGAATTAAGTAGTGACGATCGGGTGAGTCTAAACTTCAAACCCATTGATATATTATACACCACCCGAGATGTAAATAACTGGCTCACTATTTTAATTCGTGGAACTTATTCTACCGACTTCACATGTCGTCAGCTAAGTGTGGGGAAGTCTAACCCCACATAACGTTAAATTAGGGGTTCGGGTTAGTGCATAACTCGTTAATAAAAATGCATGATAAGTTAGGGTAAAAGACGCATTTTCAAAAATTATCAAACAGTTCAGAAAAGCAACCATTTTTGAAGAAAAACATGTGTGATAAAACAAAAAGGAATAACGATGAGGCGCGCCATCTATCATTCAACGAGCTTTGAAATTACAAACTAGGTATTTTCAATCATTTTTCTACACTAATCACCCTCATGAATTTATAATTAGAGTCTGATTTCATGTAAATGAGGGCATTGCATGATCTCAAGTGTGGGGAAGGGTTATAAATTCTCTCGGGTTTATACTTGGTTTATTTGCCAAATTTTATGAAAATTTGAAAAATTTTCAACTAAATGAATTTAAAATCATGTTTATATATATTTATAAACGGTGAAAACTAGGTGTTAATACCAAAATTATCGCTACCTCGGAAAGGACATAAATTGAGAAACAACCCAAAACGCTTGAATTCATTTAAAATGGAATATAAGAGAATAAAAAGGCAAAGAACATAATAAATAAAAGCCAAGTGTGGGGAGAATATACCAAGTTATTCAATAAAAAATTATCTATCACATGTTTCCGTAAAGTTATTGCAGGTGCTTTTGTTTTGGACTAAATTAACTGTTTTACCCGATGAAAGAAAAGAAAAAATGGATCTACACGATGAATCAATTCCATCATTAAGAGAAAGTAAAGTCTTCCGAAAAAGACACACGCTTCTTGATTTAGGTCATGAAGTTGTCGTCTAGACCAGCTGTAGGTTGACCAAAAATCTAGAAAAGTCATCTCAAAAATCAGCAGGAAATCCACGGACCTCAGCATAAAACAGGGTCGCCAAGTGGTCAGATTTATCCTAACCATGAGAAGGATTTATCTCGTACAATGGGGGGGCACCGTGCAAATTAGCTTGATAAGACTAATGAATCAGATCCCCAGAAAGGATAATCTCCTTAAAGATTAAAAATCAGCTTTTAAGACTGATATTACTCAATCCTTGAGATTGACCTTAAAGATTGAGAATTCAAACTCATGGAATTCAATGATATCTAAACTCGAGCTTGAACGAGAAAATATTTTGATCAAAATTAAAACCGATTTGTTTTCTGAAAACCTATTTTCAATGCGTTCATTACCATTGAACATAAAATCCTAGGAATTCACCTGGAATTCATTAGGTCACCTGAACCAAATCGGGTGTCAATCGTAAGAACGGTGGTTGCATAGCATGGTCAAAGACAGGACCTTGTGCCAGACCGAAAAATCATAGGATGATCTTTACTATTGCTCCTACAAAGGATAGTACTAGCATCCGACATGTTTATAGACCATAATCAAAAGCATGTCACGGGACATTGCCTTAACAGTTGCTTGTTCATCGCTTTCCTTTACAACCGGACGGTAGTTTGCCGAAAGGTAATATACGGGACAAGTAAACTGGACGTGTTGCTTTCCTAATACAAGGTTAGCAAGTGGGTAACACAAAACCACAAGTGTTGAGCTAAAATTTTCAAATCTGAAACCCACACAACCCACAAAAATATTTTGCAAACACCGGTGAAGGGTTATTCCGGAAAACTTATCTAGGGTAAAAGCTAGATTGAATTTTCAAAAGATCAAATGTTTTCATAAAGATCCAATTTCCTTAAGAATCTAAATTTTCATAGTCATGTGGGACTGTAAACTGCCTTTCAAATGTGCACTTTGCTTTGGAAACCGAAAGTAAATCGGCTATTTGATTGCAAGTGTCGTTGACCTAAACCCGAGGTAACTGTGGATGACACACCCACCTTTAACCATGGTTCTATCATTACTATCATTGTTTATACCACCATATCAAAATCACTGATGTACAAAGTGTGATGAATAAAAAAGTGATTCATGTATGTTTTTATTTCAAGTTCTGTATTGCTTGAGGACAAGCAACGCTCAAGTGTGGGGATATTTGATAAGGCTAAAAAGGAACATATATTTCATAGCAATATCCCTCCTAAATAATAGGTTTTCATTTGTAATTGTATTATATTTTCATTGTAATTGTTTAAATAAATAAGTGCGAAGACAAAAGGCGAAAACGAAGATTTGAAGACACAAAGGTCCAAAAAGTTCAAAAGTACAAAATACAATTAAAAAGGTTCAAATTATTGATGAAGAACGTCTAAAAATGACAAGTGTACAAGTTACAAAATGCAAAGTACAAGATATTAAATTGTACGCAAGGACGTTCGAAAATCCGGAACCGGGACATGAGTCAACTATCAACGCCCGACGCAATGGACCAAAAATTACAAGTCTACTATGCACAAGAATATAATATAATATATAAATAATTATATTAATTATTTATATTTTATATTTATATATTTATTATGTCGACAAGCTAGGAGCCAGAAGTTTGTGAGCTGGATTTTCAAACTCCACGACTCGCGGAGTTTGAAGGCCAAAAACTCCACGACTCACGGAGCAGCCAGATTCCAAAATGCCTATAAATGGCCACGAGCTTCTGCAGTTTTAAATATAAATATAATAAATAATAATAATAATAATACTCTGTAATAAATAAATAAATAAATATATATATATATATATAATATATATATAGTGTAGGGTAGTTTTATATTAGATTAGTTCGGGTTATGTAAAAGTTATTTTTACGGGTTTTTGAAGTCGAAATTCTGTCCGTGTAACACTACGCGATAAATACTCAATGTAAGTTATGTTCTCCTTTTTAAATTAATGTCTCGTACTTAAGTTATTATTATGCTTATTTGAGCCAAAGTAATCATGATGTTGGACTAAATATTAAAGACGGGGTAATTGGGCTTTGTACCATAATTGGGGTTTGGACAAAAGAACGACACTTGTGGAAATTAGACTATGGGCTATTAATGGGCTTTATATTTGTTTAACTAAATGATAGTTTGTTAATTTTAATATAAAGATTTACAATTGGACGTACCTATAAATAACCACATACACTCGATCGGACACGATGGGCGGGATATTTATATGTACGAATAATCGTTCATTTAACCGGATACGGGAATGGATTAATAGTCTATGGAATTATTAAAACAGGGGTGAAATTATGTACAAGGACACTTGGCATAATTGATAACAAAGTATTAAAACCTTGGGTTACACACAGTCGATAACCTGGTGTAATTATTAAACAAAGTATTAAAACCTTGTTACAGTTTAAGTCCCCAATTAGTTGGAATATTTGACTTCGGATATAAGGATAATTTGACGAGGACACTCGCACTTTAAATTTATGACCGATGGACTGTTATGGACAAAAACCAGACGGACATATTAAATAATCCAGGACAAAGGACAATTAACCCATGGGCATAAAACTAAAATCAACACGTCAAACATCATGATTACGGAAGTTTAAATAAGCATAATATATTTTATTTCATTTTTCCTCGTACTTTTATTTATTGTCATTTTAATTATTGTTATTTATTTTATATTGTTAGTTAAATATCGTCATTTACTTTACGCTTCGCTTAAAATATAAAATCGACAAACCGGTCATTAAACGGTAAAACCCCCTTTTATATATTATTAATATAATATATTTTGTACGAATAAAATTGTTTAAAATATAGTGTGAAATAAGCCAGCTCCCTGTGGAACGAACCGGACTTACTAAAAACTATACTACTCTACGATTAGGTACACTGCCTATAGTGTTGTAGCAAGGTTTAGGTATATCCCATTTGTAAATAAATAATTAAAACTTGTGTAATTTGTAACGTATTTCGTAGTAAAATATAGTACTATCACGTACCCCCACGCTACCACATCACCATCCAAGGATCCTTTCAAGCTAGATCATTTCTTGTCACTTTCAGTAGGTTTATCAACTAAACTAAAGGTAGTAATGATGGTCATAATGTCATTCGATTCATACATATAAAACTATCTTATTCGAAGATTTAAACTTGTAATCACTAGAACATAGTTTAGTTAATTCTAAACTTATTCGCAAACAAAGTTAATCCTTCTAAATTAACTTTTAAAATCAACTAAACACATGTTCTATATCTATATGATATGCTAACTTAAGGATTTAAAACCTGGAAACACGATGAACACCATAAAATCGGACATACGCCGTCGTAGTAACACCACGAGCTGTTTTGGGTTAGATAATTAAAAACTATGAGAAACTTTGATTTAAAAGCTATAATTCTGGGAAAATGATTTTTATATTGAACATGAAACTATATCCAAAAATCATGGTTAAACACAAAGTGGAAGTATGTTTCTCAAAATGGTCATCAAGACGTCGTTCTTTCGACGGAAATGACTACCTCTTTCAAATATGACTTGTAACCTGTATTTCTTACTATAAACCTATAATTTTTCTGTTTAGTTTCATAAATTTTAGTTCCTTATGAAACCATAGCAACTTGAATCACTCAAAACAGATTTGAAACGAAGAAATGACGGTTAAAACAAAATTGGTAAAAATTACTCATTTTAGCTACGTGAAAAATTGTAACAAATCTATTCCAACCATAACTTAATCAACTTATATTGTATATTATGTAATCTTGAGATACCATAGACACGTATACAATGTTTCGACATATCATATCGACCCATCTATGTATATACTTCGGAACAACCATAGACACTCTATATGCAAATGATGGAGTTAGCTATACAGGGTTGAGGTTGATTCCAAAATATATATATATATATATATATATATATATATATATATATATATATATATATATATATATATATATATATATATATATATATATATATATATATATATAGTTTGAGTTGTGATCAATACTGAGATATGTATACACTGGGTCATGGATTGATTCAAGATAGATATATATATATATATATATATATATATATATATATATATATATATATATATATATATATATATATATATATATATATATATATATATATATATATATATATATATATATATATATATATATATATATATAGATATAAAATTATTCATGTATGAATAATTGTGGACTACTAACATTGGACTGCTAACTGGACAACTTAAATCATCAACACCTAATAAAGAAAATGTTTTGAATATATTTCGATCATACTTTGATATATATGTATATATTTGTTATAGGTTCGTGAATCAACCAGTGGCCAAGTCTAATTCTCGACGAATTGATAATCGATGAAAGTGAGTTATAGTCCCACTCTTAAAAATCTAATATTTTTGGGATGAGAATACATGCAGTTTTATAAATGTTTTACGAAATAGACACAAGTAATCGAAAACTACATTATATGGTTGAATTATTAAACCGAATATCGCCCTTCAAGTCTGGTAACCTAAGAATTAGGGAAATGGCCCCTAATTGACGCGAATCCTAAAGATAGATCTATTGGGCCTAACAACCCCCATTCAGGTTATGGATGGCTTTAGTACTTCGAGATTATTATACAGACGAGAGGTTCTATTTGGGGATATTCTATGCATTAAGTTAATATCAGTTACCAGGTGTTCAATCCATATGAATGATTTTTATGCAGATTGCATGTTATTGAGAAATGGAAATGAAAATCTTGTGGTCTATTATTATGATTTGATAAATATATAGGTTAAACCAATAACTCACCAACATTTTTGTTGACGTTTAAAGCATGTTTATTCTCAGGTGATTATTAAGAGCTTCCGATGTTGCGTACTAAGTTAAGGACAAGATTTGGAGTCCATGCTTGTATAATATTGTTTAAAAACTGCATTCAAAGACATGTATTGATGTGTAATATTATTGTAAACCATTATGTAATGGTCGTGTGAAAACACTATATTTTAGATTATCATTATTTGATAATCGTCGCAATATTTGAAGAAGTTATGGTTTGTTTAAAAATCAAATGCAGCCTTTGAAAAACGTCTCATATAGAGGTTAAAACCTCGCAACTAAATCAATTAATATGGAACGTTTATAATCAATATGAACGGGACATTTCACACAGTACATTTAACCCCGTACAAATAGTGTCTCCAAATCTTTAATGCAAACACCACTGCTCCCAATTCTAGTTCATGAGTCGTATAATTTTGTTCATGAATCTTTAGTTATCGGGATGCATATGCAATAACCTTCTTTCGTTGCATGAGGACACAACCAAAACCTTGTCGCGAAGCGTCACAATAAATTACAAAATCATCGTTTCCTTTAGGTAACGATAGAATAGGCTATGTAATCAACTTCTTCTTTAATAGTTGAAATGCGGCTTCCTGCTCAGAAGTCCATTCATACTTTTTCCCTTTATGTGTTAATGCCATCAATGGTTTGGCTATCCGGGAAAAATCTTGAATAAACCTTATGTAATAGCCAGCAAGACCCAAAAATTGGCGTATTTGCGTTGGAGTCTTTGGGGTCTCCCACTTTTCAATGGCTTCAATCTTGACTGGATCAACATGAATTCCTTCACTGCTGACAATGTGACCAAGGAACTGTACTTCCTTCAGCCAAAAGGCGCACTTGGAAAACTTTGCGTATAACTCTTCTGAAATGTCCCGTTCTTATTGATTAAAAACGTTCCATATTAATTGATTTCGTTGCGAGGTTTTGACCTCTATATGAGACGTTTTTCAAAGACTGCGTTCATTTTTAAAACAAACCATAACCTTTATTTCATAAATAAAGGTTTAAAAAGCTTTACGTAGATTAAATGATAATCTAAAATATCCTGTTTACACACGACCATTACATAATGGTTTACAATACAAATATGTTACATCGAAATCAGTTTCTTGAATGCAGTTTTTACATAATATCATACAAACATGGACTCCAAATCTTATCCTTATTTTAGTATGCAACAGCGGAAGCTCTTAGTATTCACCTGAGAATAAACATGCTTTAAACGTCAACAAAAATGTTGGTGAGTTATAGGTTTAACCTATATATATCAAATCGTAACAATAGACCACAAGATTTCATATTTCAATACACATCACATACATAGAGATAAAAATCATTCATATGGTGAACACCTGGTAACCGACATTAACAAGATGCATATATAAGAATATCCCCATCATTCCGGGACACCCTTCGGATATGATATAAATTTCGAAGTACTAAAGCATCCGGTACTTTGGATGGGGTTTGTTAGGCCCAATAGATCTATCTTTAGGATTCGCGTCAATTAGGGTGTCTGTTCCCTAATTCTTAGATTACCAGACTTAATAAAAAGGGGCATATTCGATTTCAATAATTCAACCATAGAATGTAGTTTCATGTACTTGTGTCTATTTTGTAAATCATTTATAAAACCTGCATGTATTCTCATCCCAAAAATATTAGATTTTAAAAGTGGGACTATAACTCACTTTCACAGATTTTTACTTCGTCGGGAAGTAAGACTTGGCCACTGGTTGATTCACGAACCTATAACAATATATACATATATATCAAAGTATGTTCAAAATATATTTACAACACTTTTAATATATTTTGATGTTTTAAGTTTATTAAGTCAGCTGTCCTTGTTAGTAACCTACAACTAGTTGTCCACAGTTAGATGTACAGAAATAAATTGATAAATATTATCTTGAATTAATCCACGACCCAGTGTATACGTATCTCAGTATTGATCACAACTCAAACTATATATATTTTGGAATCAACCTCAACCCTGTATAGCTAACTCCAACATTCACATATAGAGTGTCTATGGTTGTTCCGAAATATATATAGATGTGTCGACATGATAGGTCGAAACATTGTATACGTGTCTATGGTATCTCAAGATTACATAATATACAATACAAGTTGATTAAGTTATGGTTGGAATAGATTTGTTACCAATTTTCACGTAGCTAAAATGAGAAAAATTATCCAATCTTGTTTTACCCATAACTTCTTCATTTTAAATCCGTTTTGAGTGACTCAAATTTCTATGGTTTCATATTGAACTCTATTTTATGAATCTAAATAGAAAAAGTATAGGTTTATAGTCGGAATAATAAGTTACAAGTTGTTTTTGTAAAGGTAGTCATTTCTGTCGAAAGAACGACGTCTAGATGACCATTTTAGAAAACATACTTCCACTTTGAGTTTAACCATAATTTTTGTATATAGTTTCATGTTCATAATAAAAATCATTTTCTTAGAATAACAACTTTTAAATCAAAGTTTATCATAGTTTTTAATTAACTAACCCAAAACAGCTCGCGGTGTTACTACGACGGCGTAAATCCGGTTTTACGGTGTTTTTCGTGTTTCCAGGTTTTAAATCATTAAGTTAGCATATCATATAGATATAGAACATGTGTTTAGTTGATTTTAAAAGTCAAGTTAGAAGGATTAACTTTTATTTGCGAACAAGTTTAGAATTAACTAAACTATGTTCTAGTGATTACAAGTTTAAACCTTCGAATAAGATAGCTTTATATGTATGAATCGAATGATGTTATGAACATCATTACTACCTCAAGTTCCTTGGATAAACCTACTGGAAATGAGAAAAATAGATCTAGCTTCAAAGGATCCTTGGATGGCTTGAAAGTTCTTGAAGCAGAATCATGACTCGAAAACAATTTCAAGTAAGATTTCCACTCAAAATAAGATTGTTATAGTTATAGAAATTGAATTAAAGTTTGAATATGATTATTACCTTGTATTAGAAAGATAACCTACTGTAAGTAACAAAGGTTTCTTGATCTTGGATGATTACTTGGAATGGATTTAGAAACTTAGAAGTAAACTTGCAATCTTGGAAGTATTCTTGATTTTATGAAACTAGAACTTTTGGAATTTATGAAGAATACTTAGAAATTGAAGATAGAACTTGAGAGAGATCAATTAGATGAAGAAAATTGAAGAATGAAAGTGTTTGTAGGTGTTTTTGGTCGTTGGTGTATGGATTAGATATAAAGGATATGTAATTTTGTTTTCATGTAAATAAGTCATGAATGATTACTCATATTTTTGTAATTTTATGAGATATTTCATGCTAGTTGCCAAATTATGGTTCTCACATGTGTTAGGTGACTCACATGGGCTGCTAAGAGCTGATCATTGGAGTGTATATACCAATAGTACATACATCTAAAAGCTGTGTATTGTACGAGTACGAATACGGGTGCATACGAGTAGAATTGTTGATGAAACTGAACGAGGATGTAATTGTAAGAATTTTTGTTAAGTAGATGTATTTTGATAAGTGTCTTGAAGTCTTTCAAAAGTGTATGAATACATATTAAAACACTACATGTATATACATTTTAACTGAGTCGTTAAGTCATCGTTAGTCGTTACATGTAAATGTTGTTTTGAAACCTTTAGGTTAACGATCTTGTTGAATGTTGTTAACCCATTGTTTATTATAACAAATGAGATGTTAAATTGTTATATTATCATGATATTATGATATATAATATATCTTAGTATGATATATATACAGTTAAATGTCGTTACAAAGATAATCGTTACATATGTGTCTCGTTTCGAAATCATTAAGTTAGTAGTCTTATTTTTACATATGTATTTCATTGTTAATACACTTAATAATATATTTACTTATCATTTAACATAATTAACCAAGTGTATCAATATCTTAATATGATTCATATGTACCTAGTAAGAAGTTGTTATAACGATAATCGTTATATATATCGTTTTCGAGTTTCTTAAATTAATAGTCTCATTTTTATGTATATAACTCATTGTTAAAATACCTAATGAGATACATACTTATAATAAAATCATGTTAACTATATATATAACCATATATATGTCATCGTATAGTTTTTACAAGTTTTAACGTTCGTGAATCACCGGTCAACTTGGGTGGTCAATTGTCTATATGAAACCTATTTCAATTAATCAAGTCTTAACAAGTTTGATTTCTTAACATGTTGGAAACACTTAATCATGTAAATAACAATTTCATTTAATATATATATAAACAGGGAAAAGTTCGGGTCACTACAGTACCTACCCGTTAAATAAATTTCGTCCCGAACTTTTAATTAGTTGGAGGTGTTGACGTATCTTCTGGAAATAAATGCGGGTATTTCTTCTTCATCTGATCTTCACGCTCCCAGGTGAACTTGGGTCCTCAACGAGCATTCCATCGAACCTTAACAATCGGTATCTTGTTTTGTTTAAGTCTCTTAACCTCACGATCCATTATTTCGACGGGTTCTTCAATGAATTGAAGTTTTTCATTGATTTGGATTTCGTCCAACGGAATAGTGAGATCTTCTTTAGCAAAACATTTCTTCAAATTTGAGACGTGGAAAGTATTATGTACAGCCGCGAGTTATTGAGGTAGCTCCAGTTGGTAAGCTACTGGTCTGACACGATCTATAATCTTGAATGGTCCAATGTACCTTGGATTTAGTTTCCCCCGTTTACCAAATCGAACAACGCCTTTCCAATGTGAAACCTTAAGTATGACAATTTCTCTAATTTCAAACTCTATATCTTTTCTTTTACTGTCCGCGTAGCTCTTTTGTCGACTCTGGGCGGTTTTCAATCTTTGTTGAATTTGGATGATTTTCTCAGTAGTTTCTTGTATTATCTCCGGACCCGTAATCTGTCTATCCCCCACTTCACTCCAACAAATCAGAGACCTGCACTTTCTACCATAAAGTGCTTCAAATGGCGCCATCTCAATGCTTGAATGGTAGCTGTTGTTGTAGGAAAATTCTGCTAACGGTAGATGTCGATCCCAACTGTTTCCGAAATCAATAACACAAGCTCGTAGCATGTCTTCAAGCGTTTGTATCGTCCTTTCGCTCTGCCCATCAGTTTGTGGATGATAGGCAGTACTCATGTCTAGACGAGTTCCCAATGCTTGCTGTAATGTCTGCCAGAATCTTGAAATAAATCTGCCATCCCTATCAGAGATAATAGAGATTGGTATTCCATGTCTGGAGATGACTTCCTTCAAATACAGTCGTGCTAACTTCTCCATCTTGTCATCTTCTCTTATTGGCAGGAAGTGTGCTGACTTGGTAAGACGATCAACTATTACCCAAATAGTATCATAACCACTTGCAGTCCTTGACAATTTAGTAATGAAATCCATGGTAATGTTTTCCCATTTCCATTCCAGGATTTCAGGTTGTTGTAGTAGACCTGATGGTTTCTGATGTTCAGCTTTGACCTTAGAACACGTCAAACATTCTCCTACATATTTAGCAATATCGGCTTTCATACCTGGCCACCAAAAATGTTTCTTAAGATCCTTGTACATCTTCCCCGTTCCAGGATGTATTGAGTATCTGGTTTTATGAGCTTCTCTAAGTACCATTTCTCTCATATCTCCAAATTTTGGTACCCAAATTCTTTTAGCCCTATACCAGGTTCCGTCTTCCCGAATATTAAGATGCTTCTCCGATCCTTTGGGTATTTCATCCTTTAAATTTCCCTCTTTTAAAACTCCTTGTTGCGCCTCCTTTATTTGAGTAGTAAGGTTAGTGTGAATCATTATATTCATAGATTTTACTCGAATGGGTTCTCTGTCCTTTCTGCTCAAGGCGTCGGCTACCACATTTGCCTTCCCCGGGTGGTAACGAATCTCAAAGTCGTAATCATTCAACAATTCAATCCACCTACGCTGCCTCATATTCAGTTGTTTCTGATTAAATATGTGTTGAAGACTTTTGTGGTCGGTATATATAATACTTTTGACCCCATATAAGTAGTGCCTCCAAGTGTTTAATGCAAAAACAACCGCGCCTAATTCCAAATCATGCGTCGTATAATTTTGCTCGTGAATCTTCAATTGTCTAGACGCATAAGCAATCACCTTCGTCCGTTGCATTAATACACAACCGAGACCTTGCTTTGATGCGTCACAATAAATCACAAAATCATCATTCCCTTCAGGCAATGACAATATAGGTGCCGTAGTTAGCTTTTTCTTCAATAATTGAAACGCCTTCTCTTGTTTATCCTTCCATTCAAATTTCTTCCCTTTATGCGTTAATGCAGTCAAGGGTTTTGCTATTTTGGAGAAATCTTGGATGAATCTTCTGTAGTAACCAGCCAATCCTAAAAATTGACGTATATGCTTCGGAGTTTTTGGGGTTTCCCACTTTTCAACGGTTTCGATATTTGCCGGGTCCACCTGGATACCTTCTTTATTCACTATGTGACCGAGGAATTAAACTTCTTCCAACCAAAATGCACACTTTGAAAACTTAGCGTACAGTTTTTCTTTCCTCAATACTTCTAGCACTTTTCTCAAATGTTCTTCGTGCTCTTGATCATTCTTTGAGTAAATAAGTATGTCATCGATGAAAACAATGATAAACTTGTCATGATATGGCCCACACACTCGGTTCATAAGGTCCATGAACACAGCTGGTGCGTTAGTCAATCCAAACGGCATAACCATAAACTCGTAATGACCATAACGCGTCCTAAAAGCAGTTTTTGTAATATCATCCTCCTTTACTCGCATTTGATATATCCAGAACGTAAATCGATCTTCGAATAAACCGACGAGCCTTGTAGTTGATCAAATAAGTCGTCAATTCTCGGCAGTGGATAACGGTTTTTGATGGTAAGTTTGTTCAACTCTCTGTAGTCAATACACAACCTAAATGTACCATCCTTCTTCTTGACAAACAAAACAGGAGCTCCCCATGGTGATATGCTTGGTCGAATGAAACCACGTTCTAATAGTTCTTGCAGTTGGCTTTGCAGTTCTTTCATCTTGCTGGGTGCGAGTCTATAAGGAGCACGAGCTATTGGTGCAGCTCCTGGTACAAGATCTATTTGAAATTCAACAGATCGATGTGGAGGTAGTCCCGGTAATTCTTTCGGAAATACATCGGGAAATTCTTTTGTGACGGGAACATCATTGATGCTCTTTTCTTAAGTTTGTACTTTCTCGACGTGTGCTAGTACAGCATAGCAACGTTTTCTTATTAGTTTTTGTGCCTTCAAATTACTAATAAGATGTAGCTTCATGTTGCCCTTTTCTCCGTACACCATTAAGGGTTCTCCTTCTTCTCGTACAATGCGAATTGCATTTTTATAACATACGATCTCTGCTTTCACCTTCTTCAGCTAGTCCATGCCAACTATTACATCAAAACTCCCTAACTCTACTGGTATCAAATCAATCTTAAATATTTCGCTACCTAGTTTAATTTCTCGATTCCGGCATATATTATCTGCTGAAATTAATTTACCGTTTGCTAATTCGAGAAAAATTTACTATCCAACGGTATCAATGGACAACTTAATTTAGCACAAAAATCTCTACTCATATAGCTTCTATCCGCACCCGAATCAAATAAAACGTAAGCAGATTTATTGTCAATAAGAAACGTACCTGTAACAAGCTCCGGGTCTTCCTGTGCCTCTGCCGCATTAATATTGAAAACTCTTTCGCGGCCTTGTCCATTCGTGTTCTCCTGGTTCGGGCAATTTCTAATAATGTGGCCCGGTTTTCCACATTTATAACAAACTACATTGGCATAACTTGCTCCGACACTACTTGCTCCGCCATTACTCGTTCTGACACCATTTGTTCCTTTCGTTCTGTTAACCCCTGGTCCGTAGACCTCACACTTCGCCGCGCTATGACCATTTCTTTTACACTTGTTGCAAAATTTGGTGCAGAACCCTGAGTGATACTTTTCACACCTTTGGCATAGCTGCTTCTGATTGTTGTTGTTGTTGCGGTTGTTATTGTTGTTGGGATGATTGTTGTAGTTGCTGTTGTTGTTGTTGTTGTTGTTGTTGTTGTTGTTGTTGGGCCATTTGTTGTAATTGCGATTGATGTTGCGATTGTTGGGATAATTGTTGCGATTATTATTGTAATTGTTGTTGTTGTATTGGTGATTCTTATCACCGTTTTCCTCCCACTTTCTTTTAATTTGCTTCACATTGGCCTCTTCAGCCGTATGTTCTTTAATTCTTTCCTCAATCTGGTTCGCTAGTTTGTGAGCCATTCTACATGCCTATTGTATGGAGGCGGGCTCGTGTGAACTTATATCTTCTTGGATTCTTTCCGGTAATCCTTTCACAAACGCGTCGATCTTCTCTTCCTCATCTTCGAACGCTTCCGGACACAATAGGCACAATTCTGTGAATCGTCTTTCGTACGTGGTAATATCAAATCCTTGGGTTCGTAACCCTCTAAGTTCTGTCTTGAGCTTATTGACCTCGGTTCTGGGACGGTACTTCTCGTTCATCAAGTGCTTGAATGCTGACCACGGTGGTGCGTACGCATCATCTTGTCCCACTTGCTCTAGATAGGTATTCCACCATGTTAACGCAGAACCTGTGAAGGTATGCGTAGCATACTTCACTTTTTCCTCTTCAGTACACTTACTTATGGCAAACACCGATTCGACCTTCTCGGTCCACCGTTTCAATCCGATCGGTCCTTCGGTTCCATCAAATTCCAAAGGTTTGCAGGCAGTGAATTCTTTGTAGGTACATCCTACACGATTTCCTTTACTGCTAGATCCAAGGTTATTGTTGGTATGTAGCGCAGCCTGTACTGCGGCTATATTTGAAGCTAGAAAAGTACGGAATTCCTCTTCATTCATATTCACGGTGTGTCGAGTAGTCGGTGGCATTTCCTTCAAAATAGTCAAATGGAACAAGTTAATCATACAGAATATTAAGAGTAGTTAATAGTATTTCGTAGCATAATATGAACTCATTTATAAAAGCTTTTTCTTCATATTAGCGTTTTATAAGTTTAAATTCGGGTAGTACCTACCCGTTAAGTTTATACTTAGTAGCTAATATACAATTCAACTTCTACAATTCTATATGAAAAACTGATTATAATAATATTTCGCAAACTTTTATACAATATTTTACAAACTTACAATACCGCTTATTTTACATAAAGCATGAAATATAGCACACAATAACTTTGATACAAGATAGTTGTGAAGATAATTCTAGCTAGTACACAAGTCGTTCAGCAAAGGCAATAAAGACACGTAATTCATACGTCCAGAAACAAGTCATGCATTCTGGTTTTACTAGGACTACTTCCCATCCTTGGTCTTGTGGAACATAACCGTTATGGCCGTTGATAAGACAGCGTGTTGTAATGTCGTCAAAGGGACGAGGGTTACGTAATGACCAACAGTCTCGTAATAACCTAAAAACCTCATTTCTTACCCCAATTACCGACTCCGTCACTTGTGGGAACGTTTTGTTTAATAGTTGTAGCCTGATGTTTTTTTTCTCACTTTGGTGAGAAGCGAACATTACTAACCCGTAAGCATAGCATGCTTCTTTATGTTGCATGTTAGCCGCTTTTTCTAAATCATGAAGTCCTATATTCGGATACATTGAGTCAAAATAATTTCTTAACCCGTTGCGTAAAATAGCATTTGGGTTCCCCGCAATATATGCGTCAAAGTAAACTCATCGTAACTTATTGGTTTCCCAATGTGATACCCCCCATCTTTCAAACGAAAGTCTCTTATAAACCAAGACATTCTTGGAACGTTCTTCGAATGTCTTACAAACTGATTTCGCCGTAAATAGTTATGCCGAAGAATTCTGACCGACTCTAGACAAGATTTCATCAATCATGTCTCCGGGTAGGTCTCTTAAAATATTGGGTTGTCTATCCATTTTGTGTTTTTATACTGTAAAATAGACAAGAGTTAGATTCATAAAACAAAATACTTATTAATACAAGCAATTTTTACATATATCATAAAGCATAAGCACACTATATTACATATATTACACCACACGAATATAACTATCTTATTCCGACTCACTCGTTTCTTCTTCTTCAGTTTTGGTTCGTTTTGCCAAGTTTCTAGAGATATATGATGTTCCCCTAATATGAGCTGTCGTTTTCCACAACGGTTTAGAAAAACCTGGTGGTTTAGAGGTTCCCGGGTCATTGTTACAACTTAAGGGCTTCGGGGGTTGACGATACATATAAAGTTCATCGGGGTTGGAATTAGATTTCTCTATTTTTATGCCCTTTCCCTTATTATTTTCTTTTGCCTTTTTAAATTCAGTTGGGGTAATTTCTATAACATCATCGGAATTCTCGTCGGAATCCGATTCATCGGAGAATTGGTAATCCTCCCAATATTTTGCTTCCTTGGTGGAAACACCATTGACCATAATTAACCTTGGTCGGTTGGTTGAGGATTTTCTTTTACTTAACCGTTTTATTATTTCCCCCACCGGTTCTATTTCCTCCTCCGGTTCCTCCTCTTCCGGTTCTGATTCTTCTTCCGTTTCTGATTCTTCTTCCGGTTCTTCTTCGGGAACTTGTGAATCAGTCCAATATATATTCGACTCTTCGTTATTATTAGGTGAGTCAATGAGATTTGTGCTAGAGGTAGACATCTATCACACAATATCAAACATGTTAAGAGATTAATATATCACATAATATATACATGCTAATAATATAAAGTTTCCAACAAAAATGTTAAGCAATCATTTTTAAAGAAAACACGGTCAAAGTCCAGACTCACTAATGCATCCTAACAAACTCGATAAGACACACTAATGCAAATTTTCTGGTTCTCTAAGACCAACGCTCGGATGCCAACTGAAATGTCCCGTTCTTATTGATTAAAATCGTTCCATATTAATTGATTTCGTTGCGAGGTTTTGACCTCTATATGAGACGTTTTTCAAAGACTGCATTCATTTTTAAAACAAACCATAACCTTTATTTCATAAATAAAGGTTTAAAAAGCTTTACGTAGATTAAATGATAATCTAAAATATCTTGTTTACACACGACCATTACATAATGGTTTACAATACAAATATGTTACATCAAAATCAGTTTCTTGAATGCAGTTTTTACACAGTATCATACAAACATGGACTCCAAATCTTGTCCTTATTTTAGTATGCAACAGCGGAAGCTCTTAGTATTCACCTGAGAATAAACATGCTTTAAACGTCAACAAAAATGTTGGTGAGTTATAGGTTTAACCTATATATATCAAATCGTAACAATAGACCACAAGATTTCATATTTCAATACACATCCCATACATAGAGATAAAAATCATTCATATGGTGAACACCTGGTAACCGACATTAACAAGATGCATATATAAGAATATCCCCATCATTTCGGGACACCCTTCGGATATGATATAAATTTCGAAGTACTAAAGCATCCGGTACTTTGGATGGGGTTTGTTAGGCCCAATAGATCTATTTTTAGGATTCGCGTCAATTAGGGTGTCTGTTCCCTAATTCTTAGATTACCAGACTTAATAAAAAGGGGCATATTCGATTTTGATAATTCAACCATAGAATGTAGTTTCACGTACTTGTGTCTATTTTGTAAATCATTTATAAAACCTGCATGTATTCTCATCCCAAAAATATTAGATTTTAAAAGTGGGACTATAACTCACTTTCACAGATTATTACTTCGTCGGGAAGTAAGACTTGGCCACTGGTTGATTCACGAACCTATAACAATATATACATATATATCAAAGTATGTTCAAAATATATTTACAACACTTTTAATATATTTTAATGTTTTAAGTTTATTAAGTCAGCTATCCTCGTTAGTAACCTACAACTAGTTGTCCACAGTTAGATGTACAGAAATAAATCGATAAATATTATCTTGAATCAATCCACGACCCAGTGTATACGTATCTCAGTATTGATCACAACTCAAACTATATATATTTTGGAATCAACCTCAACCCTGTATAGCTAACTCCAACATTCACATATAGAGTGTCTATGGTTGTTCCGAAATATATATAGATGTGTCGACATGATAGGTCGAAACATTGTATACGTGTCTATGGTATCTCAAGATTACATAATATACAATACAAGTTGATTAAGTTATGGTTGGAATAGATTTGTTACCAATTTTCACGTAGCTAAAATGAGAAAAATTATCCAATCTTGTTTTACCCATAACTTCTTCATTTTAAATCCGTTTTGAGTGACTCAAATTGCTATGGTTTCATATTGAACTCTATTTTATGAATCTAAACAGAAAATGTATAGGTTTATAGTCGGAAAAATAAGTTACAAGTCATTTTTGTAAAGGTAGTCATTTCAGTCGAAAGAACGACGTCTAGATGACCATTTTAGAAAACATACTTCCACTTTGAGTTTAACCATAATTTTTGGATATAGTTTCATGTTCATAATAAAAATCATTTTCTCATAATAACAACTTTTAAATCAAAGTTTATCATAGTTTTTAATTAACTAACCCAAAACAGCCCGCGGTGTTACTACGACGGCGTAAATCCGGTTTTACGGTGTTTTTAGTGTTTCCAGGTTTTAAATCATTAAGTATGCATATCATATAGATATAGAACATGTGTTTAGTTGATTTTAAAAGTCAAGTTAGAAGGATTCACTTTTATTTGCGAACACGTTTAGAATTAACTAAACTATGTTCTAGTGATAACAAGTTTAAACCTTCGAATAAGATAGCTTTATATGTATGAATCAAATGATGTTATGAACATCATTACTACCTCAAGTTCCTTGGATAAACCTACTGGAAATGAGAAAAATATATCTAGCTTTAAAGGATCGTTGGATGTCTTGAAAGTTCTTGAAGTAGAATCATGACACGAAAACAATTTCAAGTAAGATTTCCACTCGAAATAAGATTGTTATAGTTATAGAAATTGAATTAAAGTTTGAATATGATTATTACCTTGTATTAGAAAGATAACCTACTGTAAGTAACAAAGGTTTCTTGATCTTGGATGATTACTTGGAATGGATTTAGAAAACTTGGAAGTAAACTTGTAATCTTGGAAGTATTCTTGATTTTATGAAACTAGAACTTTTGGAATTTATGAAGAACACTTAGAACTTGAAGATAGAACTTAAGAGAGATCAATTAGATGAAGAAAATTGAAGAACCAAAGTGTTTGTAGGTGTTTTTGGTCGTTGGTGTATGGATTAGATATAAAGGATATGTAATTTTGTTTTCATGTAAATAAGTCATGAATGATTACTCATATTTTTGTAATTTTATGAGATATTTCATGCTAGTTGCCAAATGATGGTTCCCACATGTGTTAGGTGACTCACATGGGCTACTAAGAGCTGATCATTGGAGTGTATATACCAATAGTACATACATCTAAAAGCTGTGTATTGTACGAGTACGAATACGGGTGCATACGAGTAGAATTGTTGATGAAACTGAACGAGGATGTAATTGTAAGCATTTTTGTTAAGTAGATGTATTTTGATAAGTGTCTTGAAGTCATTCAAAAGTATATGAATACATATTAAAACACTACATGTATATACATTTTAACTGAGTCGTTAAGTCATCGTTAGTCGTTACATGTAAATGTTGTTTTGAAACCTTTAGGTTAACTATCTTGTTGAATGTTGTTAACCCATTGTTTATTATAACAAATGAGATGTTAAATTGTTATATTATCATGATATTATGATATATAATATATCTTAGTATGATATATATACAGTTAAATGTCGTTACAACGATAATCGTTACATATGTGTCTCGTTTCGAAATCATTAAGTTAGTAGTCTTATTTTTACATATGTATTTCATTTTTAATACACTTAATAATATATTTACTTTTCATTTAACATAATTAACCAAGTGTATCAATATCTTAATATGATTCATATGTACCTAGTAAGAAGTTGTTATAACGATAATCGTTATATATATCGTTTTCGAGTTTCTTAAATTAATAGTCTAATTTTTATGTATATAACTCATTGTTAAAATACCTAATGAGATACATACTTATAATAAAATCATGTTAACTATATATATAACAATATATATGTCATCGTATAGTTTTTACAAGTTTTAACGTTCGTGAATCACCGGTCAACTTGGGTGGTCAATTGTCTATATGAAACCTATTTCAATTAATCAAGTCTTAACAAGTTTGATTGCTTAACATGTTGGAAACACTTAATCATGTAAATAACAATTTCATTTAATATATATATAAACATAGAAAAGTTCGGGTCACTACATGTTCTTTCTTTAACAGTTCCAACACCAACATTAAATGTTGTTCATGTTCTTCTTCATTTTTGGAATAAATAAGAATATCATCAATAAAGACGATAACAAACTTATCCAAATACGGACTGCATACCCGATTCATGAGGTCCATGAATACAGCTGGTGCGTTTGTCAGCCCGAACGGCATGGCTAAAAATTCATAATGACCGTAGCGTGTACGAAATGCGGTTTTCGGAATATCTTCTTCTTTGACACGCAACTGATGATAACCCGATCTCAGATCGATTTTGGAGTAAACAAGTGATCCTTGCAGCTGATCAAACAAGTCATCAATTCTCGGTAATGGGTACCGATTCTTGATAGTTAACTTGTTTAATTCGCGGTAATCTATACACATTCGGAAGGATCCATCTTTCTTCTTGACGAATAAAATCGGAGCTCCCCACGGTGAAGTGCTCGGTCAAATGAATCCACGGTCCAGTAATTCTTGTAACGGGCTTTGTAACTCTTTCATCTCAGACGGTGCAAGTCTGTATGGAGCACGAGTGACTGGTGCAGCTCCTGGTACTAGATCTATTTTAAATTCTATAGATCTAAATGGAGGTAATCCCGGCAACTCTTTCGGAAAGACTTCGGGAAAATCTCTTGCCACAGGCACGTCGTTGATGCTCTTCTCTTTTTCCTTCATTTCGACTTTATTAACATGTGCTAAGATAGCATAGCACCCTTTCTTCAAGCACTTTTATACTTTCAAGCAGCTAATGAGTTTTAGCTTTGAGTTAACCTTCTCACCATAAATCATTACTGACGTTTTATCTTTACGAGGAATGCAAATTGCCTTCTTGGCACACACAACTTCAGCTCCTATTTTAGACATCCAGTCCATGCCGATTATTACATCAAAACTTTCTAATTCTACGGGCATCAAATCGATTTTAAACGTCTCTCCAGCTAAATTTATTTTACAATCACGGTAAATTTTATCGGCTTTAATTAGTTTACCATTAGGTAACTCAATCATGTACTTAGCATCTAGAGGTAATGATGAACAATTCAATTTAGCGTAAAAGTCTCTACACATGTAACTTCTATCAGCACCAGTATCAAATATAATAGATGCTAATAAGTCATTAATGGTAAACGTACCTGTAACAAGCTCCGGGTCTTCACACGCCTCTCTAGCATTAATAACAAATGCTCTTCCCCATGCAGGTCCGTTATTCTTCTCTGGATTTGGGCACTGGCTCTTAATATGACCCTGTTTCCCACACCTGTAACAAATAACAGTAGCCAGGGCTGTTCTATTTGCATTGGTGGTAGGAGTCTTGGTGCCATTTGTATTTGTGACGGGAACCCTACAATCTTCAGCAAGATGACCCCTTTGATCACATTTGCTGCACACCACATTACAAAAACCAGAGTGATGTTTGTGGCATCTGTTACATAAAGGATCTCATCCTTTGTAATCTGAGCTTGAACCTCTACCCGCACCTTGCGTGGTTTCCTTTTTCTTAAGATATTATTGTTGGTGACCTCGATCACGGTTTCCATCCCACTTTATTTTGTTATCCGATACATTGGCATCGGTATTTGATGCGTTCTTATCCAGGATGATCTGATCCATTAGTTCGTTTGCCATGGTGATAGCTTCATGAATTGTCTTGGGTTTGGATGCTGTAACATTGGCCTTGATGTTCTTTGGCAGACCATCTTTGTACAATTCAATCTTTCGCTCTTCCGTTGGTACCAATTCAGGACATAACAAGGCTAATTCTATGAATCGCCTATTATAGTTAGTAAGTTCCGTGCCAACAACTTTCAGATTTTGTAGCTCAGTTTCCATCTTCTTGACCTCATTTCTTGGGCAGTATTCAGTGATTAGCATATTTTTCAACTCTTCCCAAGGAGTATCTTATGCTTCATTGCCCCCTACAGCTTTTACATAGTTTTTCCACCATGTAAATGCACCATCCTGTAATGTGCATGAAGCATACTTTGTCCTATCCCCTTCCGCACAACCACTAATTTTAAATACGGACTCCAGCTTTTCGAACCATCGGGTTAAACTGACTGGTCCTTCTGTTCCGCTGAATGATGAAGGTTTGCAACCTTGAAATGCTTTATATGAGCATCCAAAATGAGGGTTGGTGTTGTTTGCTGCTGCTCTTGCCGCTTCGACCCAAAGCATATGGTCGTTTACGCGTTGGTTGATAAGCTCCTCAATTTCTTGTTCCGTCATTCGGTTTATTCGAGCCATGTTTCTTCAATAAACATATAAGATAATTAATCACATAGAATATTATAGATGTAGCGAGTAATTAATGGTACATCGTGGCATATTAATAATATGAACCAATTATTATAAAAGCCTTTTCTTCTTATGAGCACTTTATAATTATATCCAGGGTAGTACCTACCCGTTAAAGTTCATACTTAATAGCTTAGTACAAAAATTAACTACCACAATCTAGATAATATTCTATTATGAAAAATTTAAAGTAAAATCATATAATCATTTCACACCTATCCATGATATAGCAATACAATACCAGTATTTCACATAGGTATATTTTACATAATACATATGTAGGATAAAATAAAGCACACTACATAATATTATACATGGCGTGAAATGTTATCATAGCGGGAGGTGATTTAAAAATGACGGAGCCTTTTAGTTATTGGTGAATCAATTTGTTTAGGTGGAATGAGGGATAGACGAACAGTGTATTTTGTTGTTGGTCGGGGGTTGGAGGTACTTAATATCTCGGTGGGATTATCAGGGAGATTTATATGGTAAGGGTGGTTTGGTGGTAAAAGGTGTCGGTTTTCAAGCCCTACTACAATAAGAAGTTTAATACCGGGTCTTTTTGTTGCGTTAATCCATTTCTGTTTCGAAATTTCTTTGACTTCCTCCTCCGCCTCAGGATCATTTTCAGGTTCTTTCACTTTCGGTTCTTCTGGAAATTGTGAATCTTCCCGAAATGCATCTGACTCCAGGTCATCATCATCATCAGTTATATAGATGATTGATACATCTTTCTTCGGGTCATCATAATTATCAGATAAGTCGATGATTGGTACTTTTGTTGGAGATTCCTCTTCGGAGTCGCTGAATGTGATAATGAGACTGGTGCTAGAAGTAGACATCTATCACACATTAACTACCACATTAGTAATATACCACATAATATTTACATGTTACAATATTCAATTTTCGGCCAAAAATGATAAGCAATGGTTTTCAAAAACAAGTTCGGTCAAAGTCCAGACTCACTAATGCATCCTAACAAATACCGGTCAGACACACTAATGCAAATTCTGGTTCGCTAAGACCTCTGCTCTGATACCAATTGAAACGACCCGTCCATATTACTATAAACGCAGTACATTATTCATTGGTCCCATAGCGAGGTATTTGACCTCTATATGATACGTTTTAGAAAATATTGCATTCGTTTCATAAAAGCACACCATTATTATACATAATGCATGTTTTAAACAAGAGGGTGATTAATTAAGAGATAATCCCCATAATACAGCAGTTTCCAAATACTACACACGTGACATAACAGTCGAATATAATACATGACAAATGTTTTATTGAATGCAACACTTCATTTAAACAAAAGCATGAGACTCCATGCACAGCTTTCTCAGATAATGCAACAACGGAAGACTTTCTTAAGGACCTGAGAATAAACATGCTTAAACAGTCAACACAAAGGTTGGTGAGCTATATAGGTTTTGAAATGTCCCGTTCATATTGATTATAAATGTTCCATATTAATTGATTTCGTTGCGAGGTTTTGACCTCTATATGAGACGTTTTTCAAAGGCTGCATTCAATTTTTAAACAAACCATAACTTCTTCAAATATTGCGACAATTACCAAATAATGATAATCTAAAATATAGCGTTTTCACACGACCATTACATAATGGTTTACAATAATATTACACATCAATACATGTCTTCGAATGCAATTTTTAAACAATATTATACAAGCATGGACTCCAAATCTTGTCCTTAACTTAGTACGCAACATCGGAAGCTCTTAATAATTACCTGAGAATAAACATGCTTTAAACGTCAACAAAAATGTTGGTGAGTTATAAGTTTAACCTATATATTTATTAAATCTTAATAATAGACCACAAGATTTTCATTTCCATTTCTCAATAACATGCAATCTGCATAAAACTCATTCATATGGATTGAACACCTGGTAACCGACATTAACTTAATGCATAGAATATCCCCAAATAGAACCTCTCGTCTGTATAATAATCTCGAAGTACTAAAGCCATCTATAACCTGAATGGGGGTTGTTAGGCTCAATAGTTCTATCTTTAGGATTCTCGTCAATTAGGGGCCATTTCCCTAATTCTTAGGTTACCAGACTTGAAGGGCGATATTCGGTTTAATAATTTAACCATATAATGTAGTTTTTGATTACTTGTGTCTATTTCATAAAACATTTATAAAACTACATGTATTCTCATCCCAAAAATATTAGATTTTTAAAAGTGGGACTATAACTCACTTTCACAGATTATCAATTCCTCGAGAATTAGACTTGGCCACTGGTTGATTCACGGACCTATAATAAATATATACATATATGTCAAAGTATGATCGAAATATATTCACAACATTTTTATTATGTGTTGATGATTTAAGTTGTTATATTAACAGTCCAACATCCATTGTCCACAATTAGTAGTACATAGATAATTTAATATATATCTTGAATCAATCCACGACCCAGTGTATACACGTCTCAGGCTAGATCACAACTCAAAGTATATATATATTTTGGAATCAACCTCAACCCTGTATAGCTAACTCCTACATTACTACATATAGAGTGCCTATGGTTGTTCTAAAATATATATATATATATATATATATATATATATATATATATGGGTCGATATGATATGTCAAAACATTGTATACGTGTCTATGGTATCTCAAGATTACATAATATACAATATAAGTGTAACACCCCATTTTTCTCCGTACATGATTTATAGGTGTATTGGGTATGTACGATAGACGTATGAAGGGTTCGGGACATTTTCTAGTGTTAAGTCTTGTGTGAGGAGAAAATTACTCAGATCGTGCTTTGTGTCGCGGCGCGACATAGGAGGCCGCGGCGCGGCAATGGACTGAAATTGAGATCAGAAGTAGGACAAAGAATGATCCCAGACCTAGTTATAGGTCGCAGCGCAACGAATTAGGCCGCGGCGCGACATTCTGGGCAAACTGGTGCCGGATTTTTGTAATATTACATGAGAAGCAAGGGAATTTTGGTCTTTTCACGTTTGAGCCAGATTTGAGGCTTTAACCTCATCCACTCATTCATTTTCCTAATTTCATTTTCCTTTTCTTTTCATTTTTCTCTCAAAACTCAAACACCCATTTGATTTCAAAGGGATTTTTGGAAAGGAAGAAGCGGGATTTGATCTTTGGCGTAGTTGACTAGGTTGTTCTCCTCGTTCTTGGCTACACGGTGATACTAGTGGTAAGCTCTAACTCCGAATTTCGTTTTTGTGTTCATCATTCAAATTTGGGGCTTTTGATTGTATGATTCATAGATGGAACCCATTTAGTTGTTAATTGAAGATTAACACCAAGATTCTGGTTTATAAGTGTTAAAGGCGGGTTTTGGGTTGGTTAATGATTTAACCATGTTTAAGACTTGAGAATGGTGTATAATCACTAGTATTAGTGATTATTGATGTATTGGAGACCTTTAGGGATCTTGTGGTTGACTAATTTTAACTAGAGTCAAAGTTAGGGTTTGTTGATGATTATGACCCGAATATCGATTCGATGAGGTTTGTAAACTTAAAATGGATTAAGTTGAAGTATAAAACTGAGTTAAACATGTTTTGGTGTCAAAATTTGTAAATGGTGAGATTTTGACCTTATGGGTCAAAATTAGGGTTTATGGGCGATTTTGAGAACGATAAGTGTTTAACACTTGTGTTTGGGTTTAATTGGCATATTAGGACCATTATCACTTGTGTTAGTGATTATTGGTTAGTTTGGGCGCGGTTTGTCCTTGGAAGTGCATTTGGGTCGAAATTGCACTAAGTGTCGAATTGGGTTGGTTTGTAGATCCAATCTAAGTGTGTTGTTGAATTTGTGATAATGGATTAGGTACTTTCCGTTGACGAGTTGCGGATTACTTGAAAGCATTCTTCAAGGCGACAAGGTGAGTGTTAATATCCTATATGCATATGTATGTGTAGGATGGGTGCAGGTCGGGTGAAGTGGTTCTGCGTCATAGAGCTCACTTCACATATAGGTGGATTTGATGGACTTGCGTTTAGGTCCAATTGGCATGGTTGTGCGTTTTGGTTGACCACCTTTGGCGAGGTACACGTTTTGTGTGTACGTTATCACACGTGTTTGTGATGTGGAGTATATAACCCCAATGGCGAAGGGTTGATATTGTTGTGTTGTGGATAACCCCGATGTGGTGGATTTTATAATCCCGTGACAGTGGGTTTTGAATTGTGAAAGTGGATCTCGTGTAGTTCGGATTCACGATGACGCGTGTAGTTCGGTCATCTTATCAGAAGTGAATCTCCTGTAGTTCGGATTCATGGTGACTCATGTAGTTCGGTCATCTTATTGAGGTAGTAATCTCGTGTGGTTTCAGATTACTAAGGCTCGTGTAGTTCGGCCAACCTCGATGTTGTGAAGATAGTAATCTCGTGTGATTTTGGATTACTAGGGCTCGTGTAGTTCGGCCAATCTTCATTGTGGTACTTGGTTCTCGGTATTGGGTTAAAAGGTTAACCTTGGTCGTTTTTATATTATTATATATATTAATGTATTGTTGTGTTGTAGCTAACCCTCCGGGTGTAGCTTATTGGCATTGTTCACATCGTCGTTGGTGAACTTATACTTTGTTGATATCTTTAGCTTATTGCTTAGAGATCGTACGGTATGTTTAGTGTAGTTGCCTTATACATGGATGCTTCGGTATGCGGTATTTGATATTTGTGTGGCGTGTCCATTTTATACATATATATGTATGTAGTATATTATCATTCACTAAGCGTTAGCTTACCCTCTCGTTGTTGCTTTTTTTATAGGATCGCAAGCTTGGCGGCTCGGGTAAGCATGGGGATTAGAGATCTTGGCTAGGTTGCTTTAGAAGATCTTGCTTTTGGACTCGATTAGGATTTGGGTAGCGTACTCCCAAATCACCATGCTCGGTTTTGTTGGAAATTAAACTAGTGGGGGTCGTGTACCTCCGTTTGGACAATTAATTAATGTATTAAATGTTTTAAGGTTTATTAAACCTTCTATTGTATTAAAGATGTTTATGGAAACACAATTGGGGACCTAAAGTGTTATTTAAAGCGTATTAAAAGGAAAAAATTTTATGGGCCAGTTTTAATACGGGTTAGGTTGTTTCAAGTGGTATCAGAGCATGGTCTAAGGGATTTAAGTGACTTGAGATAGGTGCCTAGACTTAGACTTTTATGTGTGTCTATTTGTTGCGGGACTTGTAGGATTACGGGTCGGAATGGGTTTAGTTAGTGCCTTGTTTATAGGTTGACTAAAGTTTATATTAGTAATGCGGATATTATTAATATATGATTGTGTTGTGATGATAATTCTCGCGTGTGTTTATATCGCGTAGAATTTCTTTTGTGTTTGTTTATAGCATCGAGCGAGACGGTCGTTGTACTAACAAGTCGATACGGCGTGTGTGCGTAATAAGGACTTGTAAACTTTATTATGGGTGCAAATCGTGTCTAACAAGTGATGTACGACGAGTGTTTAGCAAGATGGGACGGTGTTGCATGTGTGGTTTTATACGTTCGTGATCTAATCTCTTTGCATTCCTTATAATGGCAACGGGAAGTGGGATCGAGACGAACGACGCTGAGATTAACGCTAGAGTTGTGGCCGCCGTTGCGGAGTAAATGAGTGCGTTTTTCAAGAAGAAATGGAAAGGAAGTATTCCGAGCTTCAAAGTAGTGGTGAAATGAAGCGTTGTCTTAAGAGCTTCATGAGGACTAAACCCCCGATGTACGACGGAAAACTGGATCCTTTGATAAGCACAACTTGGATCTCGAATATTGAAGGGTGTTTTCGTACTATTGAATGCCCTCCTGAGAAGAGGACAAGACTCGCTACTAGTTTGTTGCGGGGTAGGGCGAAGGATTGGTTGGATGGTAAGATTGATCTTGTCGGTGGTGAGCCGTTTATGGCTTTATCGTGGGACGAATTTAAGAAGGAATTCTTCGAGGAGTTCCGAACTTCAGCCGATTTATCGAAAATGCGTAATGAGTTACGAAATTTGCAACAGGGTTCTATGGATTTGAATACTCTCAAGACGACCTTTATGGCGAAGGCTCATTTTTTCCCGGAGTATTTGGGGAATGATAAATTATTGATGCAAGATTTCTATCGAACCGTGAATGATGACTTGAAGAATAAGATTAGTCGGGGTCACGCGAAATTGTTTGCAGAATTATTCGCCGTGGCTAGAGGTTTCGAGTCGTATTCATGATCAAAGAAGGGTGAACCTTCGAGCGAAAGAAGGGTTGTTTCGTATGGTGCTCCGAGTAAGAGGACTAAGGGTCCAAGTGTGAGCACGGGTGGTACGCAGACGGGTATACCGGATTCTAATGCATCTAGATGTTACAATTGTGGCATAAGGGGTCACAAGTCTTGGTAATGTACGGTACCAAAGGGTGATGGTATGGTGTGTTTCAATTGCCAAGAAGAAGGACATCGTAAGTCGGAATGTCCCAAGTTAGCGGGGACGGGTGCGGCAAGGAGACGTTAAGGTACATTTCATTTTAATAAATATGCTCTTTGATTACTTATTAAGTGCTATTTGAGTTTGAACTGTTAAATGCCTGGTGTTGTGCATATTGCTGTTATGGGTGACGTTCCTAATGGAAGTACCCTATGGTGACATTTGGTTATCGGGTGAAGGGCGTAAGACTTGGTGCAACCAAGCATTCCTTAGTATTTGGGAAATGTTTCTACCAATCCATGGAAATCGGTTTTGGTGTTCGATTGTTAAGTGCGTGTTCGCTTGTGTGTTGGAGTTGATGAACCATAAGGTTCGACGGGTGGGATGAAACCCTTGAGATCGAGTGTTTTGATTCTCGATGTATGTTGGTAATGGAGTTTATATGACGCGACATTAGGTGCCTCTTTTATACCTACTAGCGTGGTGTTCGACTCCGATCGTGTTGCAGTTACATTGTACTTAGGGTACCGAAGTGAAACCCTTAGGTGCATGAGTGATCGGGTGAAATTTGACAAACTAAAGCAATTGGATGATTGCGAGGGTGTAGTTTGTGTATTTGTGGTACACTTTTCGTTCGAAGTGTTTAAGGATAGGTTAAGATCCTTAGTATGCATAAGGTTGGAGCAAGATATGGTGATGGGTTGTGTGAACCCAATTGTTGGTAAAGTCTACCTTTGGTAGCATTGTACGGTTGTACGCGATGCGGTTATGGAACGTAGTTCCAAGTGGGGGAGTTACACTCCCACACGAGGAAGTTCTATTGTGAGATTTCGGATGACGTTTTTAGTAGATTCGAAAATTGTGTTGGGACCTAGTTTTGGTCGATTTGTAGTAGAGTACAATTTCGGTTAAGTTGTACTTATGATTTTGGATTTGAATTATCACCGAAGTGGTAATGTGGTAAATCTCGTTGAGAGATAATGGACGTGGTTGGCGAGCAAGGTGAAATCCCTCGGTTCAGGGATGTGCGTGGTAGATTCTCTTTTAGAGAATTATTGTTTTGTGCCTATGTTTGATATAGGTGGTTCTTGCTCGATTTTGTGGATGGTTAATGGTATCCGTTAGGGTTCACTATAGTGTAGCAGAGCGTGATGTTGCACTACTCGTTGTTCGTGGCCAAAAGTGCGTATGTGATTGATGAAGCATGACCTTCGAGGTCCGCTGACTTCATCATGGTAGTACGTGATTGGTGGAGCATGACTTTCGGGGTCCGCTGACTTCATCATGAGCGTGGTGTTATATCGGTGAAGCATGACTTTCGGAGTCCGCTGACTTCATCCGGTGTTGCGATTGGTGAAGAATGACCTTCGGGGTCCGCTGACTTCATCATGGTAGTGGATCGCGTGTGGTTTCAGATTCACGATGACGCGTGTGGTTTCGGTCATCTTATTGTGGAAGTGAATCTCGTGTAGTTCGGATTGACAAATGACTCGTGTGGTTTCGGTCATGGTATTGAGGAGTGAGTCTCGTGTAGTTCGGATTCACAAATGACTCGTGTAGTTCGGTCATTCCTGTGGGATAGTGACTCTCGTGTAGTTCGGATTCACTAAGGCGGGTGTAGTTCGGCCAATCCCGGTTGTTGTTGAGGTCAAGGTAGTGAGTCGCGTGTGGTTTCGGATTCATTAAGGCGCGTGTAGTTTTCGGCCAGCCTTCGTGTTGTGTGCTCTGTCGGTTGTTTTATACACCGATGGTGGGGTCGTAAGGACCGTGATGTTTGAACTATCAGTTGTTTTATACGCCGATGGTGGGGTCGTGAGGACCATGTTGTATGATTAGTGAGGCGATAGCTGTGTTTCGCTCACATGTTGCTACGGGTATAACGATAGTCGATTTTGTACACCTTGGGATAAACGTTACCATAGTCATTTTGGGCGTTATCGGTCTTAACCGTTTGTTATGATGTTACGGTAGTTGCGTATTGGTCGTATTGCGCACTACAAGGGATGTTTAGTGATTAGTGTTATCCGTAAGGATTCGTTTGGTTCGGTCTTCATCGCTTCGGGTTGTTGACCTTAGGTTGAGACTTGGTTGTTTTTAGCTAATTTGTGGTAGAAGTCAGTTTGAAATGCATGTTAGACGACCATTGAGTGTGGGTCCGTTTGGGTTCGTGACTAGGATCACGAGGACGTGATCGAATCTAAGTGGGGAAGAGTTGTAACACCCCGTTTTTCTCCGTACATGATTTATAGGTGTATTGGGTATGTACGATAGGCGTATGAAGGGTTCGGGACATTTTCTAGTGTTAAGTCTTGTGTGAGGAGAAAATTACTCAGATCGGGATTTGTGTCGCGGCGTGAAATGTCCCGTTCTTATTGATTAAAAACGTTCCATATTAATTGATTTCGTTGAGAGGTTTTGACCTCTATATGAGACGTTTTTCAAAGACTGCATTCATTTTAAAACAAACCATAACCTTTATTTCATCAATAAAGGTTTAAAAAGCTTTACGTAGATTATCAAATAATGATAATCTAAAATATCCTATTTACACACGACCATTACATAATGGTTTACAATACAAATATGTTACAACAAAATAAGTTTCTTGAATGCAGTTTTTACAATATCATACAAGCATGGACTCTAAATCTCGTCCTTATTTAAGTATGCGACAGCGGAAGCTCTTAATAATCACCTGAGAATAAACATGCTTAAAACGTCAACAAAAATGTTGGTGAGTTATAGGTTTAACCTATATATATCAAATCATAATAATAGACCACAAGATTTCATATTTCAATATACATCCCATACATAGAGATAAAAATCATTCATATGGTGAACACCTGGTAACCGACATTAACAAGATGCATATATAAGAATATCCCCATCATTCCGGGACACCCTTCGGATATGATATAAATTTCGAAGTACTAAAGCATCCGGTACTTTGGATGGGCCTTGTTGGGCCCGATAGATCTATCTTTAGGATTCGCGTCAATTAGGGTGTCTGTTCCCTAATTCTTAGATTACCAGACTTAATAAAAAGGGGCATATTCGATTTCGATAATTCAACCATAGAATGTAGTTTCACGTACTTGTGTCTATTTTGTAAATCATTTATAAAACCTGCATGTATTCTCATCCCAAAAATATTATATTTTAAAAGTGGGACTATAACTCACTTTCACGGATTTTTACTTCGTCGGGAAGTAAGACTTGGCCACTGGTTGATTCACGAACCTATAACAATATATACATATATATCAAAGTATGTTCAAAATATATTTATAACACTTTTAATATATTTTGATGTTTTAAGTTTATTAAGTCAGCTGTCCTCGTTAGTAACCTACAACTAGTTGTCCACAATTAGATGTACAGAAATAAATCGATAAATATTATCTTGAATCAATCCACGACCCAGTGTATACGTATCTCAGTATTGATCACAACTCAAACTATATATATTTTGGAATCAACCTCAACCCTGTATAGCTAACTCCAACATTCACATATAGAGTGTCTATGGTTGTTCTGAAATATATATAGATGTGTCGACATGATAGGTCGAAACATTGTATACGTGTCTATGGTATCTCAAGATTACATAATATACAATACAAGTTGATTAAGTTATGGTTGGAATAGATTTGTTACCAATTTTCACGTAGCTAAAATGAGAAAAATTATCCAATCTTGTTTTACCCATAACTTCTTCATTTTAAATCCGTTTTGAGTGAATCAAATTGCTATGGTTTCATATTGAACTCTATTTTATGAATCTAAACAGAAAAAGTATAGGTTTATAGTCGGAAAAATAAGTTACAACTCGTTTTTGTAAAGGTAGTCATTTCAGTCGAAAGAACGACGTCTAGATGACCTTTTTAGAAAACATACTTCCACTTTGGGTTTAACCATAATTTTTGGATATAGTTTCATGTTCATAATAAAAATCATTTTCTCAGAATAACAACTTTTAAATCAAAGTTTATCATAGTTTTTAATTAACTAACCCAAAACAGCCCGCGGTGTTACTACGACGGCGTAAATCCGGTTTTACGGTGTTTTTCGTGTTTCCAGGTTTTAAATCATTAAGTTAGCATATCATATAGATATAGAACATGTGTTTAGTTGATTTTAAAAGTCAAGTTAGAATAATTAACTTTTGTTTGCGAACAAGTTTAGAATTAACTAAACTATGTTCTAGTGATTACAAGTTTAAACCTTCGAATAAGATAGCTTTATATGTATGAATCGAATGATGTTATGAACATCATTACTACCTTAAGTTCCTTGGATAAACCTACTGGAAAAGAGAAAAATGGATCTAGCTTCAACGGATCCTTGGATGGCTCGAAGTTCTTGAAGCAGAATCATGACACGAAAACAAGTTCAAGTAAGATCATCACTTGAAATAAGATTGTTATAGTTATAGAAATTGAACCAAAGTTTGAATATGATTATTACCTTGTATTAGAATGATAACCTACTGTAAGAAACAAAGATTTCTTGAGGTTGGATGATCACCTTACAAGATTGGAAGTGAGCTAGCAAACTTGAAAGTATTCTTGATTTTATGTAACTAGAACTTGTAAAATATATGAAGAACACTTAGAAATTGAAGATAGAACTTGAGAGAGATCAATTAGATGAAGAAAATTGAAGAATGAAAGTGTTTGTAGGTGTTTTTGGTCGTTGGTGTATGGATTAGATATAAAGGATATGTAATTTTGTTTTCATGTAAATAAGTCATGAATGATTACTCATATTTTTGTAATTTTATGAGATATTTCATGCTAGTTGCCAAATGATGGTTCCCACATGTGTTAGGTGACTCACATGGGCTGCTAAGAGCTGATCATTGGAGTGTATATACCAATAGTACATACATCTAAAAGCTGTGTATTGTACGAGTACGAATACGGGTGCATACGAGTAGAATTGTTGATGAAACTGAACGAGGATGTAATTGTAAGCATTTTTGTTAAGTAGAAGTATTTTGATAAGTGTATTGAAGTCTTTCAAAAGTGTATAAATACATATTAAAACACTACATGTATATACATTTTAACTGAGTCGTTAAGTCATCGTTAGTCGTTACATGTAAGTGTTGTTTTGAAACCTTTAGGTTAACGATCTTGTTAAATGTTGTTAACCCAATGTTTATAATATCAAATGATATTTTAAATTATTATATTATCATGATATTATCATGTATGAATATCTCTTAATATGATATATATACATTAAATGTCGTTACAACGATAATCGTTACATATATGTCTCGTTTCAAAATCATTAAGTTAGTAGTCTTGTTTTTACATATGTAGTTCATTGTTAATATAATTAATGATATGTTTACTTATCATAATATCATGTTAACTATATATATAACCATATATATGTCATCATATAGTTTTTACAAGTTTTAACGTTCGTGAATCACCGGTCAACTTGGGTGGTCAATTGTCTATATGAAACCTATTTCAATTAATCAAGTCTTAACAAGTTTGATTGCTTAACATGTTGGAAACATTTAATCATGTAAATATCAATCTCAATTAATATATATAAACATGGAAAAGTTCGGGTCACTACACGGCGCGACAAAGGAGGCCGCGGCGCGGCGACGGACTGAAATTGAGATCAGAAGTAGGACAAAGAATGATCCCAGACCTAGGTATAGGTCGCGGCGCGACGAATTAGGCCGCGGCGCGACATTCTGGGAAAACTGGTGCCGGATTTTTGTAATATTACATGAGAAGCAAGGGCATTTTGGTCTTTTCACGTTTGAGCCATATTTGAGGCTTTAACCTCATCCACTCATTCATTTTCCTAATTTCATTTTCCTTTTCTTTTCATTTTTCTCTCAAAACTCAAACACCCATTTGATTTCAAAGGGATTTTTGGAAAGGAAGAAGCGGGATTTGATCTTTGGCGTAGTTGACTAGGTTGTTCTCCTCGTTCTTGGCTACACGGTGATACTAGTGGTAAGCTCTAACTTCGAATTTCATTTTTGTGTTCATCATTCAAATTTGGGGCTTTTGATTGTATGATTCATAGATGGAACCCATTTAGTTGTTAATTGAAGATTAACACCAAGATTCTGGTTTATAAGTGTTAAAGGCGGGTTTTGGGTTGGTTAATGATTTAACCATGTTTAAGACTTGAGAATGGTGTATAATCACTAGTATTAGTGATTATTGATGTATTGGAGACCTTTAGGGTTCTTGTGGTTGACTAATTTTGACTAGAGTCAAAGTTAGGGTTTGTTGATGATTATGACCTGAATGTCGATTCGATGAGGTTTGTAAACTTAAAATGGATTAAGTTGAAGTATAAAACCGAGTTAAACATGTTTTGATGTCAAAACTTGTAAATGGTGAGATTTTGACCCAAAATTAGGGTTTATGGGCGATTTTGAGAACGATAAGTGTTTAACACTTGCGTTCGGGTTTAATTGGCATATTAGGACCATTATCACTTGTGTTAGTGATTATTGGTTAGTTTGGGCTTAGTTTGTCCTTGGAAGTGCATTTGGGTCGAAATTGCACTAAGTGTCGAATTGGGTTGGTTTGTAGATCCAATCTAAGTGTGTTGTTGAATTTGTGATAATGGATTAGGTACTTTCCGTTGACGAGTTGCGGATTACTTGAAAGCATTCTTCAAGGCGACAAGGTGAGTGTTAATATCCTATATGCATATGTATGTGTAGGATGGGTGCGGGTCGGGTGAAGTGGTTATCGGTCATAGAGCTCACTTCACATATACGTGGATTTGATGGACTTGCGTTTAGGTCCAATTGGCACGGTTGTGCATTTTGGTTGACTACCTTTGGCGAGGTACACGTTTTGTGTGTACGTTATCACACGTGTTTGTGATGTGGAGTATATAACCCCAATGGCGAAGGGTTGATATTGTTGTGTTGTGGATAACCCCGATGTGGTGGATTTTATAATCCCGTGACCGTGGGTTTTGAATTGTGAAAGTGGATCTCGTGTAGTTCGGATTCACGATGACGCGTGTAGTTCGGTCATCTTATCGGAAGTGAATCTCGTGTAGTTCGGATTCATGGTGACTCGTGTAGTTCGGTCATCTTATTGAGGTAGTAATCTTGTGTGGTTTCGGATTACTAAGGCTCGTGTAGTTCGGCCAACCTCGATGTTGTGAAGATAGTAATCTCGTGTGATTTTGGATTACTAGGGCTCGTGTAGTTCGGCCAATCTTCATTGTGGTACTTGGTTCTCGGTATTGGGTTAAAAGGTTAACCTTGGTCGTTTTTATATTATTATATATATTAATGTATTGTTGTGTTGTAGCTAACCCTCCGGGTGTAGCTTATTGGCATTGTTCATATCGTCGTTGGTGAACTTATACTTTGTTGATATCTTTAGCTTGTTGCTTAAAGATCGTACGGTATACTTAGTGTAGTTGCCTTATACATGGATGCTTCGGTATGCGGTATTTGATATTTGTGTGGCGTGTCCATTTTATACATATATATGTATGTAGTATATTATCATTCACTAAGCGTTAGCTTACCCTCTCGTTGTTACTATTTTTATAGGATCGCAAGATTGGCGGCTCGGGTAAGCATGGGGATTAGAGATCTTGGCTAGGTTGCTTTAGAAGATCTTGCTTTTGGACTCGATTAGGATTTGGGTAGCGTAGTCCCAAATCACCATGCTCGGTTTTGTTGGAAATTAAACTAGTGGGGTCGTGTATGTTCGTTTGGACAATTAATTAATGTATTAAATGTTTTAAGGTTTATTAAACCTTCTATTGTAATAAAGATGTTTATGGAAACACAATTGGGGACCTAAAGTGTTATTTAAAGAGTATTAAAAGGAAAAAAAATTATGGGCCAGTTTTAATATGGGTTAGGTTGTTTCAAGTGGTATCAGAGCATGGTCTAAGGGATTTAGGTGACTTGAGATAGGTGCCTAGACTTAGACTTTTATGTGTGTCTATTTATTGCGGGACTTGTAGGATTACGGGTCGGAATGGGTTTAGTTAGTGCCTTGTTTATAGGTTGACTAACGATTATATTAGTAATGCGGATATTATTAATATATGATTGTGTTGTGATGATAATTCTCGCGTGTGTTTATATCACGTAGAATTTCGTTTGTGTTTGTTTATAGCATCGAGCGAGACGGTCGTTGTACTAACAAGTCGATACGGCGTGTGTGCGTAATAAGGACTTGCAAACCTTATTATGGGTGCAAATCGTGTCTAACAAGTGATGTACGACGAGTGTTTAGCAAGATGGGACGGTGTTGCGGGTGTAGTTTTATACGTTCGTGATCTAATCTCTTTGCATTCCTTAGAATGGCGACGGGAAGTGGGATCGAGACGAACGACGCTGAGATTAACGCTAGAGTTGCGGCTGCCGTTGCGGAGCAAATGAGTGCGTTTCAAGAAGAAATGGAAAGGAAGTATTTCGAGCTTCAAAGTAGTGGTGAAATGAAGCGTTGTCTTAAGAGCTTCATGAGGACTAAACCCCTGATGTACGACGGAAAACTGGATCCTTTGATAAGCACAACTTGGATCTCGAATATTGAAGGGTGTTTTCGTACTATTGAATGCCCTCCTGAGAAGAGGACAAGACTCGCTACTAGTTTGTTGCGGGGTAGGGCGAAGGATTGGTTGGATGGTAAGATTGATCTTGTCGGTGGTGAGCCGTTTATGGCTTTATCGTGGGACGAATTTAACAAGGAATTCTTCGAGGATTTCCGAACTTCAGCCGATTTTTCGGAAATGCGTAATGAGTTTCGAAATTTGCAACAGGGTTCTATGGATTTGAATACTCTCAAGACGACCTTTATGGCGAAGGCTAGTTTTTGCCCGGAGTATTTGGGGAATGATAATTTGTTGATGCAAGATTTCTATCGAACCGTGAATGATGACTTGAAGAATAAGATTAGCCGGGGTTACGCGAAATCGTTTGCGGAATTATTCGCCTTGGCTAGAGGTTTCGAGTCGTATTCACGATCAAAGAAGGGTGAACTTTCGAGCGAGAGAAGGGTTGTTTCGTATGGTGCTCCGAGTAAGAGGACTAAGGGTCCGAGTGTGAGCACGGGTGGTACGCAGACGGGTATACCGGATTCTAGTGCATTTAGATGTTACAATTGTGGCATAAGGGGTCACAAGTCTTGGTAATGTACGGTACCAAAGGGTGATGGTATGGTGTGTTTCAATTGCCAAGAAGAAGGACATCGTAAGTCGGAATGTCCCAAGTTAGCGGGGACGGGTGCGGCAAGGAAACGTTAAGGTACGTTTCGTTTTAATAAATATGCCCTTTGATTATTTATTAAGTGCCGTTTGAGTTTGAACTGTTAAATGCCTGGTGTTGTGCATATTGCTGTTATGGGTGACGTTCCTAATGGAAGTACCCTATGGTGACATTTGGTTATCGGGTGAAGGGCGTAAGACTTGGTGCAACCAAGCATTCCTTAGTATTTGGGAAATGTTTCTACCAATCCATGGAAATGGGTTTTGGTGTTCGATTGTTAAGCGCGTGTTCGATTGTTAAGCGCGTGTTCGCTTGTGTGGTGGAGTTGATGAACCATAAGGTTCGACGGGTGGGATGAAACCCTTGAGATCGAGTGTTTTGAATCTCGATATATGTTGGTAATGGAGTTTATATGACGCGACATTAGGTGCCTCTTTTATACCTACTAGCGTGGTGTTCGACTCTGATTGTGTTGCGGTTACATTGTACTTAGGGTACCGAAGTGAAACCCTTAGGTGCGTGAGTGATCGAGTGAAATTTGACAAACTAAAGCAATTGGATGATTGCGAGGGTGTAGTTTGTGTATTTGTGGTACACTTTTCGTTCGAAGTGTTTAAGGATAGGTTAAGATCCTTAGTACGCTCATGGTTGGAGCAGATATGGTGATGGGTCGTGTGAACCCAATTGTTGGTAAAGTCTACCTTTGGTAGCATTGTACGGTTGTACGAGATGCGGTTATGGAACGTAGTTCCAAGTGGGGGAGTTACACTCCCGCACGAGGAAGTTCTAGTGTGAGATTTCGGATGACGTTTTTAGTAGATCCGAAAATTGTGTTGGGACCTAGTTTTGGTCGATTTGTGGTAGAGTACAATTTCAGTTAAGTTGTACTTATGATTTTGGATTTGAATTATCACCGAAGTGGTAATGTGGTAAATCTCGTTGAGAGACAATGGACGTGGTTGGCGAGCAAGGTGAAATCCCTCGGTTCAGGGATGTGCGTGGTAGATTCTCTTTTAGAGAATTATTGTTTTGTGCCTATGTTTGATATAGGTGGTTCTTGCTCGATTGTGTGGATGGTTAATGGTATCCGTTAGGGTTCACTATAGTGTAGCAGAGCGCGATGTTGCACTACTCGTTGTTCGAGGCCAAAAGTGCGTATGTGATTGATGAAGCATGACCTTCGGGGTCCGCTGACTTCATCATGGTAGTACGTGATTGGTGGAGCATGACTTTCGGGGTCCGCTGACTTCATCATGAGCGTGGTGTTATATCGGTGAAGCATGACTTTCGGAGTCCGCTGACTTCATCCGGTGTTGAGATTGGTGAAGCACGACCTTCGGGGTCCGCTGACTTCATCATGGTAGTGGATCGCGTGTGGTTTCAGATTCACGATGACGCGTGTGGTTTCGGTCATCTTATTGTGGAAGTGAATCTCGTGTAGTTCGGATTCACAAATGACTCGTGTGGTTTCGGTCATGGTATTGAGGAGTGAGTCTCGTGTAGTTCGGATTCACAAATGACTCGTGTAGTTCGGTCATTCCTCTGGGATAGTGACTCTCGTGTAGTTCGGATTCACTAAGGCGCGTGTAGTTCGGCCAATCCCGATTGTTGTTGAGGTGAAGGTAGTGAGTCGCGTGTGGTTTCGGATTCACTAAGGCACGTGTAGTTTTCTGCCAGCCTTGGTGTTGTGTGATCTGTCGGTTGTTTTATACACCGATGGTGGGGTCGTAAGGTGTAGAGACCCGTCCTAATCCATCCGAACGAAGTCCGTATCGATTATAAACGATTCACAATAGTTGATTACATCGCGAGGTACTTGACCTCTATATGATACATTTTACAAACATTGCATTCGTTTTTGAAAAGACAATATTTCATTACATCGAAAGTTGACGGCATGCATACCATTTCATAATATATCTAACTATAATTGACTTAATGTTAATCTTGATTAACTCAACTACTCGAATGCAACGTCTTTTGAAATATGTCATGAATGACTCCAAGTAATATCCCTAAAATGAGCAAATGCACAGTGGAAGATTTCTTTCGTACCTGAGAATAAACATGCCTTAAAGTGTCAACCAAAAGGTTGGTGAGTTCATTAGTTTAACATAAATAATCATTTCATAATTTTAATAGACCACAAGATTTCATATTTCCATTTCTCACAAACGTACGTCCCATATATAGAGACAAAATATCATTCATATGGATTGAACACCTTGTAACCGACCTTAACTTAATGCATATAAGAATATCCCCATCATTCCGGGATCCTCCTTCGAACATGATATAAATTTCGAAGTACTAAAGCATCCGATACTTTGGATGGGGCTTGTTGCGCTCGATAGATCTATCTTTAGAGTTCGCGTCAATTAGGGTGTATGTTCCCTAATTCTTAGATTACCAGACTTAATAAAAAGGGGCATATTCGATTTCGATCATTCAACCATATAATGTAGTTTCAATTACTTGTGTCTATTTCGTAAAACAGTTATAAAAACAGCACATGTATTCTCAGTCCCAAAAATATATATTGCGAAAGCATTTAAAAAGGGATTAATAAAACTCACCTAATGTATTTTGTAGTAAAATACATATGACAATATTGAACAATGCAGGGTTGGCCTCAGATTCACGAACCTATATCATTTGTATATTCATTAATACATATAATTGTAATCGAACAATTTTATATATTATAAACTTTATATACTAGTAATTTGATTTGTGTATATATATAAAAATGGCTATTATGTATATTATATATATATTTATATAAAGATTGTTAATATCCTTAATTCATACATATATATAATGTTAATTTTAAGTATATTTTTATGTACATAATAATATATAATATTAATATTTGTGAATAAAGGTTGTATTTGATTATAATTATAATAATTTTTACTGTTAATAACACTAAAAATGATAATCCTATTAATAGTACATTATGTTAATGATATTAACTCTATTTTTTGTAAAATGATAATAATACTAATATTTATGAAATTAAACCGTAGTATGTTCATAATAATAATAATACTAATCATACTCATAATAATATCATTAATACTGAAATGGTAAACTTTATATTTCTAGTAACACTTATAATAATAATGATAATATTAATACTAGTCTCAATAATGATGATAATAATAATTTTTACTTATTTTAGTGATAATAATATTCATAGTATTGAGTTAGTATTAACAATAATTAATATATATTCATAATCTTAATCATAATAATTAATAATAACAATAATGATACAATACTAATAATATAAATAAATATAATAAACTTAGTAATGATAATACTAATAGTTTATAAATGATAATACTAGTAATAATAATAATAGTATCATAAATTGTATCATTAATCATTTTGTTATTAATAATATCTAACATGCTAGCAATAATAATGATAATCATAGAAATAATAATAATAACATAACAATAATAATAATAACAATTACACTTCTTATAATCATGCTAATGATAATAATAACACTAGTAATTATAATAATTGTAATTATAATAAATGAATAATAATAATAATAATAATAACAATAATAAGAATAAGAATAAAAGCTACCTTAGGAAACTCATTAAAAATGAAAAACTGCCCCAAGCCAGAATTGAACCGGCGACCTCTCGCTTCCCCGACAGACACTTAAACCAACTAGGCTGTGCCCATTTTCCGAAATAACACAACAAATATTAATATTTAACCCTATTATTCCGTTGCTTTTTCCTTCTTCTTCATCACTTAATACCAATCTGCCCAAGCTCAAATAAATTACTACAACGAGTACTAGAATGTGTTTCTAAACTTCCAACCGAGATATAACCACTTATATTGTCTTTGAATTGATTGAGAAAAAAAAATATACATATATTTATGCAGAAAGCTGCTTTCGTTAATAATATAAAAAAATTGATTTTTGATTTTTAGCACATAATGGACTAGGATTATAACACGAAAAATATTTGAAATCATCATTAGAAACTTTTCCAGTTATCAATTTAACTTAATACGTAAAAACGAATTCGAATTTGACGATGAACAAAAGAGTTGACTTTTTAAATTATAAACTTTGACTTGGAAATTAAGAATCAATAAGAGGAATTAGAGGCTAGCAACTTACAGGTAGATTATTCGAGTGATTCCTAACATAACTGCATCTATGGATTTTGAAATAATGTTCTAAATCGAATTTGGACAAAATCAAACATGACCCAGAGTATGAACTGGGTCAGCTTCATACATACATATTTTTTTTATATAAATTGAATTATTTGTAATTGAGATGTGATATAGATGATGAAAAAAAAATCGAATAGCCTGCCTAGTATCATAAAGCAATTGATTGTTATATTTATACAAATATGGTCGAATATCATAAGCAACCAGTAGAAAAAAAAATAAATAAATAAATAATAAAAGATGAATATGATGTTAAACTGATTTTGTTTGTTAATGATAAAGGAATCGACATATTTCAATCAGCAAGACAAATTAAAAAAAGTATGAAAAAGACAGGACAGATTCGATTAATTTGATCATATATATTACATTTATATTTTAATTTTATATTGATAATTAATATATATTACTAATAATAATAATATTGATAATATTTATTAATAATAATAATAATAATAATATGAGTAATAATAACAATAAATCATAAAAATAATAATTTTTAGAGTAATTGATAATAATAATATTATTAATGGTACTTATAATAATAATAATACTAATAATAATTATATTAGTATTGATAATAATATTTATATATAACAATCTCATAATTGTATTTTTAACATAATCATATTAATAATATTTAGTAATAGTAATGCTAAACATAATAATAAGAATTATAATTTAGAAGGATAATAATAACTAATAATTTATTTAATTAATTTGAATTTTTCAATCTTTCTCATAATAACATTTATAATAAGGATCTTTATTATGATAATCCTAACATTATTAGAATTTATTAATTAAACATAACAATGATAATAATAATATAATTGATACTAATATTGATATTAGTATTAATAATAATAATAATAATAATAATAATAATAATAATAATAATAATAATAATAATAATAATAATAATAATAATAATAATAATAATAATAATAATAATAATAATAATAATAATAATAATGATGATGATGATGATGATGATATTATGATACTATATCTTTAAATTTGTAATTACATTTATTATCCTTAATATCATATTTTATTAATCATTTATCTTATTATAATATAACATTTATTGAATATTGAGTATTTATATTTATATATTAATAATGCAAATATATTACTGTCAATTATATAATTTATTGAATATTTAATATTTATACTTTACAATACATGTAATATTACTTATGTATAGAGTTTGTTTATATATATATATATAATACATATTTATTTACACACAATTGTTCGTGAATCGCCAAGAGTAGTCAAAGGGTAAGTGAATACAGGAACCTAATTTCAAAGTTTTTGAGATTTCAGCATTACAGACTTTGCTTATCGTATCGAAATCATATAAAGATTAAGTTTAAATTTAGTCAGAAATTCCCGGGTTATCACAGAACCTACCCGTTAAAGAAATTTCGTCCCGAAATTTAAGTGAGGTCGTCATGCTAACAATAAATATGTTTTCTTGACGAATATGAGTTGATAAATAGAGTTTTATCATTATTGAATAATACAATTAAAATAATTCGATTATTCGAAGAGCATGAATGAAACTATCACAAAAGATCGAGATGAAGAAATGGAGATTGTCCATAGCTTTTGACGTAGTCGCGATTGAATTTAGAAAGTACGGTGCGCCTTAACTTTTGGCGTAGGGAGTTGAATTCCGGAATTCAAGGAATTTGAAGAAAATCTTCGAAATCTAAAAGATTTGATTCTTCGGCGAGTAAGAAAATTAAGATCTCTATAATTAATGCGGAAATCTGCCTTGATTTCTTTGTCTGGTATTTTCACTATAAATGTACTTCTTACTTTCCATTACTTTCACCATTCCTATACTTTATTCCTCTATTACTACTTCTAAAATATTGTGGAAATGCTCCATCCAGCTCTGATTCTTGATATTTTCCTATCTATGTATCTGTCATCCTTCTTTTCAATCTTCCACCAGAAAATCTGTTTACTTCTACTATTGCCTTGGGGGATACTATTCTTAATTATACTGTGTCTTTATATTGCTATTCGTATTAATATTCATGGTTTGTAATTTCTGTGTTGTAATTGGTTTTTATATCTTCCCTTATATTTCAATGTCACTGCTTCTGTCTCCTATAATTATTGTCATCCACATTTAATGCGCTCTCTTATTTGCTACGATTTATACCCCCTTTCTATTTCGGAGCTTCATGCTTTTGTTTACTTTTCGCAAGTAACGGTCCAGAATTCATAGTTATGGAATTTTGAATTATCATAATATACAAGGTAAAAAGGAAAAGTAGTAACACGATTTGTTTTGTCAAATTACATGAATCACCAAGAATAGAACTATCAAAAATATATTTTCTTGATATATTCAGAAGTTAAGCAGAATGAAAGAGTTATGTAACATGGCACATGATGACGTTATAATCTGTGAATCATCACGTTCCATTAGAAACTCAGCATGACTTACTGTAATATAATCACGTTGATCAAGTGTCATTATATTACACTAACCCATGTATCAGTTCCCAACATTACTTCAATAACATTCATATTTTTAGCTCGAAAGTTTACAGAATATAGAAACTAACAGTTTCTATATGATGTAATACTGATAGCACGAAGAGATTAAAGATTTCAGATATGAATAGTTATATGGAGGATATTTATAATGAAAGATACGATAATATCTCGGAATATCTAAGATCAGCGGATGATAGAAACTATTGTCTGCAAAGGTTTAGAGTAAGGGGCAAGATATTCACTAAAGACTTTAGCAGACATTGAATCATTTGGATTCTTTGAAGTCAAACTTATTCTTTGTGATTTGTCCACGGCTTTCTGCTTTTCGGTATTAAATTTTCTATTGAATGTTTCCATTATAATGATATACAGGAAGCACGAAGAGGTATATAATTTCAGACGAGAATATGTATGAAAATATCCTCAGAAATATCGAAGATATTGATGATGATATTTTGGAATTTCTAAGTTCGACGGTTGATGGAGAAAGATTTTTCCGTAAGATTTTAACATGACTTCGGGGCAAGATATTCTCTAAAGATTTCAACAGATTCAGAATTATCTGGATTCTTTGAATATAGGGTATGGTCCTTGTATTTATCCTTGGTCTCCTTCATGGTTAACTCTTTCCATTTTTCAGTTTCAACGTTTCTGAGCTTTTCCAACATATTATTCTTTATCATCAAACTTCCGACGACTAAGGTCGTTTACGGTTGCCTACAGTTTCTGCTACTTCATTCAGCTTTTTCAAAATTCGGAGTATCGATTCGTAAACTGGGTGCCTTTTCAAAATTTCGGAATTGAAGGTCGTAATTCTAGGAGATAATTGTTATATTTATACATATAACTATTGATGTAGAATTGCTACGAGATTCGAAATACTGATTGCTGATTTCCGGTAATTGGTATGGCAATTATTGTTACAGGGTATAGATGAATGCAAGATGGGGTTTCAATGAATATAATGATTTTTCGGAAAGTCCAAATTTATTGAAGTTGCTGATAATTTTACTGCTAATGTGGTGAAATATAAACGGTCCTCCGGTAACGATGACGACAGGCAAACTTATATATCGAGGTTATAATAAGGCTAATTCGAATGAAAATTGAAGTTGATTTGTTGGAGCTATGACAAAATTGGCTAATTTGGAGAGGTGTTGTAAAGTTATTTTCGATAATAACACGCCAAAGAAGTTAGCACAGATACGTGTTAAACGTTTACACAAGTTCCGAATGTTTTCAAGTGCATAATTATATACATCAATCTTTTCTTCCATAGATGAAGTGCGGTTGATTCATCCTCTCGATTGAGGTGTTTTCAAGAATCATGAAAGGTTTGAACGCAGAATGTAATCGTGAAGATACAAATGAGGTTTAAGACGAAATCAAGTGGCAACTTGAAGAATTGTTTAGTTTCATATGTTATAATCAATATTTTAATTCATTTTAATTGTCCAATTGTTGGTAGTACTTAGTTGATAATCCACAGTTAGCAATTCAACAATTCATATATAGTTTAATATATAATATTTGAATTAATTAATACGTATCGTGACACGTGTACATGTCTCAGACTCGATCACAACTCAAAGTATATATATTATTTGAGAATCAACCTCAACCCTGTATAGAGAACTCGGTCATTGCTGCATATAGAGTGTCTATGGTGATTCCAAATAATATATATAGATGCGTCGATATGATATATCAAAACCTTGTATACGTGTCTCGATATTTAAAGTGCATAAAATAAATAACAGAAATTAAATAACGATAAATAAAGTGCGTAAAGTAAATACCATAAATTAAATAGCAATAAATAAAATTGTGAGAATTAAATTGTGATAAAATAAATTGCGATAATTAAATTGCGATAAATAAAATGTAATACGGAATTAACAGTTAGCTAGGGACAGTTAGCTAGGATTTTGTTAGCGTGGATTCTTAACAAAATTTCATATTGTTAATTAGTCTGTTTCTAATCAATTTTTATTGTGTCCATTTTTTTATGCCACTTGTTGGATTCTGATATATCAAAATCCTAATATTAAATTGAATTTGATTGAAAATAGTTATTCTTTAGTGAACGGATACGTATATCGGTGGATGTAAGTAGGATAGTATATGAATGTTGAAACAGATTCGAAGAACTTACAATGTAACTTATTAATGTGAAATTTAAATATTCCTCGGGTATTACCTACCCGTTAAAATATTTTCACCATTAACAGTTTGTACAAGAGAATTTTTGATTACAATCTTTATGAAAACATATATACATATATATTTTTTTCAGATGTATTCATGGATTTAATGAGTTAATATGATATTAACTCATTTGCTTTTCGGTTGGAACTAGAATAAATAATCTCTAAAACTTTAGAGATTACATATTCACCATGTCGAACGAAGATAAATGAGGTAGAACGATACGTAGAACAAAGATCATACTCAAAGTACAGATGATGATATTGAAGCATGGATTATTGATGGTACTGGTGCTGTTATTGATGGTACTGTTGGTGTCGGTGATGTTGCTGAAGCTGGTACATTTTGCACCATATTCTCCGAATTGATTATTCGAGCGCGAAGTTCGTTGAATTATTACTCCAGGATGATTGTCGATCGGAACGAGCGGCTGAATAAGGTTCAGAATTGTGGATAGAATATAATCTTATCGAGTTACCTTGGAAATGAGACTGAAAATGGTGTCTCGAATAGGTTCGCCGGCAAACGCTTCAGATTTATTGTCAAGAGGTGAATTCGGTTGGTGGAAGGGATCGCCTTCTTTGCGTCTCCATTATTTAAGTTGACTACGAACTCATCAAACAAATTGGGGATGACTGATTGATTGATTCATTCCGGTGACACCGCTTTTGGAAATTAGGTGAATATCCCTGTCAGAATAGCTGTCAGAATACTTATCGGAATAGCTATCAAACTCTGTGGGACTCGAACTGGTTGTGGGATTCATCTCATACGATCAGATGAAGGATTTTCGATAAGAAATAGATTATAGGATGTAGGTTAGTACCCTGTAATACATAATTTATATATGCATATATAATACTAAAATCCCATAAGTTATGGAGGAATCTACGGAAGCTGTCAGGGAAAGTCTACAGTAACAGATATGCTAAGATATGAATTAGCAGATACGCTAAGATACGAATTTTGTCTATACACTATTCATGCAATCATTGCAGTAAGATGTGTCTAGACTAGGAATGATAAGCAGATGATTTTCGACTAGAAATGATAAGCAAAACTTTTGACATCCAGACACGGTCGAAGTCCAGACTCACCAATGCATCCTAACGACTTATCAGTTAGCCACACTAATGCAGACCAGGTTCACTAAGACCACCGCTCTGATACCAACTGCAGAGACTCGTCCTAATCCATCCGGACGAAGTCCGTATCGATTATAAACGATTCACAATAGTTGATTACATCGCGAGGTACTTGACCTCTATATGATACATTTTACAAACATTGAATTCGTTTTTGAAAAGACAATATTTCATTACATCGAAAGTTGACGGCATGCATACCATTTCATAATATATCTAACTATAATTGTCTTAATGTTAATCTTGATGAACTCAACTACTCGAATGTAACGTCTTTTGAAATATGTCATGAATGACTCCAAGTAATATCCCTAAAATGAGCAAATGCACAGCGGAAGATTTCTTTCGTACCTGAGAATAAACATGCCTTAAAGTGTCAACCAAAAGGTTGGTGAGTTCATTAGTTTAACATAAATAATCATTTCATAATTTTAATAGACCACAAGATTTCATATTTCCATTTCTCACAAACATACGTCCCATACATAGAGATAAAATATCATTCATATGGATTGAACACCTGGTAACCGACGTTAACTTAATGCATATAAGAATATCCCCATCATTCCGGGATCCTCCTTCGGACATGATATAAATTTCGAAGTACTAAAGCATCCGATACTTTAGATGGGGCTTGTTGGGCCCGATAGATCTATCTTTAGAGTTCGCGTCAATTAGGGTGTCTGTTCCCTAATTCTTAGATTACCAGACTTAATAAAAAGGGGCATATTCGATTTCGATCATTCAACCATATAATGTAGTTTCAATTACTTATGTCTATTTCGTAAAACAGTTATAAAAACAGCGCATGTATTCTCAGTCCCAAAAATATATATTGCGAAAGCATTTAAAAAAGGATTAATGTAACTCACATAATGTATTTTGTAGTAAAATACATATGACAATATTGAACAATGCAGGGTTGGCCTCGGATTCATGAACCTATATCATTTGTATATTCATTAATACATATAATTGTAATCGAACAATTTTATATATTATAAACTTTATATACTAGTTATTTGATTTGTGTATATATATATAAAAATATCTATTATGTATATTATATATATATTTATATAAAGATTGTTAATATCCTTAATTCATACATATATATAATGTTAATTTTAAGTATATTTTTATGTACATAATAATATATAATATTAATATTTGTGAATAAAAGTTGTATTTGATTATAATTATAATAATTTTTACTGTTCATAATACTAAAAATGATAATCCTATTAATAGTACATTATGTTAATGATATTAACTCTATTGTTTGTAAAATGATAATAATACTAATATTTATGAAATTAAACCGTATTATGTTCATAATAATAATAATACTAATCATACTCATAATAATATCATTAATACTTAAATGGTAAACTTTATATTTCTAGTAACACTTATAATAATAATGATAATATTAATACTAGTCTCAATAATGATGATAATAATAATTTTTACTTATTTTAGTGATAATAATATTCATAGTATTGAGTTAGTATTAACAATAATTAATATATATACATAATCTTAATCATAATAATTAATAATAACAATAATGATACAATACTAATAATATAAATAAATATAATAAACTTAGTAATGATAATACTAATAGTTTATAAATGATAATACTAGTAATAATAATAATAGTATCATAAATTGTATCATTAATCATTTTGTTATTAATAATATCTAACATGCTAGCAATAATAATGATAATCATAGAAATAATAATAATAACATAACAATAATAATAATAACAATTACACTAATGATAATAATAACACTAGTAATTATAATAATTGTAATTATAATAAATGAATAATAATAATAATAGCAATAATAAGAATAAGAATAAAAGCTACCTTAGGAAACTCATTAAAAATGAAAAACTGCCCCAAGCCAGAATTGAACCGGCGACCTCTCGCTTCCCCGACAGACACTTAAACCAACTGGGCTGTGCCCATTTTCCGAAATAACACAACAAATATTAATATTTAACCCTATTATTCCGTTGCTTTTTCCTTCTTCTTCATCACTTAATACCAATCTGCCCAAGCTCAAATAAATTACTACAACGAGTACTAGAATGTGTTTCTAAACTTCCAACCGAGATATAACCACTTATATTGTCTTTGAATTGATTGAGAAAAAAATATACATATATTTATGCAGAAAGCTGCTGTCGTTAATAATATAAAAAAAATTGATTTTCGATTTTTAACACATAATGGACTAGGATTATAACACGAAAAATATTTGAAATCATCATTAGAAACTTTTCCAGTTATCAATTTAACTTAATACGTAAAAACGAATTCGAATTTGACGATGAACAAAAGAGTTGACTTTTTAAATTATAAACGTTGACTTGGAAATTAAGAATCAATAAGAGGAATTAGAGGCTAGCAACTTACAGGTAGATTATTCGAGTGATTCCTAACATAACTGCATCTATGGATTTTGAAATAATGTTCTAAATTGAATTTGGACAAAATCAAACACGACCCAGAGTATGAACTGGGTCAGCTTCATACATACATATTTTTTTTTATACAAATTGAATTATTTGTAATTGAGATGTGATATAGATGATGAAAAAAAATCGAATAGCCTGCCTAGTATCATAAAGCAATTGATTGTTATATTTATACAAATATGGTCGAATATCATAAGCAACCAGCAGAAAAAAAAATAAATAATAAAAGATGAATATGATGTTAAACTGATTTTGTTTGTTAATGATAAAGGAATACATATTTCAATCAGCAAGACAAATTAAAAAAAAAGTATGAAAAAGACAGGACAGATTCGATTAATTTGATCATATATATTACATTTATATTTTAATTTTATATTGATAATTAATATATATTACTAATAATAATAATATTGATAATATTTATTAATAATAATAAAATACTAATTAGTAATAATAGATATAATAATAAGGTTAATAATAATAATAATATGAGTAATAATAATAATAAATCATAAAAATAATAATATTTAGAGTAATTGATAATAATAATATTATTAATGGTACTTATAATAATAATACTAATAATAATTATATTAGTATTGATAATAATATTTATATATAACAATCTCATAATTGTATTTTTAACATAATCATATTAATAATATTTAGTAATAGTAATGCTAAACATAATAATAAGAATTATAATTTAGAAGGATAATAATAACTAATAATTTATTTAATTAATTTGAATTTTTCAATCTTTCTCATAATAACATTTATAATAAGGATCTTTATTATGATAATCCTAAAATTATTAGAATTTATTAATTAAACATAACAATGATAATAATAATATAATTGATACTAATATTGATATTAGTATTAATAATAATAATAATAATAATAATAATAATAATAATAATAATAATAATAATAATAATAATAATAATAATAATGATGATGATGATGATGATATTATGATACTATATTTTTAAACTTGTAATTACATTTATTATCCTTAATATCATATTTTATTAATCATTTATCTTATTATAATATAACATTTATTGAATATTGAGTATTTATATTTATATATTAATATTGCAAATATATTACTATCAATTATATAATTTATTGAATATTTAATATTTATACTTTACAATACATGTAATATTACTTATGTATAGAGTTTGTTTATATATATATATATTTACATATTTATTTACACACAATTGTTCGTGAATCGCCAAGAGTAGTCAAAGGGTAAGTGAATACAGGAACCTAATTTCAAAGTTTTTGAGATTTCAGCATTATAGACTTTGCTTATCGTAACGAAATCATATAAAGATTAAGTTTAAATTTAGTCGGAAATTCCCGGGTCATCACATAAGGACCGTGATGTTTGAATTATCGGTTGTTTTATACGCCGATGGTGGGGCCGTGAGGACCATGTTGTATGATTAGTGAGGCGATAGCCGTGTTTCGCTCACATGTTGCTACGGGTGTGATGATAGTCGATTTTGTACACCTTGGGATTAACGTTACCATAGTCGTTTTGGGCGTTATCGGTCTTAACCGTTTGTTATGATGTTACGGTAGTTGCGTATTGGTCGTATTGCGCACTACAAGGGATGTTTAGTGATTAGTGTTATCCGTAAGGATTCGTTTGGTTCGGTCTTCATCGTTTCGGGTTGTTGACCTTAGGTTGAGACTTGGTTGTTTTTAGCGAATTTGTGGTAGAAGTCGGTTTGAAATGCATGTTCGACGACCATTGAGTGTGGGTCCGTTTGGGTTCGTGACTAGGATCACGAGGACGTGATCGAATCTAAGTGGGGAAGAGTTGTAACACCCCGTTTTTCTCCGTACATGATTTATAGGTGTATTGGGTATGTACGATAGGCGTATGAAGGTTTCGGGACATTTTCTAGTGTTAAGTCTTGTGTGAGGAGAAAATTACTCAGATCGTGCTTTGTGTCGCGGCGCGACAAAGGAGGCCGCGGCGCGACAATGGACTGAAATTGAGATCAGAAGTAGGACAAAGAATGATCCCAGACCTAGTTATAGGTCGTGGCGCGACGAATTAGGCCGCGGCGCGGCATTCTGGGCAAACTGGTGTCGGATTTTTGTAATATTACATGAGAAGCAAGGGCATTTTGGTCTTTTTACGTTTGAGCCAGATTTGAGGCTTTAACCTCATCCACTCATTCATTTTCCTAATTTCATTTTCCTTTTCTTTTCATTTTTCTCTCAAAACTCAAACACCCATTTGATTTCAAAGGGATTTTTGGAAAGGAAGAAGCGGGATTTGATCTTTGGCGTAGTTGACTAGGTTGTTCTCCTCGTTCTTGGCTACACGGTGATACTAGTGGTAAGCTCTAACTCCAAATTTCGTTTTTGTGTTCATCATTCAAATTTGGGGCTTTTGATTGTATGATTCATAGATGGAACCCATTTAGTTGTTAATTGAAGATTAACACCAAGATTCTGGTTTATAAGTGTTAAAGGCGGGTTTTGGGTTGGTTAATGATTTAACCATGTTTAAGACTTGAGAATGGTGTATAATCACTAGTATTAGTGATTATTGATGTATTGGAGACCTTTAGGGTTCTTGTGGTTGACTAATTTTGACTAGAGTCAAAGTTAGGGTTTGTTGATGATTATGACCCGAATGTCGATTTGATGAGGTTTGTAAACTTAAAATGGATTAAGTTGAAGCATAAAACCGAGTTAAACATGTTTTGGTGTCAAAACTTGTAAATGGTGAGATTTTGACCTTATGGGTCAAAATTAGTGTTTATGGGCGATTTTGAGAACGATAAGTGTTTAACACTTGTGTTCGGGTTTAATTGGCATATTAGGACCATTATCACTTGTGTTAGTGATTATTGGTTAGTTTGGGCGCGGTTTGTCCTTGGAAGTGCATTTGGGTCGAAATTGCACTAAGTGTCGAATTGGGTTGGTTTGTAGATCCAATCTAAGTGTGTTGTTGAATTTGTGATAATGGATTAGGTACTTTCCATTGACGAGTTGCGGATTACTTGAAAGCATTCTTCAAGGCAACAAGGTGAGTGTTAATATCCTATATGCATATGTATGTGTAGGATGGGTGCGGGTCGGGTGAAGTGGTTCTCGGTCATAGAGCTCTCTTCACATATAGGTGGATTTGATGGACTTGCGTTTAGGTCCAATTGGCACGGTTGTGCGTTTTGGTTGACCACCTTTGGCGAGGTACACGTTTTGTGTGTACGTTATCACACGTGTTTATGATGTGGCGTATATAACCCCAATGGCGAAGGGTTGATATTGTTGTGTTGTGGATAACCCCGATGTGGTGGATTTTATAATCCCGTGACCGTGGGTTTTGAATTGTGAAAGTGGATCTCGTGTAGTTCGGATTCACGATGACGCGTGTAGTTCGGTCATCTTATCGGAAGTGAATCTCGTGTAGTTCGGATTCATGGTGACTCGTGTAGTTCGGTCATCTTATTGAGGTAGTAATCTTGTGTGGTTTCGGATTACTAAGGCTCGTGTAGTTCGGCCAACCTCGATGTTGTGAAGATAGTAATCTCGTGTGATTTTGGATTACTAGGGCTCGTGTAGTTCGGCCAATCTTCATTGTGGTACTTGGTTCTCGGTATTGGGTTAAAAGGTTAACCTTGGTCGTTTTTATATTATTATATATATTAATGTATTGTTGTGTTGTAGCTAACCCTCCGGGTGTAGCTTATTGGCGTTGTTCACATTGTCGTTGGTGAACTTATACTTTGTTGATATCTTTAGCTTGTTGCTTAGAGATCGTACGGTATGCTTAGTGTAGTTGCCTTATACATGGATGCTTCGGTATGCGGTATCTGATATTTGTGTGGTGTGTCCATTTTATACATATATATGTATGTAGTATATTATCATTCACTAAGCGTTAGCTTACCCTCTCGTTGTTGCTATTTTTATAGGATCGCAAGATTGGCGGTTCGGGTATGCATGGGGATTAGAGATCTTGGCTAGGTTGCTTTAGAAGATCTTGCTTTTGGACTTGATTAGGATTTGGGTAGCGTAGTCCCAAATCACCATGCTCGGTTTTGTTGGAAATTAAACTAGTGGGGTCGTGTATGTCCGTTTGGACAATTAATTAATGTATTAAATGTTTTAAGGTTTATTAAACCTTCTATTGTATTAAAGATGTTTATGGAAACACAATTGGGGACCTAAAGTGTTATTTAAAGCGTATTAAAAGGAAAAAAATTTATGGGCCAGTTTTAATACGGGTTAGGTTGTTTCAAGTGGTATCAGAGTATGGTCTAAGGGATTTAGGTGACTTGAGATAGGTGCCTAGACTTAGACTTTTATGTGTGTCTATTTGTTGCGGGACTTGTAGGATTACGGGTCGGAATGGGTTTAGTTAGTGCCTTATTTATAGGTTGACTAACGTTTATATTAGTAATGCGGATATTATTAATATATGATTGTGTTGTGATGATAATTCTCGCGTGTGTTTATATCACGTAGAATTTCGTTTGTGTTTGTTTATAGCATCGAGCGAGACGGTCGTTGTACTAACAAGTCGATACGGCGTGTGTGCGTAATAAGGACTTGCAAACCTTATTATGGGTGCAAATCGTGTCTAACAAGTGATGTACGACGAGTGTTTAGCAAGATGGGACGGTGTTGCGGGTGTAGTTTTATACGTTCGTGATCTAATCTCTTTGCATTCCTTAGAATGGCGACGGGAAGTGGGATCGAGACGAACGATGCTGAGATTAACGCTAGAGTTGAAAAACATACTTACACTTTGTGTTTAACCATGCTTTTTGGATATAGTTTCATGTTCATAATAAAAATTATTTTCCCAGAAGTATAGCTTTTAAATCAAAGCTTCTCATAGTTTTTAATTATCAAACCCAAAACAGCCCGTGGTGTTACTACGACGGCGTATGTCTGGTTTTATGGTATTCATCGTGTTTCCATGTTTTAAATCCTTAAGTTAGTATATCATATAGATATAGAACATGTGTTTAGTTGATTTTAAAAGTTAAGTTAGAAGGATTAACTTTGTTTGCGAACAAGTTTAGAATTAACTAAACTATGTTCTAGTGATTACAAGTTTAAATCTTCGAATAAGATAGTTTTATATGTATGAATCGAATGATGTTATGAACATCATTACTACCTCAAGTTTTGTGGATAAACCCACTGGAAATGAGAAAAATAGATCTAGCTTCAAAGGATCCGTGGATGGCTTGAAAGTTCTTGAAGTAGAATCATGATACGAAAACAAGTTCAAGTAAGATTATCACTCGAATTAAGATAGTTTTTGTTATAGAAATTGAATCAAATCTTGAATATGAATATTACCTTGAATAAGAAAGATAATCTACTGTAAATAACAAAGGTTTCTTGATCTTAGATGATTACTTGGAATGGATTAGAAAGCTTGGAAGTAGTCATGAAGACTTGATATGATTCTTGAAGTGTTCTTGAAAGATAGTTGTTTTTATGATGATTAAAGCTTGTAATTGAAGCTAAAAGATGGTGAAAATGCTTGGAGATGATCATGTATGATGTTAGGAGTATTTTAAGAGAGAATTTGGAGTGTAAGTATGAGAAAAATGGAATGAAAAAATGAGGTGAAATCATAAAAACGAAAATACTTGTTATAAAGAAAAAAAAAGATCCTTAAGTTTGTTTCTAGCTCATTAGTCATACTAAATGTTAAATGGTTAGTTCCCACATGTTTCTTAATCATTTAAGTCTACTAAGGAGCAGATTTTTATGAGTATAGATCAATAGTAAATACATCTAGAAGCTGCGTATTATACGAGTACATATACCGTACATGTACGAGTAGAATTCTTGATGAAAATGAATGGAAATGTAATTGTAACCATTTTTGTTAAGTAGGAGTACTTTGATATATGTCTTGAAGTCTTTCAAAAGTATAAAAATACATCCTAATATACTACATGTATATACATTTTAACGGAATCGTTAAGTCGTCGTTAGTCGTTACATGTAATATTTGTTTTAAAGCTTATAAGTTAACGATCTTATTTAATATAGTTAACCCATTGTTTATTATATCTAATGAGATGTTAAATTATCATATTATCATGATAACATGGTATATGAATAAATCTTAATATGATATATATATATATATATATATATATATATATATATATATATATATATATATATATATATATATATATATATATATATATATATATATATTAAACGTCGTTACAACGATAATCGTTACATATATAACTCGTTTCGAAATCTTTAAGTTAGTAGTCTCATTTTATGTATATAGTTCATTGTTAATATACTTAATGAGATACTTGATTATCATTATATCATGTTAAACATATATATACATCCATATATATATATATAATCATGTCATATACAAGTTATAATGTTCGTGAATCATCGGTCAAACTGGGTGGTCAAACGTTTATGTAAATTCCGTTTCAATTAAACAAGTCTTTACAAATTTGATTGCTTAACATGTTGAAAATATTTATTCATGTAAATATTAATCTCATGTAATATATAATCATGGAAAAGTTCAGAAAAGTTCGTGTCACTACAGTACCTACCCGTTAAATAAATTTCGTCCCGAAATTTTTAAGCAGTCGGAGGTGTTGACGCATCATCTGGAAATAAGTGCGGGTATTTCTTCTTCATCTGATCTTCATGTTCCCAGGTAAACTCGGGTCCTCTTCGAGCATTCCATCAAACCTTGACTATCGGTATCTTGTTTTGTTTAAGTCTTTTAACCTCACGATCCATTATTTCGACGGGTTCTTCGATGAATTGAAGTTTTTCATTGATTTGGATTTCGTCTAACGGAATAGTGAGATCTTCTTTAGCAAAACATTTCTTCAGATTCGAGACATGAAAAGTATTATGTACCCCAGCGAGTTGTGGAGGTAAGTCAAGTCGGTAAGCTACTGGTCCAACGCGATCTATAATCTTGAATGGTCCAATGTACCTTGGGTTTAGTTTCTCCTGTTTACCAAATTGAACAACGCCTTTCCAAGGTGAAACCTTAAGCATGACCATTTCCCCAATTTCAAATTCTATATCTTTTCTTTTAATGTCCACGTAGCTCTTCTGTCGACTTTGGGCGGTTTTCAACCGTTGTTGAATTTGGATGATCTTCTCGGTAGTTTCTTGAATTATCTCCGGACCCGTAATCTGTCTATCCCCTACTTCACTCCAACAAATCGGAGATCTGCACTTTCTACCATAAAGTGCTTCAAACGGCGCCATCTCAATACTTAAATGGTAACTATTGTTGTAGGAAAACTCTGCTAATGGTAGATGTCGATCCTAACTGTTTCCAAAATCAATAACACATGCTCGTAGCATGTCTTTAAGTGTTTGTATCGTCCTTTCGCTCTGCCCATCAATTTGTGGGTGATAAGCAGTACTCATGTCTAGACGAGTTCCCAATGCTTCCTGTAATTTCTGCCAAAACCTTGAAATAAATCTGTCATCCCTATCAGAGATAATAGAGATTGGTATTCCATGTCTGGAGACGACTTCCATCAAATACAGTCGTGCTAACTTCTCCATCTTGTCATCTTCTCTTATTGGCAGGAAGTGTGCTGATTTGGTGAGACGATCAACTATTACCCAAATAGTATCAAAACCACTTGCAGTCCTTGGCAATTTAGTGATGAAATCCATGGTAATGTTCTCCCATTTCCATTCCGGGATTTCGGGTTGTTGAAGTAAACCTGATGGTTTCTGATATTAAGCTTTGACCTTAGAACACGTCAAACATTCTCCTACGTATCTAGCAATATCGGCTTTCACACCCGGCCACCAAAAATGTTTCTTGAGGTCCTTATACATCTTTCCCGCTCCGGGATGTATTGAGTATCTGGTTTTATGATCTTCCCCAAGTACCATTTCTCTCACATCTCCAAACTTTAGTACCCAAATTCTTTCAGCTCTATACCGGGTTCCGTCTTCTCGAATATTAAGGTGTTTCTCCGATCCTTTGGGTATTTCATTCTTCAAATTCCCTTCTTTTATAACTCCCTGTTGCGCCTCCTTTATTTGAGTAGTAAGGTTAGTACGAATAATTATGTTCATAGCTTTTACCCGTATAGGTTCTCTATCCTTTCTACTCAAAGCATCGGCTACCACATTCGCCTTCCCCGGGTGGTAACGAATCTCAAAATCGTAGTCATTCAATAACTCAATCCACCTACGCTGTCTCATGTTCAGTTGTTTCTGATTAAATATATGTTGGAGACTTTTGTGGTCAGTATATATAATACTTTTGACCCCATATAAGTAATGCCTCCATGTCTTTAATGCAAAAACAACAGCGCCCAACTCCAAATCGTGAGTCGTATAATTTTGCTCATGAATCTTCAATTGTCTGGACGCATAAGCAATTACCTTCGTTCGTTGCATTAATACACAACCAAGACCTTGCTTTGAAGTGTCACAATAAATCACAAAATCATCATTCCCTTCCGGTAATGACAATATAGGTGTCGTAGTTAGCTTTTTCTTTAATAATTGAAACGCTTTCTCCTGCTCATCCTTCCATTCAAATTTCTTCCCTTTATGCGTTAATGCAGTCAAGGGTTTTGCTATTTTAGAAAAATCTTGGATGAATCTTCTGTAGTAACCAGCTAGTCCTAAAAATTGGCGTATATGCTTCTGAGTTTTCGGGGTTTCCCACTTTTCAATGGTTTCAATCTTTGACGGATCAACCTGAATACCTTCTGTGTTTACTACGTGACCGAGGAATTGAACTTCATCCAACCAAAATGCACACTTGAAAACTTAGCGTACAGTTTTTTTCCTCAACAACTCTAGCACTTTTCTCAAATGTTCTTCGTGCTCTTGATCATTCTTTGAGTAAATAAGTATGTCATCGATGAAAACAATGACAAAATTGTTAAGGTATGGTCCACACACTCGGTTCATGAGGTCCATGAACACAGCTGGTGCGTTAGTCAACCCAAATGGCATAACCATAAACTCGTAATGACCGTAACGTGTTCTGAAAGCAGTCTTCAGAATATCATCCTCCTTCACCCGCATTTGATGATACCCGAAACGTAAGTCAATCTTCGAATAAACTGACGAGCCTTGTAATTGATCAAATAAGTCATCGATTCTTGGTAGTGGATAACAGTTCTTGATGGTAAGTTTGTTCAACTCTCTGTAGTCGATGCATAACCTGAATGTACCATCTTTCTTTTTGACAAACAAAACAGGAGCTCCCCACGGTGATGTGTTTGGTCGAATGAAACCACGCTCTAGAAGTTATTGTAATTGGCTTTGGAGTTCCTTCATTTCGCTGGGTGTGAGTTTGTATGGAGCACGAGCTATTGGTGCAGCTCCCGGTACAAGATCTATTTGAAATTCAACAGATCGGTGTGGAGGTAGTCCCGGTAATTCTTTCAGAAATTCGTCGGGAAATTCTTTTGCGACGGGAACATCATTGATGTTCTTTTCTTCGGTTTGCACCTTCTCGATATGTGTTAGAATGACATAGGAACCTTTTCTTATTAGTTTTTGCGCCTTCAAATTACTAATAAGATTTAGCTTCGCGTTGCTCTTTTCTTCGTACACCATTAAGGGTTTTCTCTTCTCACGCATAATGCGAATCGTATTTTCGTTACATACGACCTCTGCTTTCTCCTTTTTCAACCAATCCATGCCATTTATCACATCAAAACTCCCTAACTCTACTGGTATCAAATTAACCTTAAACATTTCGCCAACTAGTTTAATTTCGCGATTCTGGCATATTTTATCTGCTGTAATTAAATTACCTTTTGCTAATTCGATTAAAAATTTATTATCCAAATGTGTTAATGGACCACCTAATTTGGCACAAAAATCTCTACTCATATAGCCTTTATCCGCACCCGAATCAAATAAAACATAAGCAGGTTTATCGTCAATAGTAAACGTACCCGTAACAAGCTCCGGGTCTTCCTGTGCTTCAACCGCATTAATGTTGAAGACTCTTCCTCTACCTTGCCCATTATTATCTCCCTGATTTGGACACATATTTTTGTAATGGCCCTTCTTCCCGCATCCGAAACAAGTAATGTCAGCATAAATTGTTCCGGCATTATTTGTTCCTTTATTCTTGTTCGTCCTTGGTCCGTAAATTTCACACTTCGTCGTACCATGACCCTTTCTATTACACTTATCACATGTTTCCATACATAACCCACTCGGATGGGATCCTTCACACCTCTGGCATGGTTTTCGGCTTTGGTTGTTATTGTTGGGATGGTTGTTGTAGTTGTTGTTGGGATGTTTGTTGTATTTATTGTTGGGATTGCGATTGTTGTGATTGCGATTGATGTTGCAGTTGTTGGGATAGTTATTGTGATTGTTGTTGTTGTTGTATTGGTAACCCTTGTCACTGATTTCTTCCCATTTTCTCTTGACTTGTTTGGTTTTGGCTTCTTCGGCCGCCTGTTCTTTAATTCTTTCCTCAATTTGATTTATAAGTTTATGAGCCATTCGACTTGCCTTTTGTATGGAGGTGGGCTCGTGTGAACTTATATCTTCTTGAATTCTTTCTGGCAACCCTTTCACAAACGCGTCGATCTTTTCTTCCTCATCTTCGAACGCTCTTTGACACAATAGGCACAACTCTGTGAATCTTCGTTCGTACGTGGTAACGTCAAATCCTTGTGTTCGTAACCCTTTAAGCTCTACCTTGAGCTTATTGACCTCGTTTCTGGGGCGGTACTACTCAGTCATCATGTGTTTGAATGATGACCTCGGTAGTGCGTAAGCAGCATCTTGTCCCACATGCTCGAGATAGGTATTCCACCATGTTAACGCAGTACCCGTGAAGGTATGCGTGGCGTACGTAACCCTATCTTCTTCCGTACATTTACTTATGGTGAACACCGATTCGACCTTTTCGGTCCACCGTTTTAATCCGATTGGACCCTCAGTTCCATCGAATTCCAGAGGTTTACAGGCAATGAATTCTCTGTAGGAGCATCCTACGCGAGTTCTTGTGGTGTTGGTTCCATTGTTGGATTCGAAGTTATTGGTATTTTGCATCGCAGCCTGTACTGTAGCTACATTTGCTGCAAGGAAAGCACGGAAGTCTTCCTCGCTCATGTTCAAGTTCCGGCGAGTCGTCGGTGCCATTTCCTTCAAAAATAGCCAAAAGAATTAAGTTAATCATATAGAATATTAAGAGTAGTCAATAGTATTTCGTAGCATAATATGAACTTATTTATAAAAGCTTTTTCTTCATATTAGCGTTTTATAATTTTTAATTCGGGTAGTACCTACCCGTTAAGTTCATACCTAGTAGCTAATATACAATTTCAACTACTACAATTCTATATGAAAAACTAATTACAATAATATTTCACATTTAAACTTTCATACAATATTTTACAAACTTACAATACCGCTATTTTACATATAGCATGAAATATAGCACATAAAACTTTGATACAAAGCAGTTGCGAAGACAATTCTAGTTAATACGCAAGGCGTTCAGCAAAGGCAATAAAGACACGTCATTCATATTTCCAGAAGCAAGTCATGCATTCTGGTTTTTCTAAGACTACTTCCCATCCTTGGTCTTGTGGAACATAATCGTTGTGACCGTTAGCAAGACAGCATGTTGTAACTTCATCAAAAGGACGAGGGTTACGTAATGTCCAACAGCCCCATAACAACCTAAAAATCTTGTTTCTCAACCCAACTACCGAATTCGTCACTTGTGGGAACGTTTTATTTAACATTTGTAATCCGATGTTCTTTTTCTCACTTTGGTGAGAAGCGAACATCACTAACCCGTAAGCATAACATGCTTCTTTATGTTGCATGTTAGAAGCTCTTTCTAACTCACGAAGTCCTATATTGGGATATGTTGAGTCAAAATAGGTTCTTAACCCGTAGCGTAAAATTGCATTTGGGTTCCCCGCATTATATGCTTTAAAGTAAACACAGCGTAACTTACGGTCTCCCCAATGTGCTATACCCCATCTTTCAAATGAAACCCTCTTATAAACTAAGGAATTCCTGGAACGTTCTTCAAATGTTCGACACACTAATTTTGCCATAAATAGTTGTGCCGATGAATTCTGACCGACTCTCGACAAGATTTCGTCAATCATGTCCCCGGGGAGGTCTTCTAAAATTTTTGGTTGTCTATCCTTAACGTCCATTGGGTTGTTATACTGTAAAACAGACGAGGATTAGATTCGTAAAAGATAATTATCAAATAATACAAGCAATTTTTTTTACATACAACATGAAAGTACAAGCACACTTATATTACATATATTACACCGCATGATTACAACTCTTTAATCCGACTCACTTGTTTCTTCCTCTTCGGACTTGGTTCGTTTTGCTAATTTTCTAGGGATATATGGTGCTCCTCTAATATGAGCCGTTTGTCTCCCTAATGGTCTAGAAAAACCTGGTGGCTTAGATGTTCCCGGGCCATAGTGAAAGTTTAAGAAATATGGTTATTTACGGTATACTCCATCAGGCCATTTCATGTTAACATAGAGGTCATCGGGGTTGGAATTAGGTTCCTCTATTTTGATGCTTTTTCCCTTATTATTTTCTTTTGCCTTTTCAAATTGGGTCGGAATAATTTCTACAACATCATCGGAATCCTCATCAGGATCCAATTCATCGGAAAATTGGTAATCTTCCCAATATTTTGCTTCCTCGGCGGAAACACCATTGACCATTATTAATTTTGGTCCATTGATTGAGGGTTTTCTTTTATTTATCCGTTTTTCAGTGGTTTCTAATATTTCCTCCTCCGGAACCTCTTCTTCTTCCGGTTCCTCTTCTTCCGGTTCCTCTTCGGGAATTTGTGAATCTTCCCAATATATATTCGACTCTTCATTATTATTAGGTGAGTCAATAGGATTTGTACTAGAGGTAGACATCTATCACACAATATCAAACACGTTAAGAGATTAATATATCACATAATATTTACATGTTAAAAATATATAGTTTCCAACAAAATTTGTTAAGCAATCATTTTTAACGAAAAACACGGTCGAAGTCCAGACTCACTAATGCATCCTAACAAACTCGATAAGACACACTAATGCAAAATTCTGGTTCTCTAAGACCAACGCTCGGATACCAACTGAAATGTCCCGTTCATATTGATTATAAACGTTCCATATTAATTGATTTCGTTGCGAGGTTTTGACCTCTATATGAGACGTTTTTCAAAGGCTGCATTCGATTTTTAAACAAACCATAACTTCTTCAAATATTTCGACGATTACCAAATAATGATAATCTAAAATATAGCGTTTTCACACGACCATTACATAATGGTTTACAATAATATTACACATCAATACATGTCTTCGAATGCAGTTTTTAAACAATATTATACAAGCTGTAGTGACCCGAACTTTTCCATGTTTATATATATATTAATTGAGATTGATATTTACATGACTAAATGTTTTCAATGTGTTAAGCAATCAAACTTGTTAAGACTTGATTAAATGAAATAAGTTTCATATAGACAATTGATCACCCAAGTTGACCGGCGATTCACGAACGTTACAAATTTGTAAAAACTACATGTTGTGGTATATATAGACATATATATATGGTTGACATGAGATTATGATGAGTAAGTATCTCACTAAGTATATTAACAATGTGTGATATACATAAGAAATGAGATTACTAAGTTAAGAAACTCGAAATGATATATATAACGATTATCGTTATGATAACGTCTACTAAATACATATGTATCATATTAAGATATTGATACACTATATTTAACAAGATAAAATGATATTTAAATATATCATTAAGTGTGTTAACAATGAACTACATATGTAAAAACAAGACTACTAACTCAAGAATTACGAAACGAGACTTATATGTAACGATTATCGTTGTAACGATATTTTAATGTATATATCATATTAAGAGATATTCATACATCATAATATCATGATAACATAATAATTTAACATCTCATTTGATATAATAAACATTGGGTTAACAACATTAATTGAGATCGTTAACTTAAAGGTTTCAAAACAACACTTACATGTAACGACTAACGAAGACTTAACGACTCCATTAAAATGTATGTACATGTTGTGTTTTGATATGTATTCTTACACTTTTGAAAGACTTCAAGACACATATCAAAGTACTTCTACTTAACAAAAATGCTTACAATTACATCCTCGTTCAGTTTCATCAACAATTCTACTCGTATGCACCCGTATTCGTACTCGTACAATACACAGCTTTTAGATGTATGTACTATTCGTATATACACTCCAATGATCAGCTCTTAGCAGCCCATGTGAGTCACCTAACACATGTGGGAACCATCATTTGGAAACTAGCATAAAATATCTCATAAAATTACAAAAATATTAGTAATCATTCATGACTTATTTACATAAAAACAAAATTACATATCCTTTATATCTAATCCATATACTAACGACCAAAAACACCTACAAACACTTTCATTCTTCAATTTTCTTCATCTAATTGATCTCTCTCAAGTTCCATCTTCAAGTTCTAAGTGTTCTTCATAAATTTCATAAGTATAGTTTCATAAAAATCAAGAATACTTCCAAGTTTGCAAGTCTACTTCCAAGCTCTCTAATCCATTCCAAGTAATCATCTAAGATCAAGGAACCTTTGTTATTTACAGTCGGTTATCTTTCTAATTCAAGGTAATATTCATATTCAAACTTTGATTCAATTTCTACAACTATAACAATCTTATTTCGAGTGAAAATCTTACTTGAACTGTTTTCGTGTCATGATTCTACTTCAAGAACTTTCAAGCCATCCAAGGATCCTTTGAAGCTAGATCCATTTTTCTCATTTCTAGTAGTTTTATCCAGAAAACTTTAGGTAGTAATGATGTTCATAACATCATTCGATTCATACATATAAAGCTATCTTATTCGAAGGTTTAAACTTGTAATCACTAGAACATAGTTTAGTTAATTCTAAACTTGTTCACAAATAAAAGTTAATCCTTCTAACTTAACTTTTAAAATCAACTAAACACATGTTCTATATCTATATGATATGCTAACTTAATGATTTAAAACCTGGAAACATGATGAACACCATAAAATTGGATATACGCCGTCGTAGTGAAACCGGGGACTGTTTTGGTTTGGATAATTAAAAACTATGATAAACTTTGATTTAAAAATTGTTATTCTGGGAAAATGATTTTTCATATGAACATGAAACTATATCCAAAAATCTTGGTTAAACTCAAAGTGAAAGTATGTTTTTCAAAATGGTCATCAAGATGTCGTTCTTTCGACGGAAATGACTACCTCTTTAGTAATTGACATGTAACTTAAATTTCCGACTATAAACCTATACTTTTTCTGTTTGTATTCTTAAATTATAGTTCAATATGAAACCATAGCAATTTGATTCACTCAAAACGGATTTAAAATGAAGAAGTTATGGGTAAAACAAGATTGGATATTTTTGATCTTTTTAGCTACGGAAAATGTTTAACAAATCTATACAAATCATATCCTAGCTAACTTATATTGTATTATACATGTATTCTAATATATTATGTAATCTTGGGATACCATAGACACGTATGCAAATGTTTTGACATATCATATCGACCCATGTATATATATTATTTGGAACAACCATAGACACTCTATATGCAGTAATGTTGGAGTTAGCTATACAGGGTTGAGGTTGATTCCAAAAATATATATACTTTGAGTTGTGATCTAGCCTGAGACGTGTATACACTGGGTCGTGGATTGATTCAAGATAATATATATATCGATTTATTTCTGTACATCTAACTGTGGACAACTAGTTGTAGGTTATTAACGAGGAAAGCTGACTTAAGACACTCAAATCTTTAAAATATAATAAAAATGGTTGAAATTATATTTTGATCATACTTTGATATATATGTACATATTTGTATAGGTTCGTGAATCGATCCGTGGCCAAGTCTTATTTCCGAGGAAGGAAATATCTGTGAAAGTGAGTTATAGTCCAATTTTTAAAATCTAATATTTTTGGGATGAGAATACATGCAGGTTTTATAAATAATTTACAAAATAGACACAATACGTGAAACTATATTCTATAGTTGAATTATCGAAATCGAATATGCCCCTTTTTATTAAGTCTGGTAATCTAAGAATTAGGGAACAGACACCCTAATTGACGCGAATCCTAAAGATAGATCTATTGGGCCTAACAAACCCCATACAAAGTACCGGATGCTTTAGTACTTCAAAATTTATATCATATTCGAAGAGTGTCCCGGAATGATGGGGATATTCTTATATATGCATCTTGTTAATGTCGGTTACCAGGTGTTCACCATATGAATGATTTTTATCTCTATGTATGGGATGTGTATTGAAATATGAAATCTTGTGGTCTATTGTTACGATTTGATATATATAGGTTAAACCTATAAGTCACCAACATTTTTGTTGACGTTTAAAGCATGTTTATTCTCAGGTGAATACTAAGAGCTTCCGCTGTTGCATACTAAAATAAGGACAAGATTTGAAGTCCATGTTTGTATGATATTGTGTAAAAACTGCATTCAAGAAACATATGTCGATGTAATATATTTCTATTTAAACCATTATGTAATTGTCATGTGTAAACAGTATATTTTAGATTATCATTATTTGATAATCTACGTAATGCTTTTAAAACCTTTATTGATAAAATAAAGGTTATGGTTGTTTTAAAAATGAATGCAGTCTTTGAAAAACGTCTCATATAGAGGTCAAAACCTCGCAATGAAATCAATTAATATGGAACGTTTATAATCAATATGAACTGGACATTTCACAAGCATGGACTCCAAATCTTGTCCTTAACTTAGTACGCAATAGCAGAAGCTCTTAATAATCACCTAAGAATAAACATGCTTTAAACGTCAACAAAAATGTTGGTGAGTTATAGGTTTAACCTATATATTTATCAAATCATAATAATAGACCACAAGATTTTCATTTCCATTTCTTAATAACATGCAATCTACATAAAAATCATTCATATGGATTGAACACCTGGTAACCGACATTAACTTAATGCATAGAATATCCCCAAATAGAACCTCTCGTCTGTATAATAATCTCGAAGTACTAAAGCCATCCATAACCTGAATGGGGGTTGTTAGGCTCAATAGATCTATCTTTAGGATTCGCGTCAATTAGGGGCCATTTCCCTAATTCTTAGGTTACCAGACTTGAAGGGTGATATTCGGTTTAATAATTCAACCATATAATGTAGTTTTCGATTACTTGTTTCTATTTCGTAAAACATTTATAAAACTGCATGTATTCTCATCCCAAAAATATTATATTTTTAAAAGTGGGACTATAACTCACTTTCACAGATTATCAATTCATCGAGAATTAGACTTGACCACTGGTTGATTCACGAACCTATAACAAATATATACATATATGTCAAAGTATGATCGAAATATATTCACAACATTTTTATTATGTGTTGATGATTTAAGTTGTTATATTAACAGTCCAACGTCCATTGTCCACAATTAGTAGTACATAGATAATTTAATATATATCTTGAATCAATCCACGACCCAGTGTATAGACGTCTCAGGCTAGATCACAACTCAAAGTATATATATATTTTGGAATCAACCTCAACCCTGTATAGCTAACTCCCACATTACTGCATATAGAGTGCCTATGGTTGTTCCGAAATATATATATAGATGGGTCGATATGATATGTCAAAATATTGTATACGTTTCTATGGTATCTCAAGATTACATAATATACAATATAAGCTAGTTAAGTTATGGTTAGAGTAGATTTGTTACAAAGTTTCACGTAGCTAAAACAAGTAAAAATTTTCAATTTCGTTTTACCCATAACTTCTTCGTTTTAAATCCGTTTTGAGTGATTCAAGTTGCTATGGTTTCATATTGAAGTGTAATTTATCAAACTAAACAGAAAAAGTATAAGTTTATAGTCAGAAATACAGGTTACAAGTCATATTTGAAAGAGGCAGTCATTTCCGTCGAAAGAACGACATCTTGATGACTATTTTGAAAAACATACTTCCACTTTGTGTTTAACCATGATTTTTGGATATAGTTTCATGTTCATAATAAAAATCATTTTCCCAGAAGTATAGATTTTAAATCAAATTTTCTCATAGTTTTTAATTATCTAACCCAAAACAGCCCGTGGTGTTACTACGACGGCGTATGTCTGGTTTTATGGTGTTCATCGTATTTCCAGGTTTTAATTCCTTAAGTTAGCATATCATATAGATATAGAACATGTGCTTAGTTGATTTTAAAAGTTAAGTTAGAAGGATTAACTTTGTTTGAGAACAAGTTTAGAATTAACTAAACTATGTTCTAGTGATTACAAGTTTAAATCTTCGAATAAGATAGTTTTATATGTATGAAACAAATGATGTTATGAACATCATTACTACCTCAAGTTTTGTGGATAAACCCACTGGAAATGAGAAAAATAGATCTAGCTTCAAAGGATCCTTGGATGGCTTGAAAGTTCTTGAAGTAGAATCATGACGCGAAAACAAGTTCAAGTAAGATTATCACTCGAATTAAGATAGTTTTAGTTATAGAAATTGAATCAAATCTTGAATATGAATATTACCTTGAATAAGAAAGATAACCTACTGTAAATAACAAAGGTTTGTTGATCTTATATGATTACTTGGAATGGATTAGAAAGCTTGGAAGTAGTCATGAAGACTTGATATGATTCTTGAAGTGTTCTTGAAAGATGGTTGTTTTTATGATGATTAAAGCTTGTAATTGAAGCTAAAAGATGGTGAAAATGCTTGGAGATGATCAAGAATGATGTCAGGAGTATTTTGAGAGAGAATTTGGAGTGTAAGTATGAGAAAATAGAATGGAAAAATGAGGTGAAATCATAAAAACGAAAATACTTGTTATAAAGAAAAAAAATAGATCCTTAAGTTTGTTTCTAGCTCATTAGTCATACTAAATGTTAAATGGTTGGTTCCCACATGTTTCTTAATCATTTAAGGCTGCTAAGGAGCAGATTTTTATGAGTATAAATCAATAGTAAATACATCTAGAAGCTGCGTATTATACGAGTACATATACCGTACATGTACGAGTAGAATTCTTGATGAAAATGAATGGAAATGCAATTGTAACCATTTTTGTTAAGTAGAAGTACTTTGATATATGTCTTGAAGTCTTTCAAAAGTATAAAAATACATCCTAATATACTACATGTATATACATTTTAACGGAATTGTTAAGTCGTCGTTAGTCGTTACATGTAATATTTGTTTTGAAGCTTATAAGTTAACGATCTTATTTAATATAGTTAACCCATTGTTTATTATATCTAATGAGATGTTAAATTATCATATTATCATGATAACATGGTATATGAATAAATCTTAATATGATATATATAAATTAAACGTCGTTACCACGATAATCGTTACATATATAACTCGTTTCGAAATCTTTAAGTTAGTAGTCTCATTTTATGTATATAGTTCATTGTTAATATACTTAATGAGATACTTGATTATCATTATATCATATTAAACATATATATACATCCATATATATATATATATATATATATATATATATATATATAATCATGTCATATACAAGTTATAACGTTCATGAATCATCGGTCAAACTAGGTGGTCAAACGTTTAAGTAAATTTCGTTTCAATTAAACAAGTCTTTACAAATTTGATTGCTTAACATGTTGATAACATTTATTCATGTAAATATTAATCTCATGTAATATATAATCATGGAAAAGTTCAAAAAAGTTCGGGTCACTACAGGTTTAAAGCTAGCATCGATATAAATATAGACCACAAGATTTCATAGTTACAAATATTTCAATAAAGATATTCTGTAAGTTGTTGAGCGCTTCGGTAACCTACTTAACCATTAATGTGGCATATTCCCTTTATTATGAAATCTCCCTACACTGTACCAAGTGTAGTAAAAATGAAGTACTATGCAACCGTTTACGATACTAGAGCGACTAGCCCAGTTGGGGTTGTCAAACCCGATAGATCTATCAATAGGATTCGCGCTTACATGTTCTTACAACATGTAAATATTAGTTACCAAGCTATTAGGGAAGATATGCAAGGTGGTACAACTCAACGTAGAATATATTTTAAGTACTTGTGTCCATGGCGTAAAACATAAAATGCATGTATTCTCATCCCAAAATATTTTTAGAGTTTAAAAATGGGACTATATACAGAGGGATGGCAATGGCCACCCGATCCGGTGGATATCCACCCAATCCACCCGCTTCGTGATGGATATGGACAAACCTAAATGGATATGGATACGGATATGGATACGGATATGGATGAACCTAAATGGATATGGATATGGACATGGATGAAAAGTTTCATCCATGGATATATACATTACCACCCGAAATACATATACAAATACATAAATATAGATATATGCTTACATATTTACTATTACAAGTTCATTTACCTTTAGATTTATATTTTACTTTCAACCTTATAACGAAATAACTATAATATATTACAATAAAACATGCATATCTAATAAAATAAACTTATAAATTTCATATTTAATTCTTCATAATCTATGTTTTATAGTAAAATTTAATAAATTTTGTTATATCTTGGACAAAAATTACACCTTCTTATGGGTAGATTTTACATATGTCATGTTATATTTATTTCTGTTATACTACATTTTTATTTTAATAGCATATAAAAAATATTATAACATTTTTTTAGTATCCATTGAATATCCATTAACCCGCTTAATCCACTGGATATGGATATGGATGGATGATCTGAAACTAAACGGATATGGATATGGATATGGATGAACAAAAACTAAATGGATATGGATATGGATACGGCATCACCCTCTCCATATCCGATCCATTGCCATCCCTATATATATTCACTTTCACAGATTTTCACTTCGTCAGAAAATAAGACTTGGCCACAGGTTGATTCATGAACCTATAACAAATATATACATATATATATCAAAGTATGATCGAAATATATTCACAACATTTTTATTACGTGCTGATGATTTAAGTTGTCCAGTTAGCAGTCCAACGTTAGTAGTCCATAATTAGTAGTACATAAATAATTTAATATATATCTCTAATCAATCCACAACCCAGTGTATACACGTCTCAAGCTAGATCACAACACAAAGTATATATATATTTTGGAATCAACCTCAACCCTGTATAGCTAACTCCCGCATTACTGCATATAGAGTGTCTATGGTTGTTCCGAAATATATATATAGATGGGTCGATATGATATGTCAAAACATTGTTTACGTGTCTATGGTCTATCAAGATTACATAATATATATTATAAGTTATTTAAGTTATGGTTAGAATAGATTTTTATAAATTAATCCCGTAGTCAAATTAACCATTTTTAACTAATTTTGTTTTACCCATAACTTCTTCGTTTTAAATCCGTTTTGAGTGAATCAAATTGCTATGGTTTTATATTGAACTGAAATTTATGAAAATAAACAGAAAAAGTATAAGTTTATAGTCAGAAATACAAGTTACATGTCATTTTGTAAGAGGTAGTCATTTCAGTCGAAAGAACGACGTCTTGATGACCATTTTGAAAAACATACTTCCACTTTGAGTTTAACCATGATTTTTGGATATAGTTTCATGTTCATAAGAAAAATCATTTTCCCAGAAGTATAGATTTTAAATCAAAGTTTGTCATAGCTTTTAATTATCCAAACCAAAACAGCCCCCGGTTTTAATACGACGGCGTATGTCCGGTTTTACGGTGTTCTTCGTGTTTTCAGGGTTTAAATCATTAAGTTAGCATATTATATAGATATAGAACATGTGTTAAGTTGATTATAAAAGTTAAGTTAGAAGAATTAACTTTGTTTGCGAACAAGTTTAAAATTAACTAAACTATGTTCTAGTGGTTACAAGTTGTAATAAGATAGTTTTATATATATTGATCGAATGATGTTATTGATGGAATTCAACATAACAACAAGTTCTTAATGTTTACATGATCACAAACCAATTTTATGATAGTTAAAGTAAGCGGAAGCATAATTATAAGAAAACAAGTTTATATGTTTAACCATTTAAATTGAATTCCATGTAAATATCAAGTCATGAACATATGCTTACATATAACAACAAGGAAGTAAGAGTTATACCTCCTCAAACTTTTTTGAGGGCTGTTTTGGATGAGCAAGTAGATGATGATGAATATAGCTCCAAAAGAGTGAAACCTCAAGTTGTTATACCCCAAACTATGCACCAACACCTTGTACTTTGGTTAGGATTTATTTACACTTGAATTAAACTTACATAAACTAAATTTAGAACCCTCTTTAGGACCCTAATAGCCCACGGCAATCAGCAGCTCCCAAGGGACTATTTTGCAGCTTTTTTTGCTATATCACTTGATTTGTTTGCATGTGTGTGTTGCTTCTAGTCAAAGGACATGCATATATCGAATTGTGTTATTGAAAGCATCAAAGAATAAGCATGGGTGAAGTCCTTGGAGTCCCAAAAACTGCCCATTACTTAAGTATATAATAAGATTTATAAAACTTGTTATAAGTTATATAAAACTTGTTATAAATATAATGCATTTGTTAATATACTTTTATTTTATAAACCATTTTATAAAATATAACACAACATAATTATTTAAACCTATAAATAATTAAATATAAATTATCCAAATAATTTATCCCAAGTGAAAATATTTTAGAAACCCGATTTTCTAAAATCCAAGTGTCGCATATTTATTTAACGAACCAATCGTTAAGATTAAATACGTATAAGGTGTCGGTAAGCTTGTTATTGGGTATGACCCGACTTGGATTATAACATGTTAGCCACATTAATTTAATATGTCTCTCGGGCATACGCAATACCTTCAATCTCCCACTTGCACGAGAAACATAAGAAATTAATGCAAGTGACGGATACCACCTAACGACCGTCCATCACCCCCAATATGTTATAACTTTGTGCCATTCAATAACATCATCCCTTTCGAGTTCCCATCTCGAATATGAATAGGTGAATCTTTTCATTATATCCTTTCATCCTAGATGTCATGTTAAATCCAAGAAACACAGAGTGATCACTCTCTTCTAGATTTAACTTTATCAGGCCTTAGACATCTGACTCTCAACGAATAAGAGGGACAAATTCCATCTTGACTACATACGTTCTAGATATATACCTTGCATTATACCTGAGCTCCTCCTTGTGAACTACCATATTTCAGAATAGCGAAGGAAAGAATCAAGGCATAATACTTGGTGAATATCCGAACCCAATATGTATCTCAGGTCAGAGGATATAATGATATTCGCCTTTACTCAAGATTACATGTGATCAACCACAAAGGCTCCATTTAGTAAATCTTGAGGGTGGGTCTTCCAATATTTGTATCCCACAAATATCTATGAACCTTGGTTGCAACCTTGCCCCACATTCATCCCGTGAATGTATACCAATCCAAGTTTATAATAGTCTAAACCTCACATTTGCTCCCACAAATGTGATCGACTACGGAATTTAGAACAATTACTTATTCATGGATAAAATATGCAAAATAGGAACCTGACTCAAGATTAATAAATTAACACCATAATTATATTAATGAGTTTGAACTACTTCGTTCTGTTACAATACATAAAACAGATCACAACCAATCACTAGAATATCGAAGCCCTAATGCACTAGCATGCCCTTGATGTTTTGCACCATGTAAGAGCTTCGTGAGTGGATCTGCAATATTAAGATCTGTATGAACTTTGCGAATACATATCTTTCCCTTTTCAACTTCATCCCTTATATAGTTGAATCTCCGCTCAATGTGACGGGTCTTTTGGTGAGCACGAGGTTCCTTGATTTGAGCAATCACACCCTCGTTGTCATAAAAGATCTCAAGAGGGTCCTGAATGGAAGGGACTACTCCTAATTCGTCGATGAATTTCTTCATCCATGCAGCTTCCTGAGCTGCCAATGATGCGGCGATGTACTCTGACTCTCTAGTGGATAAAGCAACAACATCCTGTTTTGAACGCTTCCAAGAGACCACACCTCCATTTAACGTGAAGACATAACCGGATTGTGATTGAGAATCATCTCAATCAGTTTGGAAACTCGCATCCACGTAACCTTTTACAGCGAGTTCCTCCTCACCAGACCAATATATCAGAAACATATCCTTAGTCCTCCTAAGTTATTTCAATATACTTTTAGCAGCAATCCAATGACTGTTTCCTGGGTTATTCTGGTATCTACTTGTCAGGCTAAGAGCGCATGACACATCCGGTCTAGTGCATATCATTGCATACATAATTGACCCAATGGCAGATGCATATGGGACTTTTTTCATTCTCTCCTGTTCATCTTTTGTGGTGGGGCACTGAGATGAACTGAGAAGTGTTCCCTTTTGAATAGGTACCAAACCTTTCTTAGAGTTCTCCATCTTGAACCTTTTCAAGATCTTTTCAATGTATGCACTTTGATTCAAACCTATCAGTTTCTTGGATCTATCCCTGTAGATCCCAATCCCCAAAACGTATTGTACTTCTCCAAGATCCTTAATAGAGAAGCATTTACTTAGCCAAATTTTAACACCTTCCATTGCCGGAATATCATTTCCAAATAACAATATATCATCCACATATACTGCAAGGAACATGATAGTGCTCCCACTAGCTTTCTTGTATACAAAAGCTTCATCACCATTTTTAATGAAGCCAAATTTCTTGGCTTCCTCATTAAAATGATGATTCCACATTCTAGATGCTTGTTTCAATCTGTAGATTGACTTCTTTAACTTGCATACCTTTTTAGGATATTTCGGATCAACAAAACCTTCAGGCTGAACCATATAGACATCTTCCTCAAGATGTCCATTTAGGAAAGCGGTCTTGACATCCATTTGCCATATTTCATAATCATAATGAGCAGCAATGGCAAGTAATATCCTAATAGACTTTAGCATTGCCACAGGCAAAAAAGTTTCATCATAGTCAACCCCTTGAGTTTAAGTGAAACCTTTTGCTACAAGTATAGCTTTATATGTATCCAAGTTTCCATGTATATCGGTTTTCATTTTGAAAAGCCATTTACAATCAACTAGCCTTGAGCCAGTAGGTTGTGCAACAAGTTCCCAAACTTGGTTGTCATACATGGATTGCATCTCAGCGTTCATGGCTTCCTGCCATTTATCTTTATCAATCCTTGATAAAGAATCTTGGTAGTTTGTTGGTTCATCCAAATCAACCACATAGCAACCATCCATGAGAAACCCATATCTCTCAGGAGGATTACTAATCCTACCAGATCTGTGAACGTCTTGTGTATTTTGATCATCCATTTGATCACTCTCAACATTTTCATGTTGAGTGCTAGTGTCAACCAATTGTGTATCATCTACTTGATCTTGAACCTCTTCATGATCTATCTTCCTTTCACTATTTCCTTCCATTAGGAACTTAGTTTCAAGGAATTCAGCCTTTCGAGCAACAAATATATTCTGCTCGGATGGATCATAGAAATAATATCCCATATCATCCTTGGGATATCCTATGAAGATACACTTCGTGGATCGAGCATTCAACTTATTAGGGACGTAACGCTTAGGATAAGCTTCACATCCCCCTACCTTTAAGTATGATAGAGATGGAGGTTTTCCAAACCACATCTCATGAGGAGTTCGTTTCACTTTCTTGGTTGGGGCCATATTTAGAATACGAGCCGCGGAGCATAGACAATAACCCCAAAATGATAGAGGTAACGAGCTTCTAGCTATCATAGATCGAACCATATCCATTAGGGTTCGGTTCCTCCTTTCGGAAACTCCATTAAGTTGGGGTGTTCCATGAGGAGTGAGTTGCGAGATAATCCCACAACTTTTAAGATGATCTTAGAAAGCATCGCTTAGGTATTCACCTCATCTATCAGTACGAAGTACCTTGATTGTCTTATTGAGTTGATTTTGTACTTCGTTTTCATATTCCTTGAATGCTTCAAAAGTTTCGTCCTTATGTCTTAACAAGTAGACATATCCGAAACGACTAAAGTCATCAATGAAAGTGACCAACTATCTTTCACCTTTCCTAGTCATGGGCTTAAAGGGTCCACATACATCCGAATGTATTAATCCCAATAAGTCCTTAGCCCTTTCATAGGTCCCTTTGAAAGGTGCTTTAGTCATTTTTCCTTGTAAACAAGATTCACATACATCAAACGAGTCTAGTTCATTTGATTTCAAAAGGCCATTCTTTTGAAGTGTATGCATTCGATTCTTGTTTATGTGACCAAGGCGACAATTCCATAAGTAGAAATCACTCAAATCCCTTTTGAGTTTCTTGGTGTTTGCATGGAACATTGAGCTATTGTATGATGTGTCATCATGAACCAATTCATAAATACCATTCGAAGGCGAAGCCTTGAAATAGAACACATTATTTAAAGAAACATCGATATCATCATTAATGAAATTAAGATTAAAAACATATTGTTTCAAACGGGATACAGAAATAATGTTTCGAGATAAATCGGGTGCATACAAAACATTTTTCAAAATAAGCTCCAAACCACTTGGAAGCTTTAAAACAAAGTCTCCTTGAGCTTTCACTTGCACCCTTGCTCCGTTTCCCATGAAGAGACTTGTTGTTCCCGCATCTTGATCATTTCTTTTGAACCCCTGCAAAGAATTTCAAATATGAGTTCCACATCCTGTGTCTAATACCCATGTATTAGAAGAAGTAATATTAAGCTTAATGTATACCATATATACATTACCTGAGGTTTGCCCTGCATCTCTCTTTTCTTTCAACTCATTTAGGTAGACCGGGCAGTTGCGTTTCCAGTGACCCATTTCACCGCAACCAAAGCACGGATCTTCCTTGGGGTTAGCTTTACCGGCAACCTTTTACTTTTTGTTCTTGTTGGTTGGGGTAACCATATTTCCCTTTCCCTTGCCCTTGCCTTGGTAGGAGGGTCCTTTCCTCTTAGCTGCCTTCGGCTTAGAAGTGTTATTGTTTTTGGACCCGCCTTCATTGATCGTAAACACGGGTGAAGCCCTTTTACCCATGCTTGCTTCTACCGTCTTAAGCATGTCATGTAATTTGCCAATGCTTTTATCCCATCCATTCATGTTGTAATTCATTACAAATGTGTCAAACCTCTTTGACAAGGAATTAAGGATAAGGTCCGTGGCTAATTCATTAGACACGTTTCAGTTTAGACGGTTCGCTCGATCAATTAGGCTTTTTATCTTAAGGACATAAGATGAAACGGATTGGGAGTCATCCATCCGACATGCATGAAGCGCTCGGACCGTTTCAAAGCGCTCGACACGAGCTTGTTGAAGGAACATCTCCTTCAACTGGGTGATCATGTCATATGCACTATGATGCTCTAAATCCTTTTAGAGTTCTGGTATCATAGTCCCAAGCATGAGGCATGAAACTTGCACCTAATCAGTGCAATACTTATCCCAATAAGCCATGCCTTCCGTATCATCCTCTTCCGGTTGATCGGGAATGGGGTCTTCCAACACATACACCCTATCCTCTAGTTTGAGGACAATTCTTAGATTGCTAAACCAATCCATGAAGTTCGTATGGTTGAGTTTTTCCTTTTCGAGGATTGACCTCAACGATAGGTTGTTAAAGTTGATTGGTGCGTTTGGAATGTTGTTGTTATTGGCGGCCATCTACAAAATTTAACAAAGTTGTTTAAGTATCAATTTTAATTTTAACAATCAATACCCTTTAAATCCAATTGATATTTATTAAATTTTAGAATCCAACGGTAAACCAAATTTTGGTTAGGTGACCTTTATCCCGTCATTTGATTTAGCTAGGTAGTCATTATACGACAATTGCAATCCTTTTGCAACTTCTAAGTTATGGAATCATGCAATCCTTTTGCATGGCATATTTATTCCATCAACGCCTATTTGTTCCTCATGCTTCGGTGACCCTAAGTTCATAATTCCCAAATCAAGTCGTCCTACTTGTGTAAATGTGTAAATTTAACATACAAGTGGTTAGGTGACCTTTATCCCACAAGCATGCGAAATTCACCTTAATTATATTAGTTTACTCATAATGGTTAGGTGACCTTTATCCCATCATGAGTTCCCTAATATGCCTAAGTGACACACAAAAGGATGGCGTTTAACTTGTTTGCCTTGTTTATAAGGGAATTTGAGTTTTCATTAATTCTAGTTTGAGAAAACATTTGTACCATACACCAACATGCATTTAGTGTATGGTTTATTTGAAAATTCATTTTCATATCTTGTAATTAAGCGAATTACTTGATATAAATCATGTTCTTAATAACCGTTTATTAATGTTGTTATGCTACTTTTAATTTAACTAATTAAATTGTCGCTTTGAATGTCGTTCATAATGTCTAATTTAACCAATTAAATTGTCATGTTGCTTGTTGTTAACTTGTGATAAACTTGTAGTAACCAAATATACAAACACAATATACAACCATGCATGTAAAACTAATGTGTTCACAATCAAGCCATTTTGGTAGACATTTGTTTAGCCGAAAACAAATGTCACCGGTTAAGGGGTTATAACACAAAGTAGGAGATTTTAAATCTCCCACTTAATCTTGCATCCAAATGCTCCTTCTTGTATCCTTCAAGTCATCATCTTGCATCTTCATTTTTAAAAGGACCCGTTCATATACATTATAAACGATTCTCAATAGTTGATTACATCGCGAGGTATTTGACCTCTATATGATACATTTTTCAGACATTGCATTCATTTTTAAAAGATAAACTCTCTTTACATCAAAAATTGACAGACATGCATACCATTTCATAAGATTCAACTATAAATGACCTAATCTGTCATTTACTTAATAATAATCTCTATTGAACTCAACGACTTGAATGCAACGTCTTTTGAAATATGCCATGAATGACTCCAAGTAATATCTTTAAAATGAGCAAATGCACAGCGGAAGATTTCTTTAACACCTGAGAATAAACATGCTTTAAAGTGTCAACCAAAAGGTTGGTGAGTTCATTAGTTTATCATAATCATTTATTTCCATCATTTTAATAGACCACAAGAATTTCATTTCTAGTTCTCATAAATATACGTCCCATGCATAGAGACAAAATTAATCATTCATATGGTGAATACCTGGTAACCGACATTAACTAGATACATATAAGAATATCCTTTATCATTCCGGGATCCTCCTTCGGACATGATATAAATTTAGAAGTACTAAAGCATCTGGTACTTTGGATGGGGTTTGTTAGGCCCAATAGATCTATCTTTAGGATTCGCGTCAATTAGGGTGTCTGTTCCCTAATTCTTATATTACCAGACTTTAATAAAAAGGGACATATTCGATTTCGATAATTCAACCATAGAATGTAGTTTCAATTACTTGTGTCTATTTCGTCAAACATTTACAAAAGCGCATGTATTCTCAGTCCCAAAAATATAAAGGGTAAAAAGGCAAATGAAACTCACGCATATAATTATCGCATGTATTCTCAGTCCCAAAAATATAAAGGGTAAAAAGGCAAATGAAACTCACGCATATAATTATTGTAAAACAGTTAATAAAGCATTTGCATGTATTCTCAGCCTAAAAACGTAAAGAGTAAAAGGGAGCAAATGAAATTCACGCATATAAATATTGTAAAACAGTTAAAAAGCATTTGCATGTATTCTCAGCCCAAAAACGTAAAGATTAAAAAGGGTAAATGAAACTCACATACTGTATTTCGTAGTAAAAATACATATAACGTCATTGAACAAGTGCAAGGTTGGCCTCGAATTCACGAACCTAAATTAATTATATTTATTTATGTGTTGTTCAATATTTGTCTAACAAATTAGGTCAAGTCATAGTGTACCACAATCCTAATGCTCGAGACTAATATGCAAAAGTCAACAAAAGTAAATTTGACTCAAAATAATTTCCAAAAATCTATACATGATTAATATATAGTTTAAATATCATCGTTTTATATTTTTAAATATTTTTGAAAGATTTATTAGAGTAAATAATATAATTTATTTATTAATAAATAAAATTTTATATTAAATTTATATAATAAAATATACTTTTATATATATTAAGTAATAAAATTTATAGGGTTCATTTAATATCATAAAGATAATATGATAGGTATTATTAAAGTAAGTTATTACACGTAGTAAAATATGTTTGTATCACATATTTATTTGATAAAATAATATCTATAATGATAGTAAGTAAAAGTTGTATTATTTTGTAATAATAATTATTATTATAAAAATATCAATATTTATAATTACTAAGATGACATTATGATAATACGATAATTCTAATTATGATAACTTTAATATTTACGATAATTTTTAATATTATCTTTAAAATAATAATTCTATTTAAAATAATAATAATAATGATATTTTATAGTAACAATGACATTTCTATTAAAATGATAATTTTTGTTAAAATGATAGTTTTAATACTAACGATACTTTTAATAATAATAGTAATGATAAAAATAATAAGAACTATAATTTTATCTAAATCAATATCTTATAATATTTTAATTTCATCATGATACTCTTACTCATTATTTCCTAATCGTTTCGTTTAATAGCTTTTAATCGTCTTTTATATCGTGTTCATAATAATGATAATAATAGTAATCAAAATAATTAGGTGATATAAATATTTGTTTTAATTACACTAATATTAATAATGATAGTTACTATAACATTATTAACGATAATACTAATAATTATCTTAATGATAATATAGTAATAATAGTAATAATAATAATAACAATAACAATAACCATTTTTAAATAATGATATATATATATATTAATAATGATGATAATAATAATAATACTAATAATAATAATAATAATAATAATAATAATTGGATAATAATAATAATACTAATTATAACTTTAACGATAATAATGATAGTAATAATAAAAAAATAACAATTTTTAATGATAAATCCCTTTTATTGATAAAGATAATAATAATGATAATAATAAGATAAAACTAGAACGACGATAAAAAGGACGATAATAATAATCATTTTTAATAAAAATATCGAAAATTCAATTGATTATAACTTCTAATCCGTTCATCGAAACCATTCGATATCTAAAGGAAAAGTTCTTAATTTTTCGCTAGCTTTCCAAAGACATGCATATCTTATACCTTATCTCAACCACAAGTGTAACTAATTCAAGATTCAACCTAACCTGTCTAAGGGCAATATCAAAAGTACAAGCATGCATAATCCTAAATACTCGAGCACTAGTCAGGGATACACTATTAATATGTAAAAGTTAAATTATGAGTACTCACGTATCAATATTGAGATTCAATATTGCAGGAAAGGTACGTAGACGCAACGGAAATGATAAACACTATATTGAACTCACGAGCATACCCATGAACCATACTCAATCACCTCCATAGCTATAACCCATAATTTCCTTAATCCTATCCTACTAGAAAAACAATTTCGAAATCACTCGGACAGCACTCCGTCGTAATATTTTATGTATACTAATAATATCTTGAAATAATACGGAGTAAATATATATATATATATATATATGTAAATCGATTGAGAGAGTTTAGAGAAAAATATTTTCAAGTTTCTATGAAATAATGAAACCTATTGAATTCTATTTATAATAGATTTTTGAATTATTAAAGTGAATTATTAAAGTATGAATTATTAAAGTGAATTATTAAAGTATGAATTATTAAATTAAATTATTAAAGTGAATTATTAAAGTATGAATTATTAAAGTGAATTATTAAAGTATGAATTATTAAAGTGAATTATTAAAGTTAAAGTAAAGTAAAAATAAAGTAAAGGTAAAGTTTAAGTATAGTAAAAGTATAAAACTATGTACGTATAATACGCGTATAAATATATATATTATTAATTTAAATCGTTATATATATTTAATAAAATAAAATATAAATATCGTTATCTTTATCATACTAGTTAAGTAATGAGTTGTCAAAAGTGGTTCTAGATATTTATAAAAGTTATATACGTTTTAATAATAAAGTTCTTTTTAAACTGAAAACGTTTTTGTACGTTTGAACTAAATAGATCAATCGAGTCTTTATGAGATTCAATCTTCCACTATCCTTTGTCTAGTTCTCAATGATTGACAATTTGTTCTTATTTATAAATCACTTTACCATTTTCCGAATATTGTTAAAATTGAAAGATTTCTTCAAATCAACGTAGGCCTTTCAACAGAGACTTGTAATCATAATTCAATATATCTGATAATTCAATCATTTGATCTTATCTTCTAATTCCATTGATAAACATTTTGAAATAGATACAATCATATAAAGTATTTAATCTAATATTTTGTTTACGTTTCAAGTTATAATATATATACACATATACATATATAATCATATTCGTTTAATGGTTCGTGAATCGTTGGAACTTGGTCGAGGTTGAATGAATGTATGAACATAGTTTAAAATTCTTGAAATTTAACTTAACAAATATTGCTTATCGTGTCGGAAACATATAAAGATTAAAGTTTAAATTTGGTTGGAAATTTTCGGGTTGTCACAATTTTTACAAAATATATCCTAATACATTTTTCTAAAAAAAAAAAAAAATACAACCTAATCTATTTTACATACCAAATATAAAATAAATTACATAACCAAAATTAATATTACATACCAAATGAATAATTAATTTTACAAACCAAATGAATGAATATAACAACTACATAGAAAGATTAACAAATTAACCAAACAAATATTCATTCAAACACAAGGTCATGGCTATGATTATGAACAATAATTTATCAACAAATATGAACCAAATGGCAAGTCCAAAACCACTTTTGGAACCCCTACAAATTCGGCCAAAATCATAAACCCTCCCAAACCCGAAAATTTTTGTATTCCATATTCATGCATGTACATGGAATGCAAATATAGTGGGTTTAAAGACCATATAAAAGAAGCATATTTCATAGAATTCGGCTCTAGATACCATTGATGGAATTCAACATAACAACAAGTTCTTAATGTTTACATGATCACAAACCAATTTTATGATAGTTAAAGTAAGCAGAAGCATAATTATAAGAAAACAAGTTTATATGTTTAACCATTTAAATTGAATTCCATGTAAATATCAAGTCATGAACATATGCTTACATATAACAACAAGGAAGTAAGAGTTATACCTCCTCAAACTTATTTGAGGGCTGTTTTGGATGAGCAAGTAGATGATGATGAATGGAGCTCCAAAAGAGTGAAACCTCAAGTTGTTATACCCCAAACTATGCACCAACACCTTGTACTTTGGTTAGGATTTATTTACACTTGAATTAAACTTGCATAAACTAAATTTAGAACCCTCTTTAGGACCCTAATAGCCCACGGCAATCAGCAGCTCCCAAGGGACTGTTTTGCAGTTTTTTTTTGCTATATCACTTGATTTGTTTGCATGTGTGCGTTGCTTCTAGTCAAGGGACATGCATATATGGAATTGTGTTATTGAAAGCATCAAAGAATAAGCATGGGTGAAGTCCTTGGAGTCCCAAAAACTGCCCATTACTTAAGTATATAATAAGATTTATAAAACTTGTTATAAGTTATATAAAACTTGTTATAAATATAATGCATTTGTTAAGATACTTTTATTTTATAAACCATTTTATAAAATATAACACAACATAATTATTTAAACCTATAAATAATTAAATATAAATTATCCAAATAATTTATCCCAAGTGAAAATATTTTAGAAACCCGATTTTCTAAAATCCAAGTGTCGGGTATTTATTTAACGAACCAATCGTTAAGATTAAATACGTATAAGGTGTCGGTAAGCTTGTTATTGGGTATGACCCGACTTGGATCATAACATGTTAGCCACATTAATTTAATATGTCTCTCGGGCATACGCAATACCTTCAGTTATGAACATCATTACTACCTCAAGTATAGTAGGTAAACCTACTGAAAATGATGAGAAAATAACTTGAGCTTCAAAGGATCTTTGATGGCTTGGAAGTTCTTGAAGCAGAATCATGACACGGAAACAAGTTCAAGTAAGATCACTACTTGATTTAAGATAGTTATGTTTTTATAGGAATTAAACCAAAGCTTGGATATGATTATTACCTTGATTAAGAATGAAAAGTTACTGAGATTAGATGGAAGTTCTTGATCTTTGATGAGTTGTTGGATTGGATTAAAAAGATTGGAAGTAATCTTGCAACTTCTTGATTCTAGGTTGTTTTTATGATGATTAAAGCTTGTAATTGAAGCTAAATGATGGAGAAAATGCTTGGAGATGATCAAGTATGAAGTTAGGAGTATTTTGAGAGAAAATTGGGAGTGTAAGTATGAGAAAATGGAGTGAAGAAATTGTGTGCATGCATAAAAACGTTTTTAGTTTATAAAGAAAGAAAAGATTACTAATTTTGTTTTCTTGCTAAATAATTCATGCTACTTGACAAATGGTTGGTTCCACATGTTTCTTAATCATTTAAGGCTGCTAAGGAGCAGATTTTTATTAGTATATACCAATAGTAAATACATCTAGAAGCTGGATATAATACGAGTGCAAATACCGAGCGAATACGAGTAGAATTGTTGATGAAAATGAATGAGAATGGAATTGTAACCATTTTTGTTAACTACGAGTGTTTTGATATATGTCTTGAACTCCTTCAAATGTGTATTAATACACTATATATATATATATATATATATATATATATATATATATATATATATATATATATATATATATATATATATATATATATATATATATATATATATATATATGCATTTTAACTGAGTCGTTAAATCATCGTTAGTCGTTACATCTAAGTGTTGTTTCGAAACCTTTAAGTTAACGACCTTGTTAAATGTAATTAATCTCATTGTTACTATATCTAATGAGATGTTAAATTGTTATATTATCATGATAACATAGTGTGTTAATATATCTTAATACGATATATAAATATTAAGATGTTATTACAACGATAATCGTTACGTATATATATCGTTTCAAAATCCTTAAGTTAGTAGTCTCATTTTATGTATATAGTTCATGGTTAATATATTTAATGAGATACTTAATTATCATTTCATAATGTTAAATATATATATAAGTTCACATATATATTATCATGTCATTTACAAGTTATAACGTTCGTGAATCATCGGACAAATTGGGTTGTCACACGTTTACATAAAATTCGTTCCAATTAATCAAGTCTTAACAAATTTGATTTCTTAACATGTTGGAAAATTTTAATCATGTAAATATTAATATCGTTCAATATATAACCATGGAAAAATCCGGGTCATGACAGGTGGGGAGCACATCCATGTTGCAGGTAGCACCTATAACCAAGCATGCTTCCTGCGGATGTACCTCCCAAAGTGTGGGTGCACGGGGCCGAAGACATTACATGTCCACTACTCACCTGTACGCTCGCCACTCCTAAAAACTACTATGCACCTCACAAAGCACGCCATAGCAGTACCCGAGCCTTATGTCTTATCTCCTCACATCGCGAGCTCCAACAAATCCCGCACTGAAGTCGCAGGGTCAACACTTGCTTGAATTAAGAATTAAATTTGGATGTTCTCCATCGATTGACTGGATTCGAGCACCTTGGCTAAAGCATCACTCTCAAGATGATCGGTAATAATTTTGGGCAAATCTGTCAGAACCTCTATATTGTCAGAAATGAGCTTCCAAAAGTTTACCCGCTCCAACGCTTTGGCGGCCATGACTGCATTTGAGTAAAGTTCGCCCACTGTAGATTAACTAAGAATGTTCGATGCAATCTATGGAAGATCATCTTTGAGTGCGGCAAAATTGTTTAACGCTGAATCACGATCAGTGACCACCCGGTCAAGGTGCGCGGAGATGTCCTGTTTCTCAAAGGATAACAAATTAAGGTTGGAATTAGCAGCAGCAAGTTCATCCTTGAGCGAGTTGTTTTCCTCTACCAGATCAACTTGTGCGGAAAGAAGCTCAGCCTTTTCCTTCTTTAAAATTTCAACAGTGGCCTCCACTATCTTCAATGCTTCATCGGCCACTTTAAGCTTTGACTCTAAGTTCGTCAACCTCCTCTGTAACTGCCCAGAAAGATTCACCTCTGCCTTATGGGAACGCTCGCTGTTTAAACGATCACAATCTCTTGCCCATGTTAGAAACGATAGCTGTGTATCAAAGCATGCCTTTTGGTCCGGCGTTATCTTCTCTAACTCACGCCTTATGTCAGCAGGAGCACACCCTTGCATATACATGTGTTGTTCCGATGCAGCACTCTTGGAAACATTTAGAATTGCTTCCGAGTTATCAATGCGGATGGGTGCATAAGGGTTGATGTTCAATTTAGGACCTGAGACAGAAGTAATCGAGGGACCAGTAGTAGCAGGAGTTGCAGGATTGGTTGGCAAGTTCGCAATAATAGCAAGTGGAGTTGGATTAGAACAGATCACGGGTATCCAGGCAGTTGATTCGAGGGGCGCAGACATTGCTGGGGGCGCAGATGTGGGCATGGGCGCATTGATGACATGCTGAGCAAGAGTCACTGTTGGGGCGCATCTTCATCAAGGTTCACAACTGGCAATGCAAAAACATACGTGTTAGTTTCCAAACAATTAATGAAGGTATAATATAATAAAAACTGTATGAAATACAATGTTATACCTTCAGAGGATGAGGTGTCGGACTTCTTCTTCTTCATTGGAGGGTTTAAATGCATAGAGCTTTTGCGCTTAAGCGGTTGTTCATCTTCCTCAGTTGGAGCATTCAAATCCTCTACAACGTTAACTGGCACGTCTTTATCAGCAACTTCCTTTTTCACAGAGTAACCTTTCAAACTTTCTGCAACCATAACCTGGTAAAGATTCATCTCTGCGAGCAATGACATACAATGGTTAGCATACTTTTTATTTAAAAGTAAATAATGCATAATTATTTTGAGATAAAACTATACCTCTCCCGTTAAGTAATATGACTGGACGGAATTCACTGTATTGCCAGTAGGAAGAGATTTCGGACAAGTAAAGAACTTCGTTTGGGTAAACCCGAATGCTTAGTTTCTTACCGAAACAGAGGTTAAACTGTTCCTATTCTGGCAGTATCATTGGGGGGGGGGGGGCGATTAAAAGCAGGGTTAGCACCAGAATGCCATTGGAGAATGTTAGCGAATTGTTGAGGAATGAACTTGTTATCGACATAATAAAAAGAATCTTTCCAGGAGGTATTTAAGCCTTTCTTCATACCAGACGTAAAAGATGCCCGATCGGTGAAACTCTACCAATCGTGTTCGTTAACTTGGTAACAAAAAATGTTTTTAAAGACGTTAATCGACTGTTCTTGGTTGTTTTCCCTACACCATATTTCAAATAACGTTAGACGAGCAGCACCATAGGGATGTAATTATCATAGGCCAATGTTATACGACGACAAAACCGCCATGAAAAAGTTAGTCGGAGGGATGCGAGTGTTTCCGACTTCTAGGGTTTGGTTGTAGACTTCTACCATGTTGGTTGGGGGTTTATGGGCTCGTTGGTTTGTGAGTGGAAGGGTAGGGGTGTATTGAGCAATTGGTGGATACCAGTCGATAAAAGCTTCAACGAATTCGTCGTCTAAGATAGAAGAGATGGAATGGACTTGAAAAGTAGTTGAAGATGAAGACGACATATTTACAATTTAAAAAAGGGGATGGAAATGGAAGATTGCACTGACCTGGGTTAAGAAACGGGAAACTAGCCGGAACTTGATCGGGGATGCAAATAAGAAAAGAAGTGAATTTTTGAATTTTTTACCACATTTGGTAAAATCGTCGACCTATTTATAGCATAAACGGTTAGGGTTTAAAAAAGGAATAAAACACGTGAGGCGCACAGCTGGCCATACACGTGTCGCAATCCTAACGGGTTGCAGTGAAAAGACGTGGTGCACGATAGAAAAACCCATTAGCTTGCTTATCATCCGTGTACGATAGCAAAACTCTTGCAGTTAGGATTTGACAGCCTGTCATAATTAACTGACTCCCGCCGATACATTTTCATCATTGGCAGACGTTTAATTGACATGCAAGAGGCTGCATTTAATGCTTGCAGGCATGCGATCTTTGGATTATTTTGATAATTTCCAATATATTTTGTGCTAATTTTTGGTAATGATCAATTTATTATATTCTTTGGAGTTTAATATCATACACTTTTTGGAAAAGTGTATCACATTAAACTGGGGGGACTTAATGATACACGTACCTCTGCGCCTAGCGCATCGTGCGTATCACCTGCTGGTTGCACGTATGTCATGTTCCAAATTATGTCTATTGCGCGCATTCGATAAACTTTTGCTTAGCGAATAAGTAAGATGGCTAACAAAGCATATCTTATCCTTAAATAACTGAAATCTTATTCCTAACTATAATACCTATATTTATGGGATTGATACGGAAGGATCTAGAATCGTTTAAGGATACATCTAGGGTTAGGTTTAGCTATAAATATAACCCTAAACCTAGCTCATTGATCATCGAATAACAATCAACGTTTTCTGTATTACTCGATTAACGATTGCATCCAGAAAACACTTTACGGTAACACGTATGTTCACTGTGAACTGTAACCCTATGAAACCACCCAAGTGGCCATTATTGCGGCTAAGCCATTAATGGTGAACTAATTCATTAATCACCCTTTCGTAGATCTTCATCTCAATAAAGGTTATCCAAGGTAACCAATGACCGGAGATTAACACTATAATGTTCTTAAACACTCCCACATGGCACTCAACATATGATCAGTCCTATGCGACAGATTTATGTTCGATCAATTACCATCCTAATTATGTCTAGATAAACTTTAATATTAAAATGATATCTTATAACACTTATGTGTTTAACTTTAATTCAAGGCTAAAGTGTTAATAAGTTGTCATTAAGTGTGATTAACTAATATTAACACTTTAGTGACAAAAACTCTTTTTGATATGAAGGATGCAACTATTCTAAGCATTTTTGAATAAGTTTCATAAATTATAGATGTCCCAAAGTAGTCAAACATTTTTCGATCAAAAATCCGGACAGTGAGAAACTACGGTCGAGCCATGGCTGACCGTGGAGTTGACCGTATACCTTGTTTCAAAGAACCAAGATACAGGGCATCCCACGGTCTGACATGCGGTCGACCGTGGACCCAGCCATGCTCCTTCAGTATTTTTCAAATGACTCTTTTGACTTAACGGTTTTGTGTATAGGTCGTTCGCTAGAGATTGTGTAGGCTCATGTACTTGTGTTGTTCTATACGTTGTTTAAGCACACAAGACTTAGTGTCATCATCAAAACAAAGTGGTTAACATTTGAATATTATTATTGGATCACTAATCAACAAAATCTAAAAGAGTAAAACCACTTACAAAAATGATGATGAGTTTTCTTTTGCAAAATGTAACTAATGTGAAGATGAAAAATGAGTATTTAGAGAGAGAAAATATAATAACTAAAGGAAAATAAAGGGAGAAAATTGTTATAATAATAATAATAATATAGATATGGATAGTCAATTTTAGTGTATACATATAGTCAATTTTGGTACACAAAGTATGTATTTTTATATTGAGATTTTAGGCTATAAATACTCATGAATGCAAGCATTAAACTTGCACCATTTCTCACACTTACAAAGTGTTTCTTTCTTTCTCTCCATTATCATCTTTGTTCTTACACTTCATTATTAGTATTCTAAATCAAGAATCAAACCACTAAAGGTAGTTATAAGCCTACTGAATTATAACATCAAGAATCAAACCACTAAAGGTAGTTATAAGCCTACTGAATTATAACACGTTATCAGCACGATAATCTTAATACTAAATATGGTTGGCTCTGCCACCAAAATGATATATGGTCGGTTATACCACCAAAATGATATATGGTCGGTTATACCACCAAAATGATATATGGTCGGTTATACCACCAGAATGATATAGGTCGGTTATACCACCTGAAAAAATATATGGTCGACACTGTCGCCAAATTTTCATTTATGTTTACTAATATTTATATTTTTGTTATATAACATTTATTTATGATTGCTTACACATGGTCGACACTGTCACCTACTTATCATTTATGTTATATTAAATTTATGTTTAATGTTTATATACTTATGAATATAAATTGACTCTAATTTATCATGATGTTTGTTTTAATTTTTGATAATAGAAAATGTCGAATCTGGAAAAGCTTAAATTTACTCCTTTAGAATCAACTGGAAACAACTACATGCCATGGGTTATAAAAGTAAAAATGCATCTTAAATCAATGGGCATTCTTGAAACCATAAATGAAAACAACACTTGTTCTGAAAAAGAACAAGCTACGGCATGTTGCTTTATTCATCAACATATTGATGAATGCCTACAAAATAATTATGTGACTGTAGAAGATCCCCATGTTTTATGGGAAGGTCTCAAAAGCAGATTCAATAATCAAAGAGAAATTTTACTTCCAGCTGCAATGGAACAATGGAGAACATTAAGGTTCCAAGACTTTAAGAAAGTAAATGAATACAGCTCAGCTCTGTATAATACATGTTCACAACTTAAATTCTGTGGACATGAAATTAGTGATGCAGACATGATGGAGAAAACTTTCTCCACAATGAATGCTGCAAACATCACAGTGCAAAGAAATTTGAGAATGCTAAAGTTCAAAACATATCCTGAACTTAATTCATATCTCTTAGTTGCAGAGCAAAATGATGAGCTATTAATGAAAAATCAGCAATCCCGTCCTACTGGTACACTTGCAATCCCTGAAGCAAATACTGCAAATAATTATAAACAGGGACAAGGACGCGGGCAAGGTCGTGGTTATAATAACCATCACCATCATCATGCCAAAAGCCATAACTATGGTAGAAACCATCCTTATGGTAATGGTAATGGGCGTGGACGTGGTCGTGGTCGTGGCCGTGGTGGTCAAAGAAATAGTAATCCACGAAAATATAAATATCAACCACAAAACAAGCCCATTAAACAAGATGTTGAAGAAAATTCTTCTAAAAATTCTGAAGAATCTTGCTACAGATGTGGTAGAATGGGCCACTGGGCTAATACTTGCCGAACATCTAAACATCTTGTTAAGATGTATCAGGATTCGCTGAAAGGTAAAGAAAAGGAAGTAAATTTTGTGGATAATATTGATCCAACAGTCACTGAGAAACCATCTGATTTATATGAAGATTTCTTGAATGTTTAAGTTATGTGTCTTTTGAAAAATAAACGATTTAATATCGTCTGTCTTTGTCATTATGTTTGCTAAATGTTTCAGTACTATCTATTTGCGTTTAAAATATTGTGTAATATTAATGTACTCACTATTTATTTCTTATATATGAAGTTCAATATGAATTTTGCTGGAATACAACATCAATCAAGTGGTGGAGATCTCTGTATAGCAGACAGTGGAACTACACACACTATACTTAAATCCGAGAAATATTTTATTGATCTAAAACCAACGGAAGGAACTATACATACAATATCAGGACCTGCTAACTTGATAAAAGGGATAGGAAAGGCAAATTTCATACTACCAAATGGTACAAAATTTTTAATAAATGATGCCTTATTTTCTCCCAAGTCAAGCAGAAATTTATTGAGTTTCTCCGACATATACCTTAACGGGTATGATTATCAGTCAGTGACAACAGAAAATGAGAAATATTTAAGTATCACTGACAAGAGTCATGTGGTTGAAAAACTGCCAAGACTTAGTTCTGGATTACATTATACACATATAAATGTACCAGAAATACATATGGTAGTTAACGAAAAATATATTGATCCTGGTGTATTCAGTTTATGGCATAACAGTTTAGGCCATCCAGGATCAACAATGATGAAAAGGATTATTGAATGTACTCATGGACATCCACTAAAGGATAGAAAAATCCATCATGATACAATGGTTCCATGTACATCTTGCTCTCTTGGAAAATTGATAACTAGACCCTCACCACTTAAGGTTGAGAAAGAATCACCAATGTTTCTTGAAAGAATTCAAGGTGATATATGTGGACCAATTCATCCACCATGTGGACCATTTAGATATTTCATGGTTCTAATAGACGCATCTAGCAGATGGTCTCATGTTTGTCTGTTATCAAGCCGTAATGTGGCATTTGCAAAATTTCTTGCCCAAATTATTAAATTGAGAGCTCATTTTCCTGATTACACCATTAAAAGGGTGAGACTTGATAATGCTGGTGAATTTACATCTCAAGCATTTAATGACTATTGCATGTCTATAGGAATTGTTGTTGAACATTCTGTTGCTCATGTGCATACACAAAATGGTTTAGCCGAGTCATTGATTAAACGTTTACAGTTAATCGCTAGACCATTGATAATGAGAACAAAACTCCCTGTATCTATATGGGGTCATGCAATTTTACATGCTGCTGCATTGATTCGCATCAGACCAAGTGCAAGTCATAAATATTCCCCCCTACAACTTGCTTTTGGTCAAGAGCCAAATATTTCCCATCTTAGAACATTTGGTTGTGCAGTGTATGTTCCAATTGCGACACCACAACGTACAAAAATGGGTCCTCAAAGGAGGTTGGGAATATATGTTGGATATGAAACATCTTCAATATTAAGGTATATTGAACCTATGACAGGTGACGTTTTTACAGCACGTTTTGCTGATTGTCATTTTAATGAAACATTGTTCCCTAGATTAGGGGGAGAAATGAAAAATAAAGAAAATGATGTTTCATGGTGTGAACCTCAATTAAAGTATCTTGATCCTCGCACAAAAGAATGCGAGACAGAAGTTCAAAAGATAATGCATATACAAGAACTTGCAAATCAATTGCCTGATACATTTACAGATACAAAAACGGTGACAAAATCATATATACCAGCAGTAAATACTCCAGCTCGAATTGAAATTCCAAAAGCTGGCAATAACGTCACTCATGAATCTTTGCCACGTCAGAAACGTGGAAGACCAATCGGTTCAAAGGATAAAAATCCTCGAAAAAGAAAATCAGCTGATAATGAAGTAAAAGAAAGTGTTCAAGAAGAACCACAAATCAGTACTCCTACTGCAGAGGAGATTGATGATGTCAATACAGAAATTGCAATCAATTATGCATATTCAAAAATATTATGGAACCGAAATGAAATGAAAAATCTTGATGAGAAATTTTCATTTAATGTTGCATATGACATCATGAATAATGATGATGATCCAGAACCAACATCTATGGTTGAATGTCAAAATAGACATGATTGGGCTCAATGAAAAGAAGCAATACGAGCTGAATTAGAATCACTCAATAAAAGAAAAGTTTTCGGATCCATCATTCTCACTCCTAAAGATGTGAAACCTGTAGGATACAGATGGATTTTTGTCCGAAAAAGAAATGAGAAAAATGAAGTTACAAGGTATAAAGCTAGACTTGTAGCTCAAGGTTTTTCTCAAAGACCGGAAATTGATTATGAAGAAACTTATTCTCCTGTTATGGATGCAATTACTTTTAGGTACTTAATCAGTCTGGCAGTTTCTAAAAATTTAGAAATGCATCTCATGGATGTTGTGACTGCTTATCTATATGGATCACTTGATAGTGATATATATATGAAGATACCTGAAGGATTTAAGGTACCAGAAGCATCAAATGCAAAACCCAAAGAAATGTATTCGATTAAATTACAAAGATCTTTATATGGGTTAAAACAATCGGGACGTATGTGGTATAACCGATTAAGTGATTACTTGATAAGCAAAGGGTATACAAATAATCTTACTTGCCCTTGTGTTTTCATTAAGAAAACAACATCCGGATATGTGATCATAGCTGTTTATGTTGATGATCTTAACATCATAGGTACAAATAAAGAGATCCATGAAGCCATTCAACTTCTAAAGAAAGAATTTGAAATGAAAGATCTCGAAAAAACCAAGTATTGTCTTGGTTTACAAATTGAGCATATGCCTAATGGTTTACTTGTACATCAAACAACATATACTGAAAAGATTTTGAAACGTTTCAATATGGACAAGGTAAAACCATTAAGTACTCCTATGGTTGTTAGATCACTCAATGTTGAAGCTGATCCATTTCGTCCATGTGAAGATCAAGAAGACATTCTTGGACCAGAAGTACCATATCTTAGTGCAATTGGAGCTCTTATGTATCTTACAAATTGTACAAGACCTGACATTTCTTTTGCAGTTAATTTGTTGGCAAGGTTCAGCTCTGCTCCTACCAAAAGACACTGGAATGGGATCAAACACATATTTCGATACCTTCGAGGAACTACTGATTTAGGATTATTTTATTCTAACGAATCAAAACAAGATTTGGTTGGTTATGCAGATGCAGGTTATTTATCTGATCCACATAAAGCTAAATCTCAAACTGGATATGTATTCCTAAATGGAGGTACTGCAATATCATGGCGTTCTCAAAAACAAACACTTGTTGCTACATCGTCAAATCATGCCGAAGTGATTGCATTACATGAAGCTACTCGAGAATGTTTTTGGTTGAGATCAATGACACAACTCATTACTGATTCTTGTGGACTAGAACGCGATAAAAGTCCAACAACTATCTATGAAGATAATGCAGCTTGCATAGCACAGATGAAAGAAGGGTATATCAAAAGTGACCGAACAAAACACATACCACCTAGATTCTTCTCATACACTCAAAATCTCATTAAGGACAACCAGATTGAAATGAGATATGTGCAATCTAGCAAAAACTCTGCTGATCTTTTCACGAAAGCACTTCCAACTGCTATTTTCAGAACACACGTTCATAACATTGGCATGAGACATGTTCAAAAGATGTAACAGCTGAAGCGATGTCTACTTGAGGGGGAGTCAACTCCATGCTGCACTCTTTTTCCCTTAGCTAAAGTTTTTTCCCACTGGGTTTTCTTTAGCAAGGTTTTTAACGAGGCAGTAATTTATAGTTGATCTTCAACAAAATAAAATTGCTATCCAAGGGGGAGTGTTATAATAATAATAATAATATAGATATGGATAGTCAATTTTAGTGTATACATATAGTCAATTTTGGTACACAAAGTATGTATTTTTATATTGAGATTTTAGGCTATAAATACTCATGAATGCAAGCATTAAACTTGCACCATTTCTCACACTTACAAAGTGTTTCTTTCTTTCTCTCCATTATCATCTTTGTTCTTACACTTCATTATTAGTATTCTAAATCAAGAATCAAACCACTAAAGGTAGTTATAAGCCTACTGAATTATAACATCAAGAATCAAACCACTAAAGGTAGTTATAAGCCTACTGAATTATAACAAAAATGAGTATATATAGATTCAATGACTTTTATACATTATATTATCTTTTGAATTATTAAATATTTAATTAAATAGTAATAAAATAACTATTATTTAGATGATTATTTATTGATATTGATAAATAAATATCTTGATTATCCCTAATTGTTCCGTAAATCTATTCAACTTTATTTAAGGTTAGAATAGTAATTTTTTTCAACCATTAATTGTTTTTAAGGTCCTTTTTGGTAGATCAATTGTAAATTTCTGGTTATAGCACTATAAGTAAAAAAAAAAAAAAAAAAAAAAAAAAATTGATGACGAGATTATGAAGGTATTGATTGTAATTTGCCAAATTCAATGGTTGAAAATTGATTCTAGATTAATAACTTCATTCACTTTTAAACTTATCTTTTAATATATAGTAGAAAAGAAATTATTATTAGGGGGATGTGAATAATCTGTATAAGGTGTAACGCGATACATCTTGTAACTAGATTATCAAAATATCTGATGACCTCAAGTTTTTTTTGTTAAAGAATAACTTCACTATTAAACTTATCTCTTAATATATAGTAGAAAAGAAATTATTATTAGGGGGTGTACATAATCTATATAAGGTGTAACACGATATATCTTGTAACTAAATTACCAAAATATCTGATGACATCAAGTTTTTTTGTTAAAGAATAAAAGAAAACTAAAAAGAAAAAGAAAGATAAGTTTTTGAAATATTATTATTTTATTTGATCAGTAAATTTGGGTTAAAAGAAAAAGTAAAGGAAAGGAAAAAATTGTTGTAGGCAGCGTCTGATCCCTGGTCATGGAGATAGCAAAGGAAAGTCGAACAACCAATCTAACAAGCAATATTCTTTTAGGTATCCGGAAAAATAATATACAGCCCAATACAATTACGGTTTTATATAAAAAAATTATTATTTAATAGATGGTGAACAATACTCATCTATCTAATGACGTACATCCCGCCCCAAGCTTGTCACGTGAGGCGCATGACATATAAACTATGAGTATGTGTTGTACATATCAGGTCTAGCATGAAAAATGCTATTAAATATTATTTAGAGATGGCACGCTAAGGATATTGTACGCAGTGGCGAAAAGTAGAAGGGACAGAGGGGGCATCCGCGCCCAGTGAATTTGCAATTTTTAGTGTAAAAATTTTGAATTTTTCGATTTTGCTCCTAGTGGATTTTTTTTTCCCCAAAGCTTTCATATTTTGCCTCAAAACCTCCATATTTTGCCCCAAAACCTTCAGATTTTGTCAAAAAACCTTCATATTTTGCTCAAAACCTCCATATTTTGGCGCATAACCTCCATTTTGTCCAAAAAAAGTTGCTACATTTTATAAAAAAAATTTGCCTCTGGCAAAAAAAATTTCTGCTTCCGCCACTGATTGTACGTTACGCCGTGCCATGCAATGACGTACCTCTTACCCAGTCAACATTATCTTAAACATTGAAGGTGTTCGGGATTTTAGTACCACGTAGGCGAACGCGAGATTGATCGTGGAGTTACAATTGCTAGAAGGTTCTTTGAGTGCCAGGCGAGTCTATGTGTTGTCTTGTGGAGTCCTATGACCCCATTATTTTGAATATTTTTTTGTACACTATATTCTTCAAATTGTGCACCACTAAATTTAATGGGGAGTGATCCGTACACCACCAGTTTTTAGCCGTACACCACCAAACATGCATTATGATGTTGTACTGTACAACAATGTAAAGCATGTTTGGTGGTGTACGGCTAAAAATTGGTGGTGTACGAATCATCACCCAAATTTAATACTAGTACTCCATATATTTTTAAAATGTATGGTTTTTGAAGGTAAAGAACTATTAAAATATTCTTCAAATATAATTAGCTTTGAAAATTTGTTTTAGGACCCTATTAAGTGTTCATCATGAATTCGTCACTATAATTGAGTGGCCGTTATGGAGGGAACGTTATTAAGTAACCGTCAATAACTACCTTATAAATACTAAGGTTGGGTTATCAATCAAGGACACTACACTTTTACACACTCTCAATTCATCCAATTTTTACGATCACTTTGGAGGTTGGACAAAAGTCAACTACAATCACCACCCTCGTCTTAGTCACCTTTTTCGAAATCTACATATCATATAAGGTTAACCAGGGTGACTAGACCGAGTGTTCAAGATGATCAACTTAACTGCACTCAAGTCAAATTTTGTTTTGATATTAATTATTATATAAGGTTAATATAGATAGAGATGTTTAGACTAAGCATATATTCACATGTGCTTTATCTCTTTATTTATAACAATAAAAGATCTAAAATTACAAAGTAAAGTACACAAAACTTAGCAGATGAGAAAAGAATATTAAATCACCTCTCATTCTGTTGCAATCAGGGAATATACATATACATAATTTATATATGTTGTAGTTGTACTACATTTGATCTATAAGATAGATAAATTTACATAATAAAAAATCTAATCAAGTAGAATGGAGATGCTTGTAGACGAGCATGAGCATCCACTTCGACTAAAAGATTTGCAACCAACATATCCAAATTTAGAAGAAGAAGAAGAAGAAGATAAAGATGATGATGATGATGATGATGACGATGAAGATGATCTTATCAAGCGTGAAAACTTCAAAAGTCGTGAATGTCATCGTTGCAAAAAAGAAATCAATTGGTTTCATAGACATTACTATGAGTGTACTCGTTCATGTCTTTACTCGCTCCACAAATTTTGTGGAGAGCTTCCCTCTACACTAAAACACACATCACACCCTACTCATGCTCTTACTCTTACTCTTACTCTCACACATTAACGGTATTATGGGATTTGTGTTTTATGTGAATTATATGTCAGATCTGCGCTCTCTTATGACTGTACTGAATGTAAATTCACAATTCATGCAAATTGTGCTATGGCATTGAACACAGATCGGATCATTTATCACCCTAGCCACAAGCATCCATTAGTAGCTATGCCCAAACCACTTTTAAGTGAATGTAATGCTTGTGGGAAAAGACATGAAGGGGAGTTTTATGTTTGTAACGTGTGTTTTCATTTCTTCATTAATCGTGAATGCGTTTTTCTACCCAAAAAGTTGATAATTCAAGACACTGGAAATGGTTCCTCACCCTCTCATCCTTTCTTATTCCTTCCCGGAGGAAGCTAGAGTGATCTCGTTCTATCCTAGGTGTAGGGTATGCAATGAGCATTTTATGAAAAAGCTTTTATGGGTGTATAAATGTGACAAATGTAGGTTCTATACGCATCTAGATTGTGCAACATCAAGAGAAGAGCCATTCATGTCAATCATCTCATCTTTTGGTAAATTCTTCTTGCGCACTTGTTTAAGACAAATGATGCCTCTTTAATTGTGACAAACTGACAACTTTACTTAATTAGAGATTTTAATCTTGTCACATGTATTGACAATTTGTTATTTGCTAGGAAACCGCAAATTCAGTAAAGATTATAAAGATTCTGATTATCCGGATCTCCTCAATCTCCCATTTCCTGAAGATAGTGATAGCGTAATAAAACATATGTTTTCGAAACAAGTAGGATGCGAAACTTCAAAAATGGAAGATGGGAATATGATAAACATAAACAGTTTTCATCAACATCCCCTTATTTTAATACATGTAGAGTCAAGTAGTGATGATATCACAAAGCCAAATTTCTCAAAAAGTAACACTATATCCACTCACAACCCAATGAAAAAAATTGAACTATTATGTAACGGATGTTTGAGACCAATCATACGTTCGCCATTTTACAAATGCGCCGATGAAAAGGAGAAGTGCAACTTTGTTCTTCATGAGTGGTGCACCCGACTTCCTACTAGAGTCGAAAATTACCCGGATCACCCACAACACACACTCATTTTCCATCCAAATGCCCTCGATAAGTTTTTCTCTGTGTTCGTTTGTGGTGTATGCAAATTGATATGTAATGGATTTGTTTATAGTTGTGTAAAATGCGACTATCATATAGATGTGAAATGTGCGTTCATACCCGAAAAAATAACACACGAAGCTCATCCTGGTCACATCCTTTCAAGGGTTCAGACAAAACGTTACCGAGAGATTTGTAGTTGTCGATTATGTTCAGATAATATTTGGGACCAATTGTCATTCCTTTGTCACACTTGTAATGTTTTTATGCATGTCAAGTGTGCTTTGTTATTACCTCGTCAAATTAGGCATAAATATGATAAGCACCCTATGAGTCTATCTTACTTCCCTGTTGAAAACCATAGAAGTCTATACTTCTGTGAAGTTTGCGAGGATAAGTTCGATCCACAAAGTTGTTTCTACCATTGTTATAATGGGTGTGCTTTCTCAATCCATACCGAATGTGCTCCGATAATACTTGAACCGCAGAGAGCTACACCCTACCACAAAGGAACTTATGATTTTCTGAATATAAAGTTTGGAGGCAGTTACAATCTTAAAGGTCACCCACACTATCTCTATTTCGATCAAGGTATCAACAGCGATGGTCACTGCAACGGGTGTGGAAGATTAGTGGAATACGAGATGATTTTCAAGTGTCAACAGTGCAACTTTGTAATTGATATGAAATGTTGTGAGCGTTTAAGCAAACCATTTCTTTTTTAAACTGTTTTCTATCATATCTATTTGTGTTTATCTTCTTTTATGCGTTGAATATGTACTAGCCGTGACTGAATTCATGAAAATAATTAGCATTTTGAATCATTGATGTTATGTGCAGCCAAGCAAAACAAGTAATGCAGATCAAGGGAATCTGTGTAAAATTAATGCTACACCACATTTCATTTAGACATTTTTTTTTAAATAATTTTTGGTTTCAAATATAGTTCATGTACCCAGAATCATTTTAGTGATCACCACAAAATTTTCACACCTTGCTAGAGGTTCCAAGTTTAAATCTTGAGGTGACCATAGAAAGTTTAAGATCCAATCCGTGACTGTTCCAGATAGGGCATGTACAAGGAGTTAAAAATACTCGCTCGCCGAGTAATCCGAACCGAATTGAGAAATTCTAACACTCCATACCTCAAAACTCTTACCTATTTAAAGATTTTTATGTATATATGTATATATAGTATACAACTTTTAGTGCATTAGGAACAACCACACTACTTTATGTGAAATGAGCTGCATTATTTCTTGCAGATCATCCAACTTGTGTAGGACAAGTTCACTTGCTGGTGCTGAAAATGGATATATTTGTACATAGTTGGGACATGAATTCAGAATGCTACTTACAGCTGAGCATGATAATTCATTACATTACATAATACATAAAAACACCAGGATAAAAATGATAATAATAGTGAAAATTATAATGTACAAACTTATTGTTCGTATTGTAGTAAAATTTATATGTTACTTGACTAGATGTATGATCTGTTCAATCAAATTGTCACTGGTCCTAAATTCCAAATGAACACGCACATAACATACCAAAAGTTCTTTAGTTTCAACCATTAAATTCTAGACAAAATTGTATATATAGTGAGTTAAAAGAAATTTAGCCAAAGTAGGACTAAAAAAGATCATTTTACAGGTGAATCCCAATCAACTGATATCCTTTCATCAAATTCCCAGTTCACAAATACTATAAAAAGAAAGATGTTCACTTTTGATATACGAAAAGAATAATTTACAAAATCATTACTTGTATACAATTTACAATTCAAATATAATAAATTTCCCTGAAAAACTACATGTGACAATAGGTCTCATGTTCACTCCACAACAACAGCAGCAGCAACAAACAAACATATATATGTATATGTATACAATGTAAATTAAAAGCACAAAACCAAAAGGAACAATTCTAACCTATTTTACCATATATTTAACTCATGATTATGATGATAACCTAATGAAACCCCCGTGATCCTAGAGATTGATAGAGTTCCAACCTACCTTTCGAGTTCTGTAAAAGAGACTCTACCGTTTCATCTTGAATAAACAACGATTGTTTCGACGCCCATTCAAGAACAGTAAGCACTTCAGCTTGTGCAAGATCTTCACTATCGGGAACATGTAACGCAACATAACATAACAACACCAACGCAGGTGTTTGAACCAATTGTTCCCCAAAGTACACCAATTGAATCAAATGTTTCACACCACCATTACTAATAACCGCTTTAGAATGATCAAGGTGTAGGTAATTTTCCGAACACGCAAATTTCGTCAATGCAATAGCCGCCGCTTTAGTAATCTCGGGTTCTCGTTCATCAAGAAGTTGAACCAACGGTTGTATCATTTGTGACTCGGTTGCACGAAAAGTTCTAGCCAAGTTCCCAATCGCTTTAACACACGGAAGCAAAAGTTTCGAGTCGGCTTTTTCTATAATCTTTAACAATTGCTCGATAACCGCTTTACAAGCTGGCGCGTTTGGCTTGAAAGCCGATCTTCTTAACTCGGAATCTTGTTCGGCTACACTCGTGATTTCCATTAGCGCCATCGCTGAATTATACTGAACTTCTTCGGGACCTTTTTCCAACAAAACAGCAAAACACAACAATGCTCGGGATTCAGTGATACTTTTACAAATAGCCGAATTCCCTATCGCTAAATGCCATAAAGCCCTTGCAGCCATCGCTTTCATGTAAGCTTTCGTTGTGGGGTCCTCCAATTCTCTCCCTTTATGTAAACTATTAGCAGATAACGAAACATTAGTATAATGATTATGATTTTGCTTCTTCACAACAACGTTTTCGCTTTGATTCTTCATAGCCATTGTACTCGCTACAACACCATGCATACTAAACGGTTGTTGACTATTCGTTGACCCAGTAGGATGTGCGACTCGATTCTTACCCTCATCATGATCATGATGATCATAACTATTCACACCCTTATTAATTCGACTCGTAATAACAACATTCGAACTAGTACTATTACTATTACTGTTACTATTATTACTATTAGCTAACACAACAGCATGAATTGAATTAACTTTATTACTAGTAATAGCATACTTACTATGTTCTTCAACCGTTTCAAACGCGAGATGACCAACTAACAACCTCACAATATTATGTTGAGCAAATAGATCTTGACATTTCGGATAATGCGAAACTAACTCCGAAACGGCCCACGCAACAACTGCTTGAACTTTCATTGGTCCTTCTTTTAAAATTTTCACAAAAACAGAACAAACTCCGGCATGAATCATATGTTCCACACTTTCAGGATCACGCCCCAACAACCCAATTGCCAGGGCAGCATTCTCCTGTCCTTCTAATTTCCCCTCTTTCGCCAATTTCAATAACGGATTAACTCCGCCTTCTTCAATAATCAATTTACCGTACCGATCATTATCTCGCGCTAACGATACGAGTGACGCAGCAGCATCAGAACGATCATCTAAACTGCCGGTATACAGAATTGCAATTTGTTCCCAAATTAAGCACAAAATCGGCTCGTTAGCTGCAATCGGAGGTAACCCTAAGTACTCGTCGGTCGAATTATTCGGGGCGGATACTCGGAGCAACCAGGAAACATCTCCGATTGAATTTTCGAGCTGAGACGACATTTTGCGAAAAGCGGCAGCCGGAATGATTGTGAGTACTCTTTTCACGATTCCGTTGTTACGACATTTGAGAACGAGTGATAACGCTTTATCGAGAACTTGTTCAGTGTCTTCGATTATGCGTTTAGTAGGGCGTTCATATAGATCGCTGCTGGCACGTGCGGCTTGACGGAGAAGACCGGCGAGTTTTTCGGTTTTGGATTTGAGTTCGGTGCAGTCTTGTTTGTTGATGACAGATTCATCTGAGGTTTTGATGACTTGATCTGCTAATTGGATCGGTCTAGTGAGGATCTGTTTGACTATATCTGCCATAACTGGTTGAGTTAAGTTATGAAGTTGCCGGAATTGTGAGATTCCGGTGATGGAGATCGGAATTTTATGAAGGGATATTTATATTTTAGGTTTAATTGTAGGAATCAATGAAGAGGTGGAGAAATAAACATTTAGGTAGTTGATGACAGAGGTTCCAGAAGAACTTATCAAAGTCAAAAGTCTGAAACAAAAAAGATATTTAATTGACTTGTTTTAACTGAATTAATTTGAGTACCAAGGTTTTAAGATAAACTGACGGAACATAACTAAGTTAAACCGTCAATATATAAATGCAAATACTCGTTTTTTTTATAGTAGGTTGAATTGAATAAAAAGAACTTTATCTGTTTATCCTCTTATTCAATTTTAAGGGTTTGGTTACTAGAATCGCGATGATGTTAATTTTATTGTTGGGTAAATGATAAATTTAGTATGAGTAGCATTTTTCATAAGTGGTAAGTGTTTGATTTGATGTGAAACGGTGATACAACTTAACTTAATTTTACACCGTTAATCTCTCTACTTCCCCTTTGGTAGTTAATGTTAAAAGAGAGTAGTTGGTTCGGGATCATAGGTAGACAAACGTTGAAAATTTCTAATGCACTCTGTTTGTTATAGATTGGAATGGACATCTTAACGTTGTATTTTCTTAAAGTTATTAGAATTACTGTTTATTTAAAGCCTATACCTTTGTGGTCATCGGTTGAAGAGATTTGTTCATAAGTAGATGGTGTCCCCATCTCTAATCTACAACGAATCATTCTTCGGGTCATTATCATCTTAACGTTATGGAATATTTGGCGTCTTCGAAATAGCACCATCTTCAAAGATAGAAGCTTTCGGAAGTGTCATGTCCTTGACAACATTAAAGTGATCGGTTTCAATTGTTTGTATACTAGATTCCATAAGAGTAGAATTAATTGGTCCGTGTGATTACAAAAATCTATGAACGCTTCGATGAAATATGCAAATCAGAAAAACTTACAGGTTTCAAATCCAAGTACCTCGGGGGCAAACAAGTCCTACTTCTATTCGAAGATAATCGTGATGGTCTTGATGTTCTTAACCCTCAAAGTTTCGGGAAAAAACACCCTCTATGGAATTGGTTTGAAGACATAAAACCATGGGACCCTGATGAACATTCTGATTCATGTCGACTAATTTGGATCGACATTAAAGGGGTTCCTATCACGTGTTGGTCCGAAACTACTTTCCACAAAATAGCCAATTGTTGGGGTGAGGTTTTAGAACTACAAAATTGCTCTATAGATGAAAAAGGCCCTCAAGACTTGTCTATTGGTAAGGTACTCATCAACACTAAGTCTTTTGCTACCATTAATGGCCATGTTCACATACTACATGATTCCAAATCTACCTCTGCCTTTGTGACCGAAAGCATGGACCAAACTATCGGATTCAACTCCACCGATAATGAATCTTCTATTTGGGATGATGACATGAGTTCCGATGTATATATTTCCGATGAAGAATCATTAATTCACACCTCCAAGCCCAAATGATATCATTAATTCACTACAATCCAATAAGCCCATTATCGATTGTGATGGTACTAGTACCTTTAGTAAACCATGGAGCCCATGTTTCAAGCCCACCAAACTTAATATGGATACACCCGATAACTCCACTAAACCCAAGGCCTACATTCAATCCACTAAGCCCATCTTCCATACATCAAATGAGACACAGCCTGTGGATACAGAACAGAATACACTCAATAACCCACTGATATTCATATTGCAGATTGTAACCATACACCCACGTACACTGTCGACCCTATCCCCACTAGCCCAAATTTACCTTCCAAAATTACTCCCGATGAGTAACCCGTCGATAGCCAACCTCAAATCTAAAACAAAGAAAATAAAGGTCTCGTCAAACAACAAAAAGAGTAACACGTACTCCACTAACATATGCTTTAAAAGGATTGCACGTGATCAACCGATTCCTAAATCACCATCGAAAAATGTTATTGTTTCCAAACCACCTATCGATTCGGTTAAAAAGGGCACGATCTTTATATTAAACATTGTGCAAGAAGCGGGAAAAAGCTAAAATTCTCTCAACTTAACCGCAAACCAAACACCACATCCAAAACTTCGGGCAACACTTCAAAGACATCATCAAAAATAAAAAGCACTGATGGCACTACTTCAAACAAAGCCTCAAGCAATTCCATCAACACAAAAAAATTTGGTGATAAATATATATACTTAATATAGGTTCGTGAATCCGAGGCCAACCTTGCACTTGTTCATTGCCGTCATATGCATAATTACTACGAAATACAGTATCGTGAGTTCATTTAATCCCTTTTTATTAAATGCTTTTGCAATATATTTTTGGGACTGAGAATACATGAAATGCTTTTTAAATGTTTGGCGAGATAGACACAAGCAAAACATTCCTCTAATGAATTAGTTGGACGTTATAATTGCCACTAATTGATGTGAATATTTCCCCCTGATTATTATAGCTTGGTAACCTAAGAATTAGTTTGGACGTTATAATTGCCTACTAATTGACGCGAATCCTAAAGGTAGCTACCGGGTTTAACACACCCACCCAGAATGTTCACTAGACAGTAGAGCTAGTGGGCGTGGTGTTTAGTACTTCGAGGTTTATATATTTTTACAGACGAGAGGTTCTGTTTTGGGGATATTATTTATGCGCATTAAATGTTAAGGTCGGTTACCAAGCAAAGATTATGTATAGAAAGAATGATTTTATACACAAGTTATGTGTATGTTATTTTGTACACGAGATATGTGTACGATTATTAAAAATCGCGAGGCAACCTACGGGGGAGAAAAAGATACGAACCTACTCTGCCAAGCATTATGAAAATGATTTCGTACACGAGATAGGTGTATTGTATTTAAATCTTGTGGTCTATCAAAATTACTAAATTTTATGGTTTTACAATAAACTTATGAACTCACCAACCTTTTGGTTGACACTTTTAAACATGTTTATTCTCAGATATTAAAGAAATCTTTCGCTGTGCATTTGCTCATTTTAAAGATATTACTTGGAGTCATTCATGGCATATTTCAAAAGACGTTGCATTCGAGTCGTTGAGTTTAACACGATTATTATTAAATCATTTATAGTTTGGATATATTATGAAATGGTATGCATGCCTGTCAACTGTCGATGTGATGAAAGTTTGTCTTTTAAAAACGAATGTAATGTTTGTAAAATGTATCATATAGAGGTCAAATACCTCGCAATGAAACCAATTATTATGTAACGTTTATAATCGATATGAACGGGGCATTTCATCTACAGTGACAGGGAACCCTCCACTTGTATAATTTGGATTCATGTGTTCACTAAAGAGAACTCTTGGTAAACCGCTAAGTTAGGTTGCATATGCTTGATTGTTGATTAGTTCTTTAATTTGAAACATCCAACATTGTGAAGAGAATCGTGGTGGACATATTTTCCATCGTTTGATTTATCTATCTTAATTTCTTTTTATTAATATAAAACACAAAAAACATAGTCTTTCAATTTAAATCATCATTGATTCGTCTAATCGTTAAAAAGCCAAAACAATTATTCGTACTTTCCTTTATTTCATTTATTTAGTTTGTTACTTCTAGTTGAATAATCTTGAATTGCGTTAAATTGTCCTTGTATCGACACTTGGATTATACCATTTGCTATACTGCTACACGATCGTTTTAGGACCCCGAAGTTGTATAGTGTTAATGTGAATTAAGCTTAAATGAAGGTTCCTTAGAAGAGGGCTATATAAGGAACCTAAGTAGTCCTAATTAGATAGCCATTGCATTGTAACTGAGTTCTAGAAGCTGTGGAATGTAATTTTACCGATTCTCTCTCATATCGAGTCTTCTTCCTACATACCGAATCTCACTCTATCTTATCATTTCTCTCAATCTCAACATGATCTGACCTATCATTTGGTATCAGAGCTTCCAGGAAGTGATTCTACATCACTATATCGATCCAGAGATTGTAGATTACAAAATTTGAATACTCTTGGTAAAATGAATCAGATTCGGTATTATCGAATTTGATAATCTGACGTTCAGATTCTTGTGATAAGTTCAGCGAAGGTGTATTAGGTCTATTAGAAAGAGTTTCGATCATCATTACAGCTTATTAACTTCAATTATGGAGAATCAAGTTGATTTTTAGAGTTTGTGGCTAAAACTCTCGGTATTGCTTAATTCAAGCTTGATTCTGGATTTTTGTGAAGATTTAAAGATTCAGTTGTGTTCTTGAGGTGTTAAATCACATTTCTGTCGATTCAATTTCTTCAATTCTTCAAGTTTTGAAGATTTGATCAACATTCGGTATCGTAACTGTCATACCGAATCTGCTTCATTACTGAAAATTCATCTTAAGTGTTGCAGATTGTGGTGTGTTTGTGATTCTATCACATTCGGTTTGATCATACGCAGCTAATTGGTGTGGTTTGAGAAAGGATTCTGTTATATTTCTAAGTTTTAGACTTAGACTCGGTATTGTCAACTGCTACAGTTGACATTCGGTATCCTGAATCTTCAGTATCATTGATATTCTGTTTGTTACTAACTTGTTTTCTTGTGCAGCAAGGTTACCGAATCTAATTCAAGGGAATTGGATTGAGTTTACACATAATATTTTACAGAATTTGACTACCGAGTCATTTACCGAATCATAATCTCGGTTTCACTTAATTCTTTGGTTTTAAGTATTCTGAGGCTTCAAGTTGTGTGGTTACCAAATCCATACCGAATTTGGGTGTGTTACTTGTGATTCTTATCAGTTTCTGATACAGAATCTGGTATACCGAATTGTTACCCAATCTGCTACAGTACCGAACCATTTACCGAATCTGTTACTGTACCAAATCTTTACCGAATCTGACATTCTTGTTAGATTTTATACTGAACCCTGATCATAGATTGTGTTTAATACCGAATCTATACCGAATCTACCTCAATTTAAGATGTCTACTCAGGACACTCTTATCATTGGATCATATTCCCGACCTCCAGTGTTGTTTGATGGCAAGTACACTCAGTGGCTTCATCGTATCACTCAGTACATAGACTATAAGGGTGAGAAAGCTAAACATATATGAGCTTCTCTGAGAGATGGTCCAGTTGTTGATTTTCATCCGGATACTGGTATGCCAATTCCAGTCTATGAACTTTCTGGTGATAAACTTGAAAGAGCTCAGGGTGACATAGAGTCTAAGAATATTGTCATGCAAGCTATCCCATATGAGCTATTTAAAAATGTTGATAGCAACACTACTGCAAAAGATATATGGGATGAGATCAAACGACAACAAGAAGGTTATGACATGTCAGACGTTACTAAATTGAATAAGGCTCTGGGATTGTATGAAGATTTCAAGCAGGAACCAGAAGAACTACTCAAGGACACCTACCGTCGTTTCAATGGTGTTCTCAATGAGTTGAAAAGGTGTAAGATTGTAAAAGTACATGCTGAAGTCAACATGAAATTCCTCAAAAAAGCTCAATGCTGATTGGCTTCCTTATGGAACCATTGTTCGATCTACCAATGAGATTGACAAGTTGACTATTCATGAGCTTGTTGGAGTTCTTATCCATTACCAACCTGAGGTGTCTAAACTTCAAGAAGGAAGGAAAGAGTCTTCTCCGGGCGATCCTCATGCCCTAATTGTCAAAAAGAAGAGCAAATCTTTTACGACTTCCAAAAGCTTGTCCAAGAAAGTGCTTGTTGAAGAATCAACTGATTCTGAAGAGTTGAATCTTTCTGATGTTGATGATTCTCACCTTCAATTAGTCAAGATGGCAGCCATGTTCACAAACGCCTTGAACAAACACAAGTTTAAAGGCAAATCAAGCAATCAACGCAAACACTCATCATCTTCCTCGTACTACAAGAAAGCTGATCAATCCAAACAACAACGTGCTGATGATTCCAAGAAGGAAGATTCAATCTATTTCAATTGTGGCAAAGCTGGTCATTACTTTCGTGAGTGCAAGATGCCTAAGAAGAAGAACGCAGCTTACTACAAGAAGAAAATGTTGATGGCTAAGATTGTGGAAACTGGGGGAGAGCTAAAACCGGTTGATGATACTTGGTTTAACTGGACTGATGATTCAGACTCAGAGGTGGAACATGCAAATGTTTGCAAGGTGACTAAGCTCATCAAAGCTAAGGAAGCATTGGAGAATTCTGATTCAACATCTGACGATGATGAGGTACAATCAATTGAAATCTCACCTGATTTTATAAAAATGCAAAATGACTTGATGAAGAATCTGGTCTCAATGTCAAAAGAAGTCAAAGGCTTAAAATCTGAAAACAAGATTTTAAAAGATAAAATTAAACTAAATGAGACAAGACCTTCCTCATCCAAATTGCAAACGGATGTGCAACGATTGACTCTCCAACTCAGCTCTACGAAAACTAAGTTGGAAGATCTTAGGAAGACAATTCATCCGATTAAAGTCGAACGAACTGATTATCGTTTAAAATCTGAACGACTTGCAGAAAAAGTTCAATTCTTAGAAAAAGATCTTTCTGATTTAAAAAACCAACATGAACCCACACTTTCAAAGCTAAACAAGAAAATTATTCATTTGGAAAATGCCATAATTGAAAAAGACACTGAAATTTCTTCGTTGTCAAAAGTGTCTGTTCTAATGAAAGCTCAACTTGCTCGATATGAAGAAAAACTCTATCGTACAGAGTAATCTAAAGCTATCATTGATTTAGAACTTTCAAAACAAACAATTTTCATGAACAGACCAAAAACGATTCATGGTGAAAAGTGGGGGTTGGGTTTTGAAGATCCTAAGATCTTAGATGGAGCTTCCAAAAAGATTCCAGGATTATATCATTCTGATTACTTTCAAGCTGGTTTACCACCACATTTTGTGCATTCTTCTGATGCTGATTTTGATGATATTATTGTTAATCACAAATCTAAAAAATACCATCAAATTAGCTTAATGTATGAGAAAATTAATGCAAAAATGGGTAAATCAAATCCTGATTTCTTGAAGGAACTTGTTGAAACTGAAAAGAATGTGCAATGTGCTAATTATGTGCCGACACGTAGATTAGTATACATTCCTACACTCATACTAGAGAAATACATTTTAATGGTTGAGAATGACGTGTTTAACAAACCTAGTTCTAGCATTGTTAACATAGATGAGGTGTTTGATGAATCAACTTTTGATGTGAAACCAATTCTACCTGCTTTACCTGCATGTTCTGATAATGTTTTCCTTGAAGACCTAGCACATGAACTAACTGTTTTCTTTGAGACAGAATCTCTAGGTCAAAATTCTTTAGATGAAAAAATAGAACCTCATAATGAACCGATCATTGAACCTTTGATAGATTTTGAAAGTCAACTTGATCCTTTGCACGATTATTATTTGCATTTACCTGCTATACGTAATTTGAATCGTATAGTAGCTCAACTAGAAAAGGAGAATATTGACTTGCAACTTAAGTGCCAATCATTAGAAGAAATGCTTGCTTTGTGTGCTAAATTGCCTTCACTGCCTAAGAAAGAATGTACCTATGCTTTTAAGGAGGGTGAAGTGATAGTTTCTGCTGAAGAATTATGTCTTGAGATTAAAAGCTTAAAACAAAAGATAATTCAACTGAAACAGGCTAACATACTTAAGCAATCGTCTAATGTTGAAACCAATGTGCTTGAATGTATTGGTGAGATTACTAAGAAGGAGAAGGGAACAACGACATCTAAGGATGTAAAACCCATTACTATTCTTAAAAATCCTCTACGTTCTCAATTTGGTAATCGTGGTTCAAAAGTTGTTTCTACAACTCAATTTGTTGTCAAAAAGGTTCATTCTCCCGATGGTTCTGTGTCAACTGAAAAGATTCCTATGATTCCAATGACAAAAACTTCAAAAGCGAGTCTTTTAACGACATCAGTTAAGTCCACACAACACACAAGTTCTAAACCTGATTTAAGTGAGTATGATGCAAAAGAACGTAAAATCAAATTGGAAATTTTGCAAAATCAATCATCTCATGTGTCAACTGAAAAGTTTGGACGTCTAACTAACAAAGGTGTTTTTCGTGTCACAGGTCATAATCCAAACTTGAATTACAAATCTGTATGGGTTCCTAAGTCCACGACTAAGAAAGTAGCAACCAAACCAACGCAATCTGCTAGTCGGCCTAGGAAATCATCTCATATTTTTCAATTTTCGTTTGTGAACAAAACATCTACTTGGAATAAGTTGTGTGTTAAGACTTCTGATAACGATGTACAACCTGATATTGCGTATGATGCTTTATGTAATGTGGTTTTAAATGATACTTTATTGTCTAAACTGCGTGATGCTTTACGTGATTATCTTGTTTTTGATCCAAAGTTTATTGCTGGTACTAACCGTAGAGGACCCAAGAAACTTTGGGTACCTAAACTCTAGGAAATTCACATTTACAGGGTTTCGACGTCTGTGTTTGGTATATCAATTCCGGTTGTTCTCGACACATGATGGACGATAAATCCTTGCTTATCAACTTCATTGACAAATTCCTAGGAATGGTTACTTTTGGAAATGATGAAATTGCAGCGATAACGGGTTACGGAGATTATGTGCAAAATGGCATAACAATCAAACGGGTCTCATATGTTGAAGGTTTAGGGTGCAGTTTATTTAGTGTGAGTCAATTTTGCGATGGAGATCTTAAAGTTCTGTTTGAACGTCGACAATGCTCGGTGCAATCCACATTAGGAAATGATCTTCTTGTTGTTAAACGTTGTGCTTCACTATACACTATTGACCTCAATGATGCACCTTTACATGCAACCATGTGTTTGGCTACTCGTTCTACCAAAGAAAATTCATGGTTATGGCATCATCGGATGTCACACCTGAATTACAAGGGTATCAATCGACTAGTCTCTAAAGACTTAGTTGATGGTATTCCAACCTTTCACTATGATAAGCATCATGTGTGTCCATCATGTGCGATGGGTAAGCTGAAACGGTCTAATCATCCGCTTAAGCAAAACCCCAGTACTTCATCATCTTTGCAATTATTGCATATGGACTTATGTGGACCCATGCATATTTCTAGCCTCGGTGGCAAGAAACATGTGCTTGTCATTGTCGATGACTATACCCGGTTTACATGGATATTTCTTTTGCGAACTAAGTCAGAAACCCCCGCCATTATAATTGAGTTCATTAAAAAGACTCAACGCTCTTTTAACAAACATGTTAAGAGCATTCGAACTGATAATGGGACGGAATTTAAGAATGTCCCGCTTGATAGTTATTTGAAAGACCAAGGCATTGAACATCAATTCTCTGCTGCTCGGACCCCCCAACAGAATAGAGTAGTCGAACGACGTAATCGTACGTTGTGCGAAGCAGCTCGAACGATGCTTGCTTACTCCAAACTACCTCCAAAAATGTGGGGGGAGGCCATTTCAACTGTATGCTATACGCAAAATCGTTGTATTGTTAATAAACGTTTTAATAAAACTCCATATGAGTTATTATATGGTAGACGCTCGAATGTCAAATATTTCCGTGTCTTTTGTTGTATATGCTATGTGCTTAACGATTTTGACAGCCTCGAAAAGTTTGATCCAAATGGCGATCAAGCCATATTTCTTGGTTATTCTTCGAACAAAGTTGCTTATCGGGTTTATCACAAACGGACAAAAACGATTAAAGAGAGCATCAATGTCAAGTTCGATGAATTTTCAGGAATGGCTTTTGAACATCTCAGTTCAAAACCCAATCCTAACCTGGCTACTTCTTCTTCCGCGCAAAACTCAATTTTCTCGACGAAGGGTGTTCCTACGGTTACATCAGAGGAACTGGATATCTTGTTTGATAGTCTTTATGCTCCTCAACGGAATTCAAATGTTCAAGCCGTACCGGTTACACCGTCACAGTCAACTACTGTGGAGACTCAACAAAGTCTTTTTGATGAAGATACAACACCAACTGATTCACCTGTTGCTTCTTCATTCTGCCTACCACCTCATGTTACTGATAATCTTGAACCAATTCAAGATTCATCAGTTGATACAACTCCAGCTGTTTCTCCAGATAATCAATTGAATCCATTAGATAATGTTACATCAGATCAAGTGGATCAAGGCTCAACGTCAACAACGGTTGATGTTTCAATGGGTGCCACTGATGTACAACATCTTCCACACAACCGATGGACTAAAAGTCATCCAATAGATCTTATTATTGGTGATGCATCTGCTCCAGTCTCAACTCGAAGGGCTACTTGGAATATGTGTCTATACACTGCCTTTCTTAGTAAGATTGAACCAACAACGGTTGCTCAAGCTTTACTAGATCCGAACTGGGTGGTTGCAATGCAAGAAGAGATCAATCAATTTGAACGATTGAAAGTATGGCGATTAGTTCCAAGACTAACGGGTCAACAACCAATAGGGGTTAAGTGGATTTTTAAGAACAAGAAGGATTCTGATGGAATTGTAGTTCGGAATAAGGCACGTCTTGTGGCCAAGGGATATCGACAACAAGAGGGTATTGATTATGACGAAACGTTTGCTCTGGTTGCTAGGATTGAGGCTATTCGTCTTTTCCTTGCCTTTGCTTCTTTTATGAAGTTTACGATGTTTCAAATGGACGTTAAAACTGCTTTTCTGAATGGTCATCTTCAAGAGGAAGTCTATGTCGATCAACCAGAAGGCTTTGTCGATCCCATTCATCCAAATCACTTATACTACTTGGAAAAGGCTTTGTATGGTCTGAAGCAAGCACCGCGTGCATGGTACGAGACCTTAACAAAGTATTTGCTGGACAATGGCTTTTCTCGTGGAACGATTGATACAATGCTATTCATCCGTAAAAACCACGGTCACATTATCTTGGTTCAAATTTATGTTGATGACATTATTTTTAGTTCCACGTCCCCAGCCTTATGCAAAGAATTTGGTGACCTTATGGCCAACAAATTCGAAATGAGCATGCTTGACCAGTTAAATTTCTTTTTGAGGTTACAAGTAAAACAATTACCAAACGGGATTTTTCTCAGTCAAACAAAGTATATCAATGATATGCTAAAACGTTTTAAAATGGCTGCTTTAAAACCAATGACAACCCCAATGAGGACTTTACTGGATGCTGATACTAATGGGGAACCCTTTGATATTACGCTTTATCGAAGCATGGTTGGTTATTTAATGTATCTGACTGCAAGTCGACCTGACTTTACACTTGCTGTAACTGTCTGTGCCCGCTTTCAGTCAAACCCTAAGAAATCTCATTCCAAAGCGGTTGTTATGATTTTTCAGTACCTTAAAGGTACACCTAACCTTGGGATCTGGTATCCTCATGGATCCGATTTCAATCTCACTGCTTACACTGATGCGGATCATGGCGGTTGCCATGTTGATAGAAAAAGCACATCTGGATCAATTCAGATGTTGGGGAATAGGCTAGTTGGTTGGTCATCCAAAAAGCAGAACTGTGTGTCTTTATCAACAGCTGAGTCTGAGTACATTGCTGCAGCTCATTATTGTTCACAAGTTTTGTGGATGCAAATTCAACTTTCAGACTATGGCTTTAAGTTTTCTAAAACCCCGATTTACTGTGATTCACAAAGTGCTATTGCAATTACAAGCAACCCGGTCCAGCATTCTAAGGCTAAACACATAGATATTCACTATCATTTCATTAAGGACCATGTAGAAAAAGGGGATGTAGATTTATACTTTGTGCCTACCAAAGTGCAATTAGCTGACATGTTCACTAAGCCCTTAGATGAACTTAGGCTAAAGTTCTTGATCAAAGAGATTGGCATGGTAGAGTATAGTGCTTGATATTCCTTAGATCTGTTGGGACTTATTCTTGAGATCTTGTGTTTAGGGGGAGTAGATACTTTCTAGAGGGAGCAACTACTTTCATATGCTTTAGATATCATCTTTTAAAGGGGGAGCCTTTAGACTTATGATAACTTCCTAGATATAATTGTTCAATGGTTACGAAAGGGGGAGGTAACTCATTGATACCATATTTCAAGGGGGAGTTAATTCATTTTCTTGGGAATTTTATCAAAATGCTGATTTACATTCTTGTATATCAGATTTTGAGGGGGAGAAAAAGGGAGAAAATGAGAAAATTGCTAAAAAATATTGTTTTTCAAAAAGTGAATTCATAAATTCTTTGTTTTATATCTGAAATAATTCACTAAGGCTTGTATACATCTCAGTATGCAACCCGTTTTAACAATTGGTATCACTGAAGATTTGTACTTTGTTCACAAATTCAAAGTTCTTTTAAGTACAAATCTTATTTTGAAAAATTCATAAAAATTGGAAAAGATAAAATCCAAAAATATTTGATTTTTACTGAATAAATGCTATTTTAAGCATTATACCGAATTTGACATCCAACAGTACAGATTTGGTAAGTTCAAAGTTTTCAAAAATTGTCTCAGAATTGTTTACGTTGAAAAGATTGAAATGAATTTTAATAGGAAAAATCAATTTGTCAAGATTTTGAAGTTAAATTGATAAAGTTTTGAAAAGTGGACTGTATTCGGTAAAATAGGCTCATTCGGTAAAGCCCATTAGGTATTTTATCTTCGGTATCTATAAAAGGAGGGTCAAAGTCAAACTAACTGTCTTACTGTGCTTAATTATCTACCGAGTCTAATTGAACATACCGAATCTGCCTAATCTACCGAATCCGTTCTTCTGTTCTTCAAATCTTTGGTATAATTTCATTTTAATCATTGCTTTAGATACATACGTGTAGATCTGAGATAATTAAATGTTTTTCAACCAGAAAAGATCAAAATAACTGGATTGTGACTCTCAATTTTGAAATTTTGTTGATTATACCCAGTCTGAGTTATATTCTACTAATCTTTGATTAAACTCAATTGATTTGGTTAATTAACATGAATTCTTGTCTACTCTGAGTTATATTAATTGATCTATCATTTGACCAAGTTTGATTACATGTTTAATTGATTGTTTGATGGATTATGTATCTACCGAATATGTTCTGTCTACTGTACTGAGTCTGTTCATACGATTAACATGTTGATCTGCTTCTAATTGAGTAGTTAATTGATTATGGTTGTGATTTTACATGATAGAATATGCATGTTTGAGTGACTTTATGTTAATTTTGGAGATACCGAATCTGTTCTTCTCTTGATACCGAGTCTGACTTTTGGTACCTTGAAATTTTCTGATTTTTATCTTTAAACACTTAACATGTTTATTCTATATCTTTCTGATCTGAAAACTCAAGCTTATTTGGTTACAGAATCTCAAGTTTTCATGACTACCGAATCTGCTTGAATTGTGTTTAAAAATTGACTAAGTGTTGTTCTGATTCTTTGTGTTATATAATTAATTTTGTATGATGAATTTGTATTGTGATGAATATCATATGAATGTCATGATTGTCAATTACTTGTTCATATTTGAGAATAAAGGATTTTTATATCTTTGAAAAACCATAAAAAACATAAAATATAAAAGATAAAACATATACAAAATATTTCAAAGGCAAATAAGAATAGAGATATATGCTTTATATTAAATATCTTGTGGTCCTCTATTTCTTATTTATACAGCTAAATGATGAACAATCACTTCATCAACTCTGAAACCAACATTCCCTGCAACTACTGGACTGCAATTCTAGAGAGACACACTCTGTGGCCTGCTCTAAACTCTACAGTCAGTGTACCTATAACAAATCTGGAGCTACTTAACAGAACAATTAGGTTTGTGGAAGCTACACAACCTACTGCTGAAAATCCAGAGGGAACACAAGCTCGTTTTGAATTTCAACTGAGAGGAGTTCAAGGGAGGAGGAGTATCACTAAGACTGATTTCAAGAGGATATTCAGACTTTCTGTTGTGCAGAATGCTCCTGCTTTTCCTGCTACTCAGCAGATGATGTCATCTGTCTTCGATCTTGGTTATGTTGGAGCCCGCAATGTTCCTCCGGCTAAGTTTCAGAAGAAATATCTGCACTCAAGGTGGTATGTGATCTTCTCAATCATCAACAGATGCTTGCTGATGACAAGGAGTGGATTCGACAGCCTGACTGTGCCTATGCTGAAGTTGTTCTACTCTTTCATAAGAGTAGAAGCTCCTGACTATGCAGAACTAATATGGGATTTGGTTCAAGCTCAAGTTGATAAGTGATATTGCTTTAAACATACATATTATTCGACGGAATATCATTTATATTTCATAGGTTTTTACCGTTTACTAAGACATTCGAATGTATAAATCACAAGAAAAACGACAAAAGATAATACGAGCTCGAAGTTTGAAGAAACGACGATAAAACAACAATAAACGATGGATTTAAACAAATTACTAAACCTAGACTAATTTGTTGGATTCTACTCCTACAAGAATTCGACATTGAAATTAAGGATAAAAAAGGTGCTGAAAATCTCGCTGCAGATCACTTATCCCGTCTTGAAAATCCTAACTTAGAAACACTCGACGAATCTGTTATTCACGATACTTTTCCAGACGAGTTCCTTATGAGAATTGAAATAGAAGAAGAAATTCCATGGTTTGCGGGCTATGCTAATTATCTAGCTGCAGGAATTCTTGTTAAAAATCAAACTTATCAGCAAAAGAAGAAATTCTTTGCTGATCTGAAGTTTTACTTTTAGGAAAGCCCTAACCGCTTTCGTATATAGGCTGACCAAGTTATTCGTCGATGTGTATAACGCAAAGAAGCGCAACAAATTCTAGAGCACTATCATGAAAGACCGGCTGGTGGACATTTCGGACCTAGCTATACAGCCAAAAAGGTTTTTGACTCAGGTTTTTACTGGCCTACAATTTTTAAAGATGCATACAATATGGTAAAAACTTGTGATTCTTGTTAAAGATCTGGAAATATCTCCAAGAGAGACGAAATGCCACAACAAGGCATCTTAGTATGCGAAGTATTCGATATATGGGGTATTGACTTCGTGGGTCCATTTCCCGCTTCTAACAAATGCAAATACATTCTCGTAGCGATCGATTACGTTTCTAAATGGGCTGAAGCAAAAGCCCTACCTACTAACGATGCTTGAGTTGTTGTCAGCTTTCTTAAAAATCTTTTCTCGCGTTTTGGGATTCCAAAAGCATTAATCAGTGATCGTGGAACTCATTTTACAAATCTACTACTAGAGAAAGTTCTTAAAAAGTACAGAGTTAATCATCGTTTTTCAACTTCTTACCACCCTCAAACGAGTGGTCAAGTTGAAAACACGAACAGAGGTCTTAAACGAATTTTAGAAAGAACGGTTAAAAATAATCCAAAAATCTGGCATCGAAAGCTAGATGATGCACTTTGGGCATTTAGAACTGCATTTAAAACACCCATCGGTACTACACCTTTCCGATTGATTTACGGTAAGGCGTGTCATCTACCTGTCGAAGTTGAACACAAGGCATACTGGGCTCTGAGAGAATGTAATACCGACCTTGTAAAAGCCGGAGAAAACCGATTCTTGCAACTGAATGAATTAGATGAATTAAGACTACAAGCATATGAAAATTCTAAAATATACAAGGAGAAAACTAAAAGATGGCACGATGCACGATTAAAAAAGAAAGAATTTGAACAAGGGGACAAAGTATTAGTATTCCAATCACATTTTAAGTTTTCACCTGGGAAACTTAGATCCCGATGGACTGGACCATATATAATAAAACAAGTTTTTCCATCTGGATATGCAGAATTATATAGCAAAGACGGTGGAACTTTCAAAGTGAACGGTCATCGACTCAAATTATACTTTGAAGGAATCAATACTACGGAAAGAGACGAGATCACATTCTACCCTAAGGACAAGTAAATTCAGGGTATCTTTAAGGTTTTAAACTCCATTCTCGATTTTTATTTTTATCTTTAAGAGTGGGGTTAGATTGGTCTTTCCCTAGCAGACCCTAAAGAACTAGTCTTCTCCCTCTATTCTACCTTTTTATTTTCTTCTTTTCGTTTTTATTTATTGTTTATTTTCAAGATGCGCAATCAATATGTCTACAACCACTTCTTTTTAATGTGCGATAAAATTTTACCGAGAGATGTGGTGTTAGATATAAAGAGAAGATGCGATCGGGCGAGTAAAGAAATAAGGCAAGAACTTAACGAGAAAAATTATGCCAAAGGAAAATCAAAATCAGCTAAGAAACGTCGAGCGCATCATTTGGGCAAATGTGTAAAATGTGGAAAACCAGCTCATTATGGAAATTGTCCAAAGAACCAGACAGACTCTAATTTCGAGTACGTAACCTTATGCCGAGAAGGACCTTTTAAATGTTCAAAGGAAAACCTCTTAAACCAATGAGGTTACGCCTACGAAGCCATGGGGTGCGAAATGATGCGACTACACTAAGAGGCGAGTCAACGCGATTTCACAATCTAAGTCTTTTTCTCGCCAATTGTGTTTTTGTGCATTTTTTGTATTTTTGTGCATTTTTGTATTTTTGTATTTTTTGTTTATGTTTTGGTGTGTTTTAGTTTGTATTTGTTTGCTGTGATGTTATTAAAAAGGGTCTACCGTTTAAAATTGATAAACCTTGAGTTTAACCTGTTTTCATTGAAAACGATAATGCTAAGTGTAATAACTGAATTGTCGTTCTTCAAATTGCACGAAATTTATTGTTGGATTCATAATATATCTTTTATATGGTAAACCACCAAAAACAGAAGAAAAATCAAAACTACTAAAATTATACTTTTTTTAATCAATAACTGTAAAAATATATAACTTATAAACCTTTGTCGTGGGTAATGATAGGTGTAACAACCGAGATTGTCTCTACCTAGTTGATAGGAAACAAAGTTTTAAGTTTGAAAATTAGTTGGTTTAAAAGTATATATAAAAAAAATATAGTGTGTATTTTAAATTCATTTAATTTTTATTTTTCATGTACTTGTTTTTAATTCTAAATATTAATTTTCTTTTATAAAATTTTTTTAAAAAATAAAATAAAAAAATTGGAGTGTTTTATTTTCAAGTTGTTTTTGAAAAATATTAAAACGTTAACTTTTGAAGTATTAAATTATAAATTGAAATTGAAAATTTATAAACGGATAAAGACTAGGTGTACCAACCAAAATTTCCGTTACATCAATTATAAATTTAAAATTGATATTTTGAAATTTAAGTACTTATAAAGTTGAAAAAAAAGGGGGCTAATATTTACGCGAACCGTGTGGTATACCACACGAAACGCGTACAATCGAAAACTACGCGAAATGCGTAACCCCACCCGAAACGCGTAGGTTAAAATACAGAAAACCATATCTGTCGAATTCTGCTTCTCCTTCCCATTATTATTATTGTTTTTGCTGCTGTGAAGACGAGAAGAACACCCGAATTCTACCAAAATCACACCCAAAACTCAATTAAACACTCTCAATCTCATCCAATTCATCTACCTTTCAACATGCCGAGATTGGTAAGGGTCCTCAACCCATTTTACCACTTGTTCTTCAAATTTTTCATTAAATATTTATATAGCTTTAATCCAAATTTTATGCTTGTTATTGATAAATTTAGCTTAATTATTGATATGGCTATATTGTAAGCATGAATATAAACCCGATTAGCATAAAAATTTGATGTTTAATTGACTATTGAAAAATTAGAGTTTATACAAATTGGGGAAAATTCAGGAGCTGCTATAAATTGTGTTATTTTGGTTACAATTAGATGTTTTTAGTTGTGTTGATAGTAGTTAGAACCCTTGAACATAAGTTTGATTGTTTAATTTTGTGATTTTATTTTTAGTGTAAATTTGATACTTTTTTTGTAATTGTCATGAATCAAGTGTGTATTGTGATGATAATTAGAAGCTGGATTATACACAATGTGATTGAATTGGATTATATATACTTAGCTCATTTCGTATTTCCATTTGTGATTCACATTTTTGTTTTTGAAACTTGATTTTTGATTAGGAATTTTTGATTTATTTTTGTTTGTTTTTATTTGTTGTTAAGATATTGATTCATGTGGTGTTGAAACAAGCTTGTATGTCAAGAATAAATTCTTTGCTAACATTAACATACCCAATTGGGACGGTTCTCTTGTTTTAAAATATTATGCAGGGATTATTCAGAATGAGAGCTGTTAACCAACAGCAAGGGGAAGAACAAGTAACCCCAGAAATGGAACAACAACTACAGAATCTACACCCAAACCTGAGATTTCCTGATGATGTACCTAACCGATTGCAAAAGGTTAAGGACTTACTTTTTCTGGTCACTAGAAACATCTCTCCAGTATACATTGTGGACTGGGCTCCTTTAGGACCAACAGTCAATTTAGATATGCAAATAAGGGGAATTTTAAACCAAAGTTTTACAAACGAATTTGGAGTGACTTTGGTTTTTAATGATTTTGAGAGATTGTTTAGTTTACATAGCCCTGTATATAGAGAATGGTGTTTAGAATTCCACTCTACCGTTAGAATAAGTTTGCACCCAGAAAATATCGATGATATAAATTTTCTACAATTTAGGCTGGGTGGGGTAGATAGAGCAATGTCCCTAAGTGACGTGACTACCGCATTAGGGATTTACACCGTAGACGAGATGATAACTCCCGGTTTTAGGGAATATATTTTTACAGGGGCTAGATATACAGGTAACTATAATTCTGGCATAGTTTGGCAATCTTTCACTAATAGAAATGCATATGAGCCAGGCCAGGAATCTTATCTAAGGATCACTGATGTTCGCTTCAGAATAATTCATAAGTTTATAGCAAACACAATAAACCAAAGGTCGTTTAATAATACAGATAAAATAAATTATATTGACCTTTGGTACTTGGATGCGATCAGAGATAGGGATACATTTATAAGTATACCCTATGGAGTTGCTTACTTTTTGGCCCATGTTGGTAAGGGCGCTCGAGGGACGAGTGACATGTCGGGGGTCACTATATCACGTGTCTAGGAAGCTGGTTCGGCCTCGACCCGAATGAATCAGAACCTCCAATCCAACCGGTAAATCAAGCGGTTAGAACTTTAGGATTAGACGTGTATAGGATGGCGAAGGCCATAACCGTGAGGGGCGGGGTTATTAGTTTGAGACGGCAAGAAGTAGTCGCTCACGCTCCTATGGAGGAGGATGAGGAACCTGCTAGGGAAACTAGGAGGAGACGAAGACAGCCAGATGAGGCTAGTACGTCTAACGTAGGTGTTTCTGATTTCGATATGCTACACAATTCGTTTAATTCATTGAGTTTAGATTTAAGGAACTCGTATGATAATTGGGGACGGAGATCAGAAGAACAGTACACTAGTTTGTCTAGGCAAATAGGGGATATTAGGCATACCCAACTGGCCCAGGATACTATGTTAGAAAACATCCGCTACGATCAGAGGGGCCAAGGAGCACAGTTAGAGTGGGCGCATCATCAGGCTTATTTATATGCAGCTAACCCACAACAATACGCTCCCTCAAGTTTTCCATCATACCCCAGTGGCAAGAACACGGAGACCCTCTACCTCCACCTTATGATCCCAACGCTGCTCTAGCCGCGAGTCAGGAAGCCTATAGGCGTTTTTACGAGGAACAACGCCTAAATGAACAACGACAGCAACAGGAGCGACAACAGGAAGATCAGGGAGGCCCTGCGTGGCATTTTTTTCTAGTTTTTCTTTTTATTTTTAGAATTATTTATTTTGTATTTGTTTGTATAAAATGATTTTTATGGTGTGTTAATTTATTCTTATCTTTATTTATCTTTACAAAAACTCTAGTGTGGGGTAAAATTTTTGTACTACTAAAGTACAACCCCATCTTGTGTGTGATTAACATGATTGTTGACAGGTGCTTATGATGATGATGATGCATGCGACATAACGAAATACCATATTTTTATTGTGATAAAACGGATTGGATATGTTCATACTTAACAAAGGAAGTTCTATACACTGTACACTTTTTGTCCTCTCAAATTTATATATTTAATCTGATTTTATGTAATGAGGGCATTACATAATCTTAAGTGTGGGGTGAGAGTATATAAATTCTCGAGAACTTATAATTTAGTGGTTTTTATGAAAATTTTTTTTTACAATTTTTAAACAAATATAACCAATCAATTTTTAAGGTAATTACGAGCAATTAAAGATTAGGTGTCAAAAACCGATATTATTGTCTCCATACATTAAAAATACATAAGTTTATTTGATTAAAATATATAAAAGAAAACCAAGTATAACAGAATTTATAAACTCTATATGTTTAGAACTATTTATCACATGTTTCTTTGAAGTATTGCAGATATCATCGCTTTGGAATGTATAAACCTGAATATCTCGTTAAGGAAGTAAAGTCTTCCAAAATGACACACTTGCTAACTTATGTTAGAAGATGTAGTCCAGAACAGCTGTAGGTTGACGAAAAATCTTGAAAAGTCATCTCTATCATCGGCTGGAAATCCACCTCACCTCAGCTTCAAACAGGGTTTTTGGTGGTCAGACTTATCCGAACCATGAGATGGATCTGTCTCGTACAATGGGGGGGGGGGGGGGCACATTGCAAATTAGCTTTTAAGAGTAATGAATCTAATCCCCAGATGGATTATCTCCGTAAAGATCAATCGCATCTATGTTTGACCGCGGTCAACATACATATGCCATAACAAATTGAGGTGTGCAAACTCATGGTTCACCGATGATATTTGGACACAATATAATTTTATTCTAAAACTTATGCTATTTTATGAATTATATTGTGTAAAACCATTTTTAGGACATTCGGTTTCAAGTTCCATGATACTTCAATTATGGGGGCGAGTAGCTTGCTAATCGCCGACTGAGACTACAGTTTTCAGTTACCCTCAACCGGAATTTGAGGTTAAAACCGGAAAACGTGTCTAGTGTAAAAACTAGCATGACATTTTATAAAATCATAAAAACGTTTTCACAAGGTCCAATTTTCCCTAAGGATCCAAATTTTTAAACCTTAATCACGAGTTTCAACTTTGTTTCTGTTGTCAGAATTTCGTTTCGTGTGGTGTGCGTGTGATTCAATAAAAATTGTGTAGTGTTTCCAAATTATTCCATATAGCGTGTGTTTCATTTCGTGTAGAGTGTGTTGTGTGATTTAATGTTCGATAAGGAAAAATATGTAATGTTCCGATTCTATTTACAAGATGCAATTGCTTGAGGACAAGCAACATTCAAGTGTGGGGTATTTTGATATTGCTTTAAACATACATATTATTCGACGCAATATCATTTATATTTCATAGGTTTTTACCGTTTACTAAGACATTCGAATGTATAAATCACAAGAAAAATGACAAAAGATAATACGAGCTCGAAGTTTGAAGAAACGACGATAAAACAACAATAAACGATGGATTTAAACAAATTACATATCAAGATTTCATTACCCGAATACAAGTTCAAGTTGAGCAAAGAAAAAGAGTTCAAATGAAAAGGCCCAAATCGATAAACGTCAATGCGGGATCAAAAGAGAACAAACATTAAAATAAAAATAAAAGAATTCTGTTTACTCTTACGTGGATCGTGTACATCTACACGAAACGCGTAGTATTTTGCTCCTACGCGTAACGTGTGGCCTCTACACGAAACGCGTAATGTTAGGCCGAATTTAATCATGAATCACAAATGGGACGGTGGCTTTTGTGTTAAAAATCAATACTTTTAGAAGTGGTACAGCAAAAAGAAGGATATTACAGTGGATACTTTTGATCAACTCTTCAATAAAAAAAATACGGAGCACTAGTCTAAAGGATACAAGAGTCAGTACATATACCACATACAGAGACACATAAAAAAACACACACATTTTCAAGAGATACACACACAATTTATTAGTTACTCTGTAATTTCAAGTACTCCGTATAATTTAGTTCTGTATCAATTTAATTCTCAAGGTTCAAGATTAGGATAGTTTCAAATATTAAGGGTGTATTATTCGTGATTAAGGGTGTTATTGTACGCGTGAATGGTGTTGTTATTGTAATTTTTTTTCTACCGTTTGAAGTTAATGAAAGTGAAGAATTTTTAGTAAGTATATTCTGTTAAAATTATCGTTATTATTATGTTTGCATATTTATATTTTTATGTTTACCTTAGTATAATGAGTAGCTAAATTTCCCTAGTGTTTGCTTAGATGTAGAGCCCCTAGTGAAATGGATTGTTAATCATTTGTAAAAATTAAAATGTAACTTGAGTATTTTTAACATTGAGCCTAGTTAAAAGAACCATTATTGTGTAATTAGGTATTTAACCCTTATCACTTAATTTATTAGATTCTAATAACGAAAGTTATTTTTATTTACATAAATCAAGCTTCAACATTAAAAGTGATCTAGACGAATTTATAAATAAGTTATTAACACTAATTTATAAATAAACTTCGGTGGTTTGGGTAATATCAATAGTTATATAATAGTGAAATTGTAATAAGGGAAACCGTTATAATTTGTGTATTGGCGAAAGTGAAAACTAGATTAGGTCTCAATTTAAATACTTGGGGAATAGTAGCTATCTAAATAGAATCCGATGAAAATTAGATTTAATTTAGCTAGTCATAACCTTATATTTATTCGAAAGAAAAATATAAAGTTTATTACTAGAACATTTTAAATAGGGCTTAAACTCAAAAAACAATCCATGGATCTAGAGGTGACACATTTAAGTAAACACTCCCATTTATATATTGTAAAATTATTATCACTATTATTATTTACGAAGTATTACAGCACTAAAATATAAAAATTTACATCAAAATATTCGAATTTGTACCAGAACTATTTGTCACATCGTATAACACATACGCGGATCGTGTATGATCACACGAAACTCGTAGAAACAGAATATACGCAGAACGCGTATAAATATGCGAAACGCGTAAGTAGTAATCTATTACTGTTACGAATTTAGTACATGATACGCGTACGTTTTAAGATATACGCGAAACGCGTATAAATACGCGAAACGCGTAAGTATAAATACGGGTGCAGTACGAAATTAGGTTAAAATCTAGGGGTTTGAATATATTATTATTATATTTAAGTTATTAATTTATATTTAGTATTATTATTATAACACATGTTTTAATCTTACTATTTAGTATTAATTAATATAATTTATAATTAGTAATTAGTTTATAATTAGTTAATTATTGTAATTCCTTTTAATTTAATTAAAACATGTCTTTTAGTTAATTTAAGTTAATTTGTAATTTTATTTTATTGTTTAAAACAAATTCCTAATCATTTAGTTTTATTAAAAATTATTATTTTATTTATTATCATTTAGTATTAAAAATTGTTTTATCACAATTAGAATAATTTCATTTAGTTCATTTTTAAGTTAGTAATTATAATTCTCGTAATTTTGTAATTTTAGTTATGAAGTAAATTAGTTAAGTCTCGTTTCCATTATTGTTATTTTATAAATTCCTAATCCAAAACCCCCTTTAAATAAGTTTGACTTCAAAGACTATTAAAAACCATTAAACACTCCATCTCCCTGTGGAACGAACCGAATTTACCTACAAACTAAACTACACGGATAGGACCAGTTGCCTATATATGTTTGAAACCAACCTAAAATCGTTAAAATACCATATATACAATAAATCAATTCGTGTAATAAAACAACTCAATCCGTTCATAAATAAAGGTATTGTTTCAACGCATCAATAAGCCAAGGGGTTCATACATCCCTTGCGAAAGGTTTTTGTGTATCTTTATCCATGATGATATAAATGCTTGCAGAAATGAAAATATATTTGTACCAGGTACACATGGATTACAGATGAAACGATTTGGGGAGCTGAAGATGAATACCCCGATGGTATCTGATAATCAATTCACTGCGCCGATTCCAAATTGGCTAGTGAGGCTAGCTGAACTCCAAGATGCTCGTATGCGTTCTTATTTTGAGGCTGTAGGAATACCTCTTCCGAACCCAGTACAACAAGAACAAGTTGAACCCGCCATGGTTCCAGCCCCAGAGGTTGTAGAGGAACCTGTAGTTCAACCACCTGGACCAGCTAATCCTCCCCTTAGGATGAACCTTAAACGATCTAGGACAGCACATCAAGCTCAACCCATGAGGATCAGGGAACCTAGTCCAACTAGGATTGAACCAACCCTTTCCATAACACCCAAAGTGAGCAGTGACACCGACACTTCAGCAGCAGCATCTGAATCGTCTCCCGAACATTCTCCTAAGAGAACTCGATATGTGCCTGATGAGATGATTCAGACTCCACCAACCCAACGAGTAACTAGATCTAGGACTTCGACACCTATCGTCCGCCAAACTGTTACTACAACCGTTGGTGATACGGACCAAGACCTAGAACCAATTAGGTCACCCTCACCCATTTCCGTATCACATCCAATAATAATAGTAAGCCCTACGCTAAATGAAGCGCAAGCTTCGGTAGGCAAGAGATTTAAATGCACGGATGGTACAAAAACCACTAAGCCCATCCAATCTAAACATGACTTAATAATAAATCCTACAAAGCAAGGTGCTTCGTGTAACGACCCTGGATTTTCCAACGTTTATTTATTAATAATTGTTATTATTAATACGTGTGATTAAACGAATGTATGTTATTACATTTACATGTTGCCATGTTTGCACGAACTTGACTTTAATTGCCCGAAACGTCTTTGTGACACCCGGAACTTTCACGAATAATATTTTAGATATTATTTACATTCATGATTAGTTTATTAATCATTTTAATTAACTAAAGTTGTTAGTTAGTTACTTGGGCTTTTAAATGGACTAACTTGTTAACTACATACATACTTGGGCTTTTATTTGAACTTGGGCCTTTACTAGTGTTATTGGACTTTAGAAGCCCACCCTACCTTTTAAGTGGATTAACTAGCCCACTTAGTCTTGTAAGTATCATATTAGATGGTAACTAGTTAGTTTTATGCACATTGGAATCTAGTTGCTTGTTATCCCCATACATGGCCATCTAATAACCACCTTTGTAAGACTTTACATGCTTGTAACCATCAAACTTCTCCCTCCCTCTTCTTTTTCTGCTGCAGCCGAAAGATATGGGGTGCACAAGAGGGTTCAAAACTTTTTTTTTTTACATTACTTGTTCACTAGTAAACCTCATTCATCTCACACACTTTTACTTGCTTTCATTTTTACTCTTTTTTTTCTCTCTCAAGGTTTCTTTCTTTCTTGTAAGTATATGGAACTTCTTTTCTCTTCTTCTTTTCTTACAAAACCATATTACACACATGTATCATCATCATCTTTGTTCCTTGTTGTTATTTGTTTGTAGTTGTTAGTTGTTGTTATTGTTCTTTATTGTTTTCAAGAATCAAACTTATTAGTTTGAATTCTTCATAATATCTTGAACTTTCAAGAACACAAGAACATAAACTTACTAGTTTATGATTCTACATTTATTGTTTCAAAAGTTGTAAGTTCATAGTTGTTAAATTCATACTTGTAGTTCTTGAAGTAAACTTAAAGTTTACTTTTCTTAAAGATCAAACCTTGGTTAAATCTTTAAAAGTATGAACAAACCATGAACCTTTTACTTGTTCATTTAGTTTATTACTTCATTTTATACACTTTAATTTCATGTTTGTTGTTGTGGTTTGTCAAGTACTACAAGTTAGTCTTGATCTCATATCTCTTGGAACTAAAAGTTAACTTAAAAGTTCAAGAACATGTAAATAAGTTTTCTTTAAATATAACTTTGTATACTTATGCTTGATCTAGACTTTTGGTCTTGGATCTTCAAGATCTAACTAAGAACTATGTTCTACATCTTAAGATCTTGATTAGTTAGTTTACTTTCAAGTTTGTAACTTATTATTAGTTTAAAAGTTCATGTATGTGTTAGATCTAAGACTTTGATGTAACTTTGGTTCATCAAAACACTTGCAACACTTAAGTGAGTTGTGCTTCATGTCTTAGACTTGCACTTGGATTATGATGGTCAAATCTTGGTCAAGATGATGCAAACACATCAATGAGTTGTACACTTGAAGCTATATGCATCAAGGATGAGAACCGTGATAAGCATCGAGCACCGGAACCCATTATTTTCTGTTTACTGTCTTCTACCTACTGTTTTGGTGATTCTGTAACAGACCAGTAGACCTGGGCTGTTTTGATTATGATTTTCAAATAGCTCTGTTCGAGTATATAACTTTTCATATAGGACTCGTCTTAATCCGAGTTACGGTTTAGGATTTATGGCCCTCCGATCGTCACTATGTCCTTTTAACGTTGTGCAGAGATTTCTGACCTACTCGCACTTAGACCGTCGCCACGGTCAAACAAAGACAAGTTTGCTTCTGTAAATTTTACCACACTTAAAGGACTCATATACGGAGCCATGGCCACTGGTCTCACCTTAATTCAGTAAGGTTAGAGGCCGTGGTGACTGACTGAAGTCAGCCTTTGTTTTAAACTACTTTCATAAACGAAACTTACTTTACGCCTTTTGTTTGATGATGAATGATGATGACCCTTAAGACCTTATTTACATACTTTAAACCTATTAAGATGATTTACTGACTTAGTACTATTTGACTTAGGTTGAGGACCTTCGGACCGATTACTTGCACACTTTTCCCGACTCGACTTTACGACTACATTATCATTGTGAGTTATAGCATTCCCTTTTTACTTTAACTTATTTTGGGAACTGAGAATACATGCGGATTTTATGTTTTACATACTTGGCACGAGTACTTAAACTTATATATGTGTAGGTTATACAACGGCATAAACTTTCCCTTTAGCTCGGTAACGTTTAATCATTGGTTTTTGAACCGTGAACGCGAATCTTAGATATGGATCCATTGGATTTGACATCCCCACTCGGGCTAGTAGCGCTAGCATTTAACGAGTGTTTAATACTTCGTAAATATACGCACTTGCCAAGTGTACTTTCAGGGGGTATAAACGTTAAGTTAGTTACCAAGTGCCCACGGTTAACATATACTTTATCATACTATTTTGAAACGCTCTTTGTAGTACTGAAATCTCGTGGCTTACCTTACTTACTATTATACTTAAACTATAGCTCACCAACCTTTGTGTTGACGTTTTTAAGCATGTTTTTCTCAGGTGCTTGAGGTTAGCTTCCGCTGTGTACTAGTCGTGCTGTAGACACCCGCTGGTTAGAGTTGTCATCGTATGAACTACTTTACCTTGCATTCAAACTTTAGTACTTTTGAACTATGACTTATAACGACCATTATGGTCACATACACTTATTATTTGCTTCTACTTAGTGAAGCATGCTTTTGGATTGTAAAACATTCGATGTTGGTTTAGACATCACTTTATTGATGAATGCAAACTCTTTTTGAAAACGCATATAATACTTAACCTTGTAATGATCCTGTTGTTGATGATTCGTATACGATGGTTTTGTACGGGGCATCAGATTTGGTATCAGAGTATTGGTAGTAGGGAATTAGGTTGCATTAGTGAGTCTAAGACCGACCCGAGTAGGATTCACTAATAGGACTAATCTACAACTTGCTAGTTTACGTGTTTCTGCTAAACTTACTGCATGCTGCTGCTTACTGTTACTGCTATATGCCGTATGCTACTACATGATTTCACTACTGCATGCTACTACTTGCTTTCAATTGCATGCTACCTTCGTACGATTTGCTGTTATTGCCATGCTACTTATTGTTATACATGATTTAAACTGTTGGCCTAATACGTGCTTGCTTTATGACTTACTGACATGGAAAATTTATTTTCCTTGTTCAGATGTCGGATGTACCACCTGCTAGCGTTTTGGGCAGTTTAGACTCTTCAGCTACTCCACCTACCACCGTTGCCGATCCACCGATCCCGATACGCAAGAGTGACCCCGACGCTTCATCTTCCGGGACTAGCAGCCAGCCGCCTGCACCAGTGGCTACTACTGATGGACACGTGGACCCTGCGGAGATTCCAGCTCCATCTGATCCCGGATCCTCGGAGTCACAGCCCCGCATCGGTGGTGTTGTGATCCCCGCGGAGTTCGGGGAAGGGCCATTCCGTAACCATATGCGCATGCCGTGCCGACGCGCTCCAGATGGACGTTTAGTGCCGATTCTGCCATTCAGACACAGAGAGATGTTGGCCGCCTTCGGACTACCAGTTCAGCCACCCGTGTCACCACCACATGATTCTGATGATCCTTCATCCGATGACTCCTCTACAGATGACTCCAGTGACTCCGACGAAGAGAACCTTAATGACGTACCTATACAGGCACCCTCCACCCCGCCGAAGAAGCGGTATCGTCCTGATGGCATCTTCATTCCAGGGGTGAATGGAGGTCGTGCTTTCACTGACACTTTTGGTCGGCGTCGGAGCGTTACTGCCCGTAAACGGCTTGTGCCGTACCCTGCCGACCCACAGATACGTAAGGCGCCTCGTTACGTGCTGACTATTTCTGGAGCCGGGACATCTGCACCCCATTTTGTGTGGTCTGCACCACCCGCTCCACCAGCACCATCCGCTCCACCGGCCCCACCTGCACCGCCGGCACCGCCTGCCCCACCATCTCCCATAGTCGAGGAATTGACAAGGGAGGTGGGAATCCTCCGAGTTCGGGTTACTGAGCTCGAGGAGCAGTTGGCTCAGATTTTGGACATCCTACACCCACCTTCATCGTAGGACTTTTTATTAGATTTCGTGATGTAATCTAGTTGTAGTTTATTGTATTACTCATGTATTGTACGGACTTATTCGGATGTATGAAACTTATTATTATTATTATTAATGGAACTTTGCATTATTTAATCTTTACACGATGTTCTATTTACATTACTGTACGATGATTATGTGGTATTTGTACCTAGATGCGTTATTTAATAACATGTGATGTTTTGATTCCATGTTGGTTACTATATACTGTATTATTACTACTTGCATACTGGATTTTGACTTGAGTCAAAATTTTTGTTTAGAACATCATGGCTAACGGTCGATCCACACCTACTGCTGCTCAAATTGAAGAGATGATCCAAGAACGTGTAGCCGCAGCCCTAGCTGAAAGAAACCTCTAAGCTCCACCGCCACCACCACCAGTTATCCCACCCGTTCGAAATGGGTGTACATACAAGGAATTCCAGAGCTGCAAACCACATAACTTCAGTGGAACCGAGGGACCGGTTGGTCTCACCAGATGGTTCGAGAAACTTGAATCAGTATTCTGAGTTAGCAACTGTTCGGAGGACAATAAAACCAAGTTTGCTTCGTGCACGCTATCTGACGGCATGCTAACGTGGTGGAACACGTTAGCTCAAGCAAAAGACACTGATGAGGCGTATCCTACACCATGGGAGGAATTCAAAGCAGCTATGATTGATGAGTATTGTCCGAGGACCGAAATACAAAAGATGGAGATGGAATTCATGCAGTTAAAGGCCGTTGGGAATGACCTTGATGGTTACAACAGGAGATTTTTGGAACTAGCCCTGATGTGTCCGACAATGGTCACCCCGGAATTCAAGCGTATGGAGAGATACTTCTGGGGACTCCCTAAGTCTATCAAAGGAAACGTCACATCGTCCAAACCACCGAATATTCCCGAAGCAATGCGCATGGCGCATACTCTCATGAACCAAATCATTATTGATGAGCCAGAGAAGGCTAAGTTTGAAGCTGGTAGTAGCGAAAAGCGAAAGTGGGATAACAACAACAACAACAAGAACAACAACCACCACAACAACAGGGGGAGAACCTATGAACAGACCCCCACCAAGAGGCACAACAATGGTGGAAACCCTAACCCCAACAACAACACCAACTCCAATCCTAACTACAAGGGAACCTTACCACAATGCAAGAGGTGTTACAAGCACCATACTGGATATTGCAATGTTGTCTGTGAGAAGTGTCAACGGGCTGGGCATATCGGGAAAGACTGCAAGGTCACCACCTTGAATGGGAAGCCGAACACCAATGGACCGAAGAAGTGCTACGAATGCGGACAAACGGGCCATTTCAGAAATGCGTGCCCAAACAAGTGAAAAGACGGCGGACCACCCCGTGGTAGAGCTTTTAATGTTAATGCAAGGGATGCACGCGAAAACCCTGACTTGGTGACAGGTATATTCAAAATCAACAACCTTTTAGCTTCTGTCTTGTTTGTTACTGGTGCGGATAGAAGTTATGTATGTAGACGTTTTTGCGATAAGATTAATTGGTCGTTAGTCCCGTTAAAAGAAAGTATGCTTGTCGAGGTCGCCAATGGAAAACTTGAAAAGGTTGACCACATTAGTCGTGGAGCTATTATCAACATAGCTGGTTCAGATTTCGAAATTGACTTGATACCTCTCAAACTGGGAAGTTTTGACGTGATTGTCGGTATGGATTGGTTGAGCAAGATAAAGGCCGATATTATCTGTAGAGATAAAGCACTTCGCATACCACAAGGAGATGGCGAACCACTGGTTATCTATGGAGAGAGATGTACCTCGAAGTTGAACCTCATTAGTTGCGTGAAAGCGCAAAAGATTATGAAGAAGGGACATTTTGCTGTCCTAGCACATGTGAAAGCGATAGAAACTGAGGTGAAGAGCATGAACAACGTTCGAATTTTGAACGAATTTTTCGATGTTTTCCCAGAGGAATTGCCTGGATTACCGCCGCAGAGAGCAGTAGAGTTTCAGATTGATTTAGTGCCAGGAGCTGCACCTATAGCTCGCGCACCTTATAGACTCGCGCCTTCCGAGATGCAAGAATTACAAAGTCAACTACAAGAGCTGTTAGATCGTGGATTTATCCAACCAAGTTTCTCGCCTTGGGGTGCACCTGTGTTGTTTGTGAAGAAGAAGGATGGATACTTCCGTATGTGTATCGACTACCGTGAACTCAACAAATTGACAATCAAGAATCGGTATCCTCTTCCACGAATTGATGACCTTTTAGATCAACTACAAGGATCGAGTGTCTACTCAAAAATACATTTGCGATCCAGTTATCACCAGTTGAGGGTGAAGGAAAGTGACGTGATGAAAACTGCATTCAGGACCCGTTATGGTCATTATGAGTTTCTCGTGATGCCATTCGGTTTGACAAATGCACCTGCCGTGTTCATGGACCTCATGAATCGTGTCTGCAAGCCGTACTTGGATAAGTTTGTTATCGTCTTCATAGATGATATCCTCATCTACTCTAAGAGCGAAGAAGAACATGAGCAACACCTCCGACTAGTTCTTGAACTCTTGAGACAAGAGCAACTTTACGCCAAGTTCTCCAAGTGTGAATTTTGGTTGAAGGAAGTCCAGTTTCTGGGCCATGTTGTGAGTGACCAGGGTATCAAAGTTGACCCCGCTAAGATTGAAGCCATCAGCAAGTGGGAGACCCCCATTACTCCGACGCATATTCACCAATTCCTAGGTCTCGCCGGTTATTACCAAAGGTTTATCGAAGGATTTTCTCTGATTGCGCGTCCTTTGACCGCGCTAACTCACAAGGGCAAGAAGTTCATTTGGGAACCCGCACATGAATCAGCATTCTAAACTTTGAAGAAGAAGTTGACCACCGCACCTATCCTATCGCTTCCTGAAGGTAGTGACGATTTCGTTGTTTATTGTGATGCATCGAAGAGTGGTTTTGGTTGTGTACTGATGCAACGATCAAAGGTTATTGCCTATGCCTCCCGCCAACTGAAGATTCACGAGCGGAACTACACTACTCACGATCTCGAACTTGGAGCCGTTGTCTTTGCACTCAAATTGTAGAGACATTATTTGTATAGAACTAAGAGCACTATCTTCACCGATCACAAGAGCCTCCAGAACATCTTTGATCAGAAGCAACTGAATATGAGACAGCGTCGATGGATCGAGATGCTCAACGACTACGATTGTGAACTCCGTTATCATCCTGGCAAGGCCAATGTTGTAGCTGACGCTTTAAGCCGAAAGGAGAGGATGGCACCTCTTTGTGTTAGGGCTCTGAACATCACCATCCATTCGAACCTCAACAACCAGATCAGAGTAGCCCAAGTTGAGGCTCTCAAGGAGGAGAACATATCTCATGAACATTTGAACATACTTGTCTCTCGATTCGAGGTTAGGGAGTCTGGGCTCAGATGTTATGCCGGAAGAATTTGGGTACCTCTTTATGGAGATCTACGGAACCTTATACTTGATGAAGCACACAAATCGAGATATTCGATTCATCCTGGAGCGGGCAAGATGTACCACGACCTTAAAGAACAGTATTGGTGGCCGAATCTTAAGAAGGACGTTGCGACTTATGTTGGTAAGTGTTTGACTTGCTCGAAGGTTAAAGCCGAGCATCAGAGACCTTCTGGTTTACTTCAACAACTAGAAATCCCACAATGGAAGTGGGAACAGATAACAATGGATTTCATTACTAAGCTACCGAAGACAGTGGGCGGATATGATACCATTTGGGTTATTGTTGACCACCTTACCAAATCTGCACACTTCTTAGCGATGAAGGAGACGGATACAATGGAAAGATTTGCTCAACTTTACATCAAGGAGGTTGTATCTCGTCATGGTGTACCTTTATCGATCATCTCAGATCACGATCCCCGTTTTGTGAAATGTCCCGTTCTTATTGATTAAAAACGTTCCATATTATTTGATTTCGTTGCGAGGTTTTGACCTCTATATGAGACGTTTTTCAAAGACTGCATTCATTTTTAAAACAAACCATAACCTTTATTTCATAAATAAAGGTTTAAAAAGCTTTACGTAGATTATCAAATAATGATAATCTAAAATATCCTGTTTACACACGACCATTACATAATGGTTTACAATACAAATATGTTACATCGAAATCAGTTTCTTGAATGCAGTTTTTACACAATATCATACAAACATGGACTCCAAATCTTGTCCTTATTTTAGTATGCAACAACGGAAGCTCTTAATATTCACCTGAGAATAAACATGCTTTAAACGTCAACAAAAATGTTGGTGAGTTATAGGTTTAACCTATATATATCAAATCGTAACAATAGACCACAAGATTTCATATTTCAATACACATCCCATACATAGAGATAAAAATCATTCATATGGTGAACTCCTGGTAACCGACATTAACAAGATGTATATATAAGAATATCCCCATCATTCCGGGACACCCTTCAGATATGATATAAATTTCGAAGTACTAAAGCATCCGGTACTTTGGATGGGGTTTGTTAGGCCCAATAGATCTATCTTTAGGATTCGCGTCAATTAGGGTGTCTGTTCCCTAATTCTTAGATTACCAGACTTAATAAAAAGGGGCATATTCGATTTCGATAATTCAACCATAGAATGTAGTTTCACGTACTTGTGTCTATTTTGTAAATCATTTATAAAACCTGCATGTATTCTCATCCCAAAAATATTAGATTTTAAAAGTGGGACTATAACTCACTTTCACAGATTTTTACTTCGTCGGGAAGTAAGATTTGGCCACTGGTTGATTCACGAACCTATAACAATATATACATATATATCAAAGTATGTTTAAAATATATTTACAACACTTTTAATATATTTTGATGTTTTAAGTTTATTAAGTCAGCTGTCCTCGTTAGTAACCTACAACTAGTTGTCCACAGTTAGATGTACAGAAATAAATCGATAAATATTATCTTGAATCAATCCACGACCCAGTGTATACGTATCTCAGTATTGATCACAACTCAAACTATATATATTTTGGAATCAACCTCAACCCTGTATAGCTAACTCCAACATTCACATATAGAGTGTCTATGGTTGTTCCGAAATATATATAGATGTGTCGACATGATAGGTCGAAACATTGTATACGTGTCTATGGTATCTCAAGATTACATAATATACAATACAAATTGATTAAGTTATGGTTGGAATAGATTTGTTACCAATTTTCACGTAGCTAAAATGAGAAAAATTATCCAATCTTGTTTTACCCATAACTTCTTCATTTTAAATCCGTTTTGAGTGAATCAAATTGCTATGGTTTCATATTGAACTCTATTTTATGAATATAAACAGAAAAGTATAGGTTTATAGTCGGAGAAATAAGTTACAAGTCGTTTTTGTAAAGGTAGTCATTTCAGTCGAAAGAACGACGTCTAGATGACCATTTTAGAAAACATACTTCCACTTTGAGTTTAATCATAATTTTTGGATATAGTTTCATGTTCATAATAAAAATCATTTTCCCAGAATAACAACTTTAAAATCAAAGTTTATCATAGTTTTTAATTAACTAACCCAAAACAGCCCGCGGTGTTACTACGACGGCGTAAATCCGGTTTTACGGTGTTTTTCGTGTTTCCAGGTTTTAAATCATTAAGTTAGCATATCATATAGATATAGAACATGTGTTTAGTTGATTTTAAAAGTCAAGTTAGAAGGATTAACTTTTGTTTGCGAACAAGTTTAGAATTAACTAAACTATGTTCTAGTGATTACAAGTTTAAACCTTCGAATAAGATAGCTTTATATGTATGAATCGAATGATGTTATGAACATCATTACTACCTTAAGTTCCTTGGATAAACCTACTTGAAAAGAGAAAAATGGATCTAGCTTCAATGGATCCTTGGATGGCTCGAAGTTCTTGAAGCAGAATCATGACACGAAAACAAGTTCAAGTAAGATCATCACTTGAAATAAGATTGTTATAGTTATAGAAATTGAACCAAAGTTTGAATATTATTATTACCTTGTATTAGAATGATAACCTACTGTAAGAAACAAAGATTTCTTGAGGTTGGATGATCACCTTACAAGATTGGAAGTGAGCTACCAAACTTGAAAGTATTCTTGATTTTATGAAACTAGAACTTTTGGAATTTATGAAGAACACTTAGAACTTGAAGATAGAACTTGAGAGAGATCAATTAGATGAAGAAAATTGAAGAATGAAAGTGTTTGTAGGTGTTTTTGGTCGTTGGTGTATGGATTAGATATAAAGGATATGTAATTTTGTTTTCATGTAAATAAGTCATGAATGATTACTCATATTTTTGTAATTTTATGAGATATTTCATGCTAGTTGCCAAATGATGGTTCCCACATGTGTTAGGTGACTCACATGGGCTGCTAAGAGCTGATCATTGGAGTGTATATACCAATAGTACATACATCTAAAAGCTGTGTATTGTACGAGTACGAATACGGGTGCATACGAGTAGAATTGTTGATGAAACTGAACGAGGATGTAATTGTAAGCATTTTTGTTAAGTAGAAGTATTTTGATAAGTGTATTGAAGTCTTTCAAAAGTGTATAAATACATATTAAAACACTACATGTATATACATTTTAACTGAGTCGTTAAGTCATCGTTAGTCGTTACATGTAAGTGTTGTTTTGAAACCTTTAGGTTAACGATCTTGTTAAATGTTGTTAACCCAATGTTTATAATATCAAATGAGATTTTAAATTATTATATTATCATGATATTATCATGTATGAATATCTCTTAATATGATATATATACATTAAATGTCTTTACAACGATAATCGTTACATATATGTCTCGTTTAAAAATCATTAAGTTAGTAGTCTTGTTTTTACATATGTAGTTCATTGTTAATATACTTAATGATATGTTTACTTATCATAGTATCATTTTAACTATATATATATCCATATATATGTCATCATATAGTTTTTACAAGTTTTAACGTTCGTGAATCACCGGTTAACTTGGGTGGTCAATTGTCTATATGAAACATATTTCAATTAATCAAGTCTTAACAAGTTTGATTGCTTAACATGTTGGAAACATTTAATCATGTAAATATCAATCTTAATTAATATATATAAACATGGAAAAGTTCGGGTCACTACAGTACCTACCCGTTAAATAAATTTCGTCCCGAAATTTTAAGCTGTTGAAGGTGTTGACGAATCTTCTGGAAATAGATGCGAGTATTTCTTCTTCATCTGATCTTCACGCTCCCAGGTGAACTCGGGTCCTCTACGAGCATTCCATCGAACCTTAACAATTAGTATCTTGTTTTGCTTAAGTCTTTTAACCTCACGATCCATTATTTCGACGGGTTCTTCGATGGATTGAAGTTTTTCGTTGATTTGGATTTCATCTAACGGAATAGTGAGATCTTCTTTAGCAAAACATTTCTTTAAATTCGAGACGTGGAAAGTGTTATGTACAGCCGCGAGTTGTTGAGGTAACTCTAGTCGGTAAGCTACTGGTCCGATACGATCAATAATCTTGAATGGTCCAATATACCTTGGATTTAATTTCCCTCGTTTACCAAATCGAACAACGCCTTTCCAAGGTGCAACTTTAAGCATGACCATCTCTCCAATTTCAAATTCTATATCTTTTCTTTTAATGTCAGCGTAGCTCTTTTGTCGACTTTGGGCGGTTTTCAACCGTTGTTGAATTTGGATGATCTTCTCGGTAGTTTCTTGTATAATCTCCGGACCCGTAATCTGTCTATCCCCCACTTCACTCCAACAAATCGGAGACCTGCACTTTCTACCATAAAGTGCTTCAAACGGCGCCATCTCAATGCTTGAATGGTAGCTGTTGTTGTAGGAAAATTCTGCTAACGGTAGATGTCGATCCCAACTGTTTCCGAAATTAATAACACATGCTCGTAGCATGTCTTCAAGCGTTTGTATCGTCCTTTCGCTCTGTCCATCAGTTTGTGGATGATAGGCAGTACTCATGTCTAGACGAGTTCCTAATGCTTGCTGTAATGTCTGCCAGAATCTTGAAATAAATCTGCCATCCCTATCAGAGATAATAGAGATTGGTATTCCATGTCTGGAGATGACTTCCTTCAAATACAGTCGTGCTAACTTCTCCATCTTGTCATCTTCTCTTATTGGCAAGAAGTGTGCTGATTTGGTGAGACGGTCAACTATTACCCAAATAGTATCAAAACCACTTGCAGTCCTTGGCAATTTAGTGATGAAATCCATGGTAATGTTTTCCCATTTCCATTCCGGGATTTCGGGTTGTTGAAGTAGACCTGATGGTTTCTGATGCTCAGCATTGACCTTAGAACACGTCAAACATTCTCCTACGTATTTAGCAACATCGGCTTTCATACCCGGCCACCAAAAATGTTTCTTGAGATCCTTGTACATCTTCCCCGTTCCAGGATGTATTGAGTATCTGGTTTTATGAGCTTCTCTAAGTACCATTTCTCTCATATCTCCAAATTTTGGTACCCAAATCCTTTCAGCCCTATACCGGGTTCCGTCTTCCCGAATATTAAGATGCTTCTCCGATCCTTTGGGTATTTCATCCTTTAAATTTCCCTTTTTTAAAACTCCTTGTTGCGCCTCCTTTATTTGAGTAGTAATGTTATTATGAATCATTATATTCATAGATTTTACTCGAATGGGTTCTCTGTCCTTCCTGCTCAAGGCATCGGCTACCACATTTGCCTTCCCCGGGTGGTAACGAATCTCAAAGTCGTAATCATTCAATAATTCAATCCACCTACGCTGCCTCATATTCAGTTGTTTCTGATTAAATATGTGTTGAAGACTTTTGTGGTCGGTATATATAATACTTTTGACCCCATATAAGTAGTGCCTCCAAGTCTTTAATGCAAAAACAACCGCGCCTAATTCCAAATCATGCATCGTATAATTTTGTTCGTGAATCTTCAATTGTCTAGACGCATAAGCAATCACCTTCGTTTGTTGCATTAATACACAACCGAGACCTTGCTTTGATGCATCACAATAAATCACAAAATCATCATTCCCTTCAGGCAATGACAATATAGGTGCCGTAGTTAGCTTTTTCTTCAATAACTGAAACGCTTTCTCTTGTTCATCATTCCATTCAAATTTCTTCCCTTTATGCGTTAATGCAGTCAAGGGTTTTGCTATTCTGGAAAAGTCTTGGATGAACCTTCTGTAGTAACCAGCTAGTCCTAAAAACTGGCGTATGTGTTTCGGAGTTTTCGGGGTTTCCCACTTTTCAACAGTTTCTATCTTTTCCGGATCCACCTTAATACCTTCTTTGTTCACTATGTGACCGAGGAATTGAACTTCTTCCAACCAAAATGCACACTTTGAAAACTTAGCGTACAATTCTTCCTTCCTCAATACTTCTAACACCTTTCTCAAATGTTCACCGTGTTCTTGGTCATTCTTTGAGTAAATAAGTATGTCATCAATGAAAACAATGACAAACTTGTCAAGGTATGGTCCACACACTCGGTTCATAAGGTCCATGAACACAGCTGGTGCATTAGTTAAACCAAACGGCATGACCATAAACTCGTAATGACCGTAACGTGTTCTGAAAGCAGTCTTTGGAATATCATCTTCTTTCACCCGCATTTGATGATACCCGGAACGTAAGTCAATCTTTGAATAAACAGACGAGCCTTGTAGTTGATCAAATAAGTCATCGATTCTCGGTAGTGGGTAGCGGTTCTTGATGGTAAGTTTGTTCAACTCTCGGTAGTCGATACACAACCTGAATGTACCATCTTTCTTCTTGACAAACAAAACAGGAGCTCCCCACGGTGATGTGCTTGGTCGAATGAAACCACGCTCTAAAAGTTCTTGTAATTGGCTTTGTAGTTCTTTCATCTCGCTGGGTGCGAGTCTGTAAGGAGCACGAGCTATTGGTGCAGCTCCTGGTACAAGATCTATTTGAAATTCAACGGATCGATGTGGGGGTAATCCCGGTAATTCTTTCGGAAATACATCAGGAAATTCTTTTGCGACGGGAACATCATTGATGCTCTTTTCTTCAGTTTGTACTTTCTCGACGTGTGCTAGAACAGCATAGCAACCTTTTCTTATTAGTTTTTGTGCCTTCAAATTACTAATAAGATGTAGCTTCGTGTTGCCCTTTTCTCCGTACACCATTAAGGGTTTTCCTTTTTCTCGTATAATGCGAATTGCATTTTTGTAACAAACGATCTCTGCTTTCACTTCTTTCAACCAGTCCATACCGATTATCACATTCAAACTCCCTAACTCTACTAGTATCAAGTCAATCTTAAATGTTTCGCTAACCAGTTTAATTTCTCGATTCCGACATATATTATCTGCTGAAATTAATTTACCATTTGCTAATTCGAGTAAAAATTTACTATCCAAAGGCGTCAATGGACAACTTAATTTAGCACAAAAATCTCTACTCATATAGCTTCTATCCGCACCCGAATCAAATAAAACGTAAGCAGATTTATTGTCAATAAGAAACGTACCCGTAACAAGCTCCGGGTCTTCCTGTGCCTCTGCCGCATTAATATTGAAAACTCTTCCACGGCCTTGTCCATTCGTGTTCTCCTGGTTCGGGCAATTTCTAATAATGTGGCCCGGTTTTCCACATTTATAACAAACTACATTGGCATAACTTGCTCCGACACTACTTGCTCCGCCATTACTCGTTCCGACACCATTTGTTCCTTTCGTTCTATTAACCCCTGGTCCGTAGACCTCACACTTCGCCGCGCTATGACCATTTCTTTTACACTTGTTGCAAAATTTGGTGCAGAACCCCGAGTGATTCTTTTCACACCTTTGGCATAGCTGCTTCTGATTGTTGTTGTTGTTGCGGTTATTATTGTTGTTGGGATGATTGTTGTAGTTGCTGTTGTTGTTGTTGTTGTTGTTGTTGTTGGGCCGTTTGTTGTAGTTGCGATTGATGTTGCGATTGTTGGGATAATTGTTGCGATTATTGTTGTAATTGCTGTTGTTGTTGTATTGGTGATTCTTATCACCGTTTTCCTCCCACTTTCTTTTGACTTGCTTCACATTGGCCTCTTCAGCAGTCTGTTCTTTAATTCTTTCTTCAATTTGGTTCACGAGTTTGTGAGCCATTCTACATGCCTGTTGTATGGAGGCGGGCTCGTGTGAACTTATATCTTCTTGGATTCTTTCCGGTAATCCTTTCACAAACGCGTCGATCTTCTCTTCCTCATCTTCGAATGCTCCCGGACACAATAGGCACAATTCTGTGAATCGTCTTTCGTACGTGGTAATATCAAATCCTTGGGTTCGTAACCCTCTAAGTTCTGTCTTGAGCTTATTGACCTCGGTTCTGGGACGGTACTTCTCGTTCATCAAGTGCTTGAATGCTGACCACGGTAGTGCGTACGCATCGTCTTGTCCCACTTGCTCTAGATAGGTATTCCACCATGTTAACGCAGAACCTGTGAAGGTATGCGTAGCGTACTTTACTTTGTCCTCTTCAGTACACTTACTTATGGCAAACACCGATTCGACCTTCTCGGTCCACCGTTTCAATCCGATCGGTCCTTCGGTTCCATCAAATTCCAAAGGTTTGCAGGCAGTGAATTCTTTGTAGGTGCATCCTACACGATTTCCTGTACTGCTAGATCCAAGGTTATTGTTGGTATGTAGCGCAGCCTGTACTGCGGCTATGTTTGAAGCTAGAAAAGTACGGAATTCCTCTTCATTCATATTCACGGTGTGTCGAGTAGTCGGTGCCATTTCCTTCAAAATAGTTAAATGGAACAAGTTAATCATACAGAATATTAAGAGTAGTTAATAGTATTTCGTAGCATAATATGAACTCATTTATAAAAGCTTTTTCTTCATATTAGCGTTTTATAAGTTTAAATTCGGGTAGTACCTACCCGTTAAGTTCATACTTAGTAGCTAATATACAATTCAACTACTACAATTCTATATGAAAAACTGATTATAATAATATTTCGCGTTCAAACTTTTATACAATATTTTACAAACTTACAATACCGCTTATTTTACATAAAGCATGAAATATAGCACACAATAACTTTGATACAAGATAGTTGTGAAGATAATTCTAGCTAGTACACAAGTCGTTCAGCAAAGGCAATAAAGACACGTAATTCATACGTCCAGAAACAAGTCATGCATTCTGGTTTTACTAGGACTACTTCCCATCCTTGGTCTTGTGCAACATAACCGTTATGGCCGTTGATAAGACAGCGTGTTGTAACGTCGTCAAAGGGACGAGGGTTACGTAATGTCCAACAGTCCCGTAATAATCTAAAAACCTCATTTCTTACCCCAATTACCGACTCCGTCACTTGTGGAAACGTTTTGTTTAATAGTTGTAGCACGATGTTCTTGTTCTCACTTTGGTGAGAAGCGAACATTACTAATCCGTAAGCATAACATGCTTCTTTATGTTGCATGTTAGCCGCTTTTTCTAAATCACGAAGTCCAATATTCGGATATATTGAGTCAAAATAATTTCTTAACCCGTTGCGTAAAATAGCATTTGGGTTCCCCGCAATATATGCGTCAAAGTAAACACATCGTAACTTATGGGTTTCCCAATGTGATATCCCCCATCTTTCAAACGAAAGTCTCTTATAAACCAAGACATTCTTGGAACGTTCTTCGAATGTCTTACAAACTGATCTCGCCTTAAATAGTTGTGCCGAGGAATTCTGGCCGACTCTAGACAAGATTTCATCAATCATGTCTCCGGGTAGGTCTCTTAAAATATTGGGTTGTTTATCCATTTTGTGTTTTTAAACTGTAAAATAGACAAGAGTTAGATTCATAAAAAAATACTTATTAATACAAGCAATTTTTACATATATCATAAAGCATACGAACACTATATTACATATATTACACCACACGAATACAACTATCTTATTCCGACTCGCTCGTTTCTTCTTCTTCGGTTTTGGTTCGTTTTGACAAGTTTCTAGGGATATATGATGTTCCCCTAATACGAGCCGTCGTTGTCCACATTGGTTTAGAAAAACCTGGTGGTTTAGAGGTTCCCGAGTCATTGTTACAACTTAAGGACTTCGGGCGTTGACGATACATATAAAGTTCATCGGGGTTGGAATTATATTTCTCTATTTTTATGCCCTTTCCCTTATTATTTTCTTTTGCCTTTTTAAATTCAGTTGGGGTAATTTCTATAACATCATCGGAATTCTCGTCGGAATCCGATTCATCGGAGAATTGGTAATCCTCCCAATATTTTGCTTCCTTGGCGGAAACACCATTGACCATAATTAACCTTGGTCGGTTGGTTGAGGATTTTCTTTTACTTAACCGTTTTATTATTTCCCCCACCAGTTCTATTTCTTCATCCGGTTCCGATTCTTCTTCCGGTTCCGATTCTTCTTCCGGTTCCGACTCTTTTTCCGGTTCCTCTTCGGGAACTTGTGAATCAGTCCACGAATCATTCCAATTTACATTTGACTCTTCATTATTATTAGGTGAGTCAATGGGACTTGTTCTAGAGGTAGACATCTATCACATAATATCAAACGCGTTAAGAGATTAATATATCACATAATATTCACATGTTAAAAATATATAGTTTCCAACAAAATTTGTTAAGCAATCATTTTTCAAGTAAACACGGTCGAAGTCCAAACTCACTAATGCATCCTAACAAACTCGATAAGACACACTAATGCAAAATTCTGGTTCTCTAAGACCAACGCTCGGATACCAACTGAAATGTCCCGTTCTTATTGATTAAAAACGTTCCATATTAATTGATTTCGTTACGAGGTTTTGACCTCTATATGAGACGTTTTTCAAAGACTGCATTCATTTTTAAAACAAACCATAACCTTTATTTCATAAATAAAGGTTTAAAAAGCTTTACGTAGATTATCAAATAATGATAATCTAAAATATCCTGTTTACACACGACCATTACATAATGGTTTACAATACAAATATGTTACATCGAAATCAGTTTCTTGAATGCAGTTTTTACACAATATCATACAAACATGGACTCCAAATCTTGTCCTTATTTTAGTATGCAACAGCGGAAGCTCTTAATATTCACCTGAGAATAAACATGCTTTAAACGTCAACAAAAATGTTGGTGAGTTATAGGTTTAACCTATATATATCAAATCGTAACAATAGACCACAAGATTTCATATTTCAATACACATCCCATACATAGAGATAAAAATCATTCATATGGTGAACACCTGGTAACCGACATTAACAAGATGCATATATAAGAATATCCCCATCATTCCGGGACACCCTTCAGATATGATATAAATTTCGAAGTACTAAAGCATCCGGTACTTTGGATGGGGTTTGTTAGGCCCAATAGATCTATCTTTAGGATTCACGTCAATTAGGGTGTCTGTTCCCTAATTCTTAGATTACCAGACTTAATAAAAAGGGGCATATTCGATTTCGATAATTCAACCATAGAATGTAGTTTCACGTACTTGTGTCTATTTTGTAAATCATTTATAAAACCTGCATGTATTCTCATCCCAAAAATATTAGATTTTAAAAGTGGGACTATAACTCACTTTCACAGATTTTTACTTCGTCGGGAAGTAAGATTTGGCCACTGGTTGATTCACGAACCTATAACAATATATACATATATATCAAAGTATGTTCAAAATATATTTACAACACTTTTAATATATTTTGATGTTTTAAGTTTATTAAGTCAGCTGTCCTCGTTAGTAACCTACAACTAGTTGTCCACAGTTAGATGTACAGAAATAAATCGATAAATATTATCTTGAATCAATCCACGACCCAGTGTATACGTATCTCAGTATTGATCACAACTCAAACTATATATATTTTGGAATCAACCTCAACCCTGTATAGCTAACTCCAACATTCACATATAGAGTGTCTATGGTTGTTCCGAAATATATATAGATGTGTCGACATGATAGGTCGAAACATTGTATACGTGTCTATGGTATCTCAAGATTACATAATATACAATACAAGTTGATTAAGTTATGGTTGGAATAGATTTGTTACCAATTTTCACGTAGCTAAAATGAGAAAAATTATCCAATCTTGTTTTACCCATAACTTCTTCATTTTAAATCCGTTTTGAGTGAATCAAATTGCTATGGTTTCATATTGAACTCTATTTTATGAATATAAACAGAAAAGTATAGGTTTATAGTCGGAGAAATAAGTTACAAGTCGTTTTTGTAAAGGTAGTCATTTCAGTCGAAAGAACGACGTCTAGATGACCATTTTAGAAAACATACTTCCACTTTGAGTTTAATCATAATTTTTGGATATAGTTTCATGTTCATAATAAAAATCATTTTCCCAGAATAACAACTTTAAAATCAAAGTTTATCATAGTTTTTAATTAACTAACCCAAAACAGCCCGCGGTGTTACTACGACGGCGTAAATCCGGTTTTACGGTGTTTTTCGTGTTTCCAGGTTTTAAATCATTAAGTTAGCATATCATATAGATATAGAACATGTGTTTAGTTGATTTTAAAAGTCAAGTTAGAAGGATTAACTTTTGTTTGCGAACAAGTTTAGAATTAACTAAACTATGTTCTAGTGATTACAAGTTTAAACCTTCGAATAAGATAGCTTTATATGTATGAATCGAATGATGTTATGAACATCATTACTACCTTAAGTTCCTTGGATAAACCTACTGGAAAAGAGAAAAATGGATCTAGCTTCAATGGATCCTTGGATGGCTCGAAGTTCTTGAAGCAGAATCATGACACGAAAACAAGTTCAAGTAAGATCATCACTTGAAATAAGATTGTTATAGTTATAGAAATTGAACCAAAGTTTGAATATTATTATTACCTTGTATTAGAATGATAACCTACTGTAAGAAACAAAGATTTCTTGAGGTTGGATGATCACCTTACAAGATTGGAAGTGAGCTACCAAACTTGAAAGTATTCTTGATTTTATGAAACTAGAACTTTTGGAATTTATGAAGAACACTTAGAACTTGAAGATAGAACTTGAGAGAGATCAATTAGATGAAGAAAATTGAAGAATGAAAGTGTTTGTAGGTGTTTTTGGTCGTTGGTGTATGGATTAGATATAAAGGATATGTAATTTTGTTTTCATGTAAATAAGTCATGAATGATTACTCATATTTTTGTAATTTTATGAGATATTTCATGCTAGTTGCCAAATGATGGTTCCCACATGTGTTAGGTGACTCACATGGGCTGCTAAGAGCTGATCATTGGAGTGTATATACCAATAGTACATACATCTAAAACCTGTGTATTGTACGAGTACGAATACGGGTGCATACGAGTAGAATTGTTGATGAAACTGAACGAGGATGTAATTGTAAGCATTTTTGTTAAGTAGAAGTATTTTGATAAGTGTATTGAAGTCTTTCAAAAGTGTATAAATACATATTAAAACACTACATGTATATACATTTTAACTGAGTCGTTAAGTCATCGTTAGTCGTTACATGTAAGTGTTGTTTTGAAACCTTTAGGTTAACGATCTTGTTAAATGTTGTTAACCCAATGTTTATAATATCAAATGAGATTTTAAATTATTATATTATCATAATATTATCATGTATGAATATCTCTTAATATGATATATATACATTAAATGTCTTTACAACGATAATCGTTACATATATGTCTCGTTTAAAAATCATTAAGTTAGTAGTCTTGTTTTTACATATGTAGTTCATTGTTAATATACTTAATGATATGTTTACTTATCATAGTATCATGTTAACTATATATATATCCATATATATGTCATCATATAGTTTTTACAAGTTTTAACGTTAGTGAATCACCGGTTAACTTGGGTGGTCAATTGTCTATATGAAACATATTTCAATTAATCAAGTCTTAACAAGTTTGATTGCTTAACATGTTGGAAACATTTAATCATGTAAATATCAATCTCAATTAATATATATAAACATGGAAAAGTTCGGGTCACTACATTTTGCCTCTAGATTTTGGCGTTCTTTGCAAGAAGCCATGGGAACTCGTCTTGACATGAGTACTGCTAATCATCCTCAGACTGACGGGCAAAGTGAACGAACGATTCAGACATTGGAAGACATGTTGCGTGCATGTGTCATTGATTTTGGAAAGGCCTGGGAAAGGCATTTGCCACTAGCAGAATTCTGGTACAACAACAGTTATCACTCGAGCATTAATGCTGCACCTTTTGAAGCATTGTATGGCCGTAAGTGCCGCTCTCCTATTTGTTGGGCCGAAGTAGGCGAAAAGCAAATCACCGGACCCGAGGTAGTCCACGAAACCACGGAGAAGATTGCTCAGATTCAAGCTAGACTTAAGACTGCCCGTGATCGTCAAAAGAGTTATGCCGATCTTAAACGTAAAGACTTTGAATTCAACGTTGGTGATCGTGTTATGTTGAAGGTTGCACCTTGGAAAGGTGTGATCCGTTTTGGAAATCGTGGAAAGTTAAACCCACGATACATTGGTCTTTTTGAAGTCTTGGAACGTGTTGGACCCGTTGCATACCGTTTGGATCTACCAGCACAATTGAGCTCAGTTCATCCTACCTTCCATGTGTCAAACTTGAAGAAGTCTCTTGCTGCACCTGAACTTATCATACCACTTGAAGAACTTATGATTGATGACAAACTCCACTTTGTGGATGAGCCTGTTGAAATTATGGATCGTGAGATCAAAACTTTGAAACGCAGCAAGATTCCGATTGTACGAGTACGATGGAATGCCAAATGAGGAACTGAGTTTACTTGGGAGCGAGAGGATCAAATGATGCGGAAGTATCCTCACCTTTTCCCAACTCCTCCATCTACCTCAGCTTAAATTTCGGGACAAAATTTTCTTTAACAGGTGGGTAATGTAACGACCCTGGATTTTCCAACGTTTATTTATTAATAATTATTATTATTAATACGTGTGATTAAACGAATGTATGTTATTACATTTACATGTTGCCATGATTGCCCGAACTTGACTTTAATTGCCCGAAACGTCTTTGTGACACCCGGAACTTTCACGAATAATATTTTTAGATATTATTTACATTCATGATTAGTTTATTAATCATTTTAATTAACTAAAGTTGTTAGTTAGTTACTTGGGCTTTTAATTGGACTAACTTGTTAACTACATACATACTTGGGCTTTTATTTGAACTTGGGCCTTTACTAGTGTTATTGGACTTTAGAAGCCCACCCTACCTTTTAAGTGGATTAACTAGCCCACTTAGTCATGTAAGTATCATATTAGATGGTAACTAGTTAGTTTTATGCACATTGGAATCTAGTTGCTTGTTATCCCCATACATGGCCATCTAATAACCACCTTTGTAAGACTTTACATGCTTGTAACCATCAAACTTCTCCCTCCCTCTTCTTTTTCAGCTGCAGCCGTGAGCTATGGGGTGCACAAGAGGGTTCAAAACTTTTTTTTTTACATTACTTGTTCACTAGTAAACCTCATTCATCTCACACACTTTTACTTGCTTTCATTTTTACTCTTTTTTTTCTCTCAAGGTTTCTTTCTTTCTTGTAAGTGAATGGAACTTCTTTTCTCTTCTTCTTTTCTTACAAAACCAAATTACACACATGTATCATCATCATCTTTGTTCCTTGTTGTTATTTGTTTGTAGTTGTTAGTTGTTGTTATTGTTCTTTATTGTTTTCAAGAATCAAACTTATTAGTTTGAATTCTTCATAATATCTTGAACTTTCAAGAACACAAGAACATAAACTTACTAGTTTATGATTCTACATTTATTGTTTCAAAAGTTGTAAGTTCATAGTTGTTAAATTCATACTTGTAGTTCTTGAAGTAAACTTAAAGTTTACTTTTCTTAAAGATCAAACCTTGGTTGAATCTTTAAAAGTATGAACAAACCATGAACCTTTTACTTGTTCATTTAGTTTATTACTTCATTTTATACACTTTAATTTCATGTTTGTTGTTGAGGTTGGTCAAGTACTACAAGTTAGTCTTGATCTCATATCTCTTGGAACTAAAAGTTAACTTAAAAGTTCAAGAACATGTAAATAAGTTTTCTTTAAATATAACTTTGTATACTTATGCTTGATCTAGACTTTTAGGTCTTGGATCTTCAAGATCTAACTAAGAACTATGTTCTATATCTTAAGATCTTGATTAGTTAGTTTACTTTCAAGTTTGTAACTTATTATTAGTTTAAAAGTTCATGTATGTGTTAGATCTAAGACTTTGATGTAACTTTGGTTTATCAAAACACTTGCAACACTTAAGTGAGTTGTGCTTCATGTCTTAGACTTGCACTTGGATTATGATGGTCAAATCTTGGTTAAGATGATGCAAACACATCAATGAGTTGTACACTTGAAGCTATATGCATCAAGGATGAGAACCGTGATAAGCATCGAGCACCGGAACCCATTATTTTATGTTTACTGTCTTCTACCTACTGTTTTGGTGATTCTGTAACAGACTAGTAGACCTGGGCTGTTATGATTATGATTTTCAAATAGCTCTGTTCGAGTAGATAACTTTTCATACAGGACTCGTCTTAATCCGAGTTACGGTTTAGGATTTATGGCCCTCCGATCGTCACTATGTCCTTTTAACGTTGTGCAGAAATTTCTGACCTACTCGCACATAGACCGTCTCCACGGTCAAACGAAGACGTGTTTGCTTCTGTAAATTTTGCCACACTTAAAGGACTCATATACGGAGCCATGACCACTGGTCTCACCTTAATTCAGTAAGGGTAGAGGCCGTGGTGACTGACTGAAGTCAGCCTTTGTTTTAAACTACTTTTATAAACGAAACTTACTTCATGCCTTTTGTTTGATGATGAATGATGATGACCCTTAAGACCTTATTTACATACTTTAAACCTATTAAGATGATTTACTGACTTAGTACTATTTGACTTAGGTTGAGGACCTTCGGACCGATTACTTGCACACTTTTCTCGACTCGACTTTACGACTACATTATCATTGTGAGTTATAGCATTCCCTTTTTACTTTAACTTATTTTGGGAACTGAGAATACATGCGAATTTTATGTTTTACATACTAGGCACGAGTACTTAAACTTATATATGTGTGGGTTATACAACGGCATAAACTTTCCCTTTAGCTCGGTAACGTTTAATCATTGGTTTTTGAACTGTGAACGCGAATCTTAGATATGGATCCATAGGGTTTGACATCCCCACTGGGTCTAGTAGCGCTAGCATTTAACGAGTGTTTAATACTTCATAAACATACGCACTTTCCAAGTGTACTTTCAGGGGGTATAAACGTTAAGTTAGTTACCAAGTGCCCACGGTTAACATATACTTTATCATACTGTTTTGAAACGCTCTTTGTAGCACTAAAATCTCGTGGCCTACCTTACTTACTGTTATACCTAAACTATAGCTCACCAACCTTTGTGTTGACGTTTTTAAGCATGTTTTTCTCAGGTGCTTGAGGTTAGCTTCCGCTGTGTACTAGTCGTGCTGTAGACACCCGCTGCTTAGAGTTGTCATCGCATGAACTACTTTACCTTGCATTCAAACTTTAGTACTTTTGAACTATGACTTGTAACGACCATTGTGGTCACATACACTTATTATTTGCTTCTACTTAGTGAAGCATGCTTTTGGATTGTAAAACATTCGATGTTGGTTTAGACATCACTTTATTGATGAATGCAAACTCTTTTTGAAAACGCATATAGTACTTAACCTTGTAATGATCCTGTTGTTGATGATTCGTACACGATGGTTTTGTACGGGGCATCACATTTGGTATCAGAGCATTGGTTGTAGGGAATTAGGTTGCATTAGTGAGTCTAAGACCGACCCGAGTAGGATTCACTAATAGTACTAATCTACAACTTGCTAGTTTACGTGTTTCTGCTGAACTTACTGCATGCTGCTGCTTACTGTTACTGCTATATGCCGTATGCTACTACATGATTTCACTACTGCATGCTACTACTTGCTTTCGATTGCATGCTACCTTTGTACGATTTGCGGTTATTGCCATGCTACTTATTGTTATACATGATTTAAACTGTTGGCCTAATACGTGCTTGCTTTATGACTTACTGACATGGAAAATTTATTTTCCTTGTTCAGATGTCGGATGTACCACCTGCTGAAAGGACCCGTTCATATACATTATAAATGATTCACAATAGTTGATTACATCGCGAGGTATTTGACCTCTATATGATACGTTTTACAAACATTGCATTCGTTTTTAAAAGACAAACTTTCTTTACATCAAAAATTGATGGCATGCATACCATTTCATATTACATCCAACTATAATTGACTTAATATTAATCTTGATGAACTCAACGACTCGAATGCAACGTCTTTCAAAGTATGTCTTGAATGACTCCAAGTAATATCCTCAAAATGAGCTAATGCACAGCGGAAGAATTCTTTAATACCTGAGAATAAACATGCTTTAAAGTGTCAACCAAAAGGTTGGTGAGTTCATTAGTTTATCATAATCCATCATTTCCGTAATAGTAATAGACCACAAGATTTCAGTTTCTATAAATATCCGTACACTCGCAAGTGTATAAAAGTATTCTATAAGTTGTAGGCACCCGGTAACAAGCTTTAACGTTCATGTTTTACCCTCTGAAGTACACCAGATCAGGTGTGTTTAAAATAACCTAGAAGTACTAAAGCATCCCATAGTCAGGATGGGGTTTGTCAGACCCAATAGATCTATCTTTAGGATTCGCGCCTACCGTACATAGACAAGTAGTTTAATGTTACCAAGCTAAGGGTATATTTCTGGTTTAAACCCACATAGAATTAGTTTTAGTACTTGTGCCTATTTCGTAAAACATTTATAAATCAGCGCATGTATTCTCAGCCCAAAAATATATATAAAAAGGGAGCAAATGAAACTCACAATACTGTATTTCGTAGCAATTATGTATATGACGGCACTGAACAAGTGCAGTGTTTGTCTCGGATTCACGAACCTATATTAAGTATATATATTTATATGTTGGTCAATATCTGTCTAACAATTTAGGTCAAGTCGTAGTGTATCACAATCCTAATGCTCGAGACCGACATGCAAAAGTTAACAAAAGTCAACTTGACCCAAAATGACTTCCAAAATCTATACATGTTTATTATATAACTTATATATAGTAGTTTTATATATTTAAATATATTTATCAGATCTTATTATACTAAATAATACAAGTCATTTATTAATAAATAAAAATTTATATTAAAATTCATATATGATAAAAATATACTTTTATATATCTCAAATAATAAAATTTATAAAATTCACTTAATATCATAAAAATATAGTGGTATGTATTATTAATGTGATTACATTACGTGTGGTAAAAATATCTTTGTACGCATATTTATTTGATAAAATAATATTGATAATAATAATAATGATAAAAATAATAAAATGATAGTTTCAATAAAAATATTAATTTTTAGTAATAAAGATAATTTTAGTAATAACATCAACTGATAACAGTTATAATAATCATTTTAATAATAATATTAAAATTAATGATAATTCAATTGACCATATCTTTTAATCCGTTCATCGAAACCACACGATTTCTAAATGAAAAGTTATTAATTTTTTCTTCAGATTTTCAACGACATGCATATCATATAACTTATCTCAGTAGCATATGTATCAAATTTGTGATTTATCATAAACTATTTAACGACGAAACTAAGCATACAAACATGCATAATCATATATACTCGAGCACTAGTCAGGGATACACTATTAATATATAAAAGATAAGATATGAATGCTCACGTATCAATATTGTGATTCAATATTGCAGGAAAGTACGTAGACGCAACGAAAATGATAACGTTAGCTTGACCTCACGAGCAATAACCTCAATCAATATCCATAACCTTCATAGCTATAACCCATAATTTCCTTAGCTCTATCCCATTTGAAAACTTATTTTGAAATCGTCTGAATATAACTCCGTCGTAGTATTTTATGTATACTAATAATATCTTGAAATAATACTAAGTATATATATATATATATATATATATATATATATATATATATATATATATATATATATATATATATATATATATATATATATATATATATATATGTAATTCGATTGAGAGAGTTTAGAGAAATATATTTTCAAGTTTCTATGAAATAATGAAACCTATTGAATTCTATTTATAATAGATTTTTGAATTATTAAAGTGAATTATTAAAGTATGAATTATTAAAGTGAATTATTAAAGTATGAATTATTAAAGTGAATTATTAAAGTATGAATTATTAAAGTGAATTATTAAAGTATGAATTATTAAAGTGAATTATTAAAGTATGAATTATTAAAGTGAATTATTAAAGTTAAAGTAAAGTAAAAGTAAAGTAAAGGTAAAGTTAAAGTATAGTAAAAGTATAAAACTATGTACGTATAATACGCGTATAAAAATATATATAATATTAATTTAAATCGTTATATATATATATATATATATATATATATATATATATATATATATATATATATATATATATATATATATATATATATATATATATATATATATAATAAAATAAAATATAAATATCGTTATCTTTATCATACTGGTTAAGTAATGAGTTGTCAAAAAAAATAGATTTCTTAAATCACAGTGGACCTCATAACATAGGCCCGTAATCATATCATAATGTATCTGATAATTCAATCATTTGATATTATCTCTTAATTCTGTAGATAAATATATCGAAACAAATATGTTTATGTAAAGTATCATATATCTAATACTTTGTTAATGTTTTCAGTTAATATTATATATTATATATACATATCTATATACACATAATTGTTCGTGAATCGTCGAACACGGTCAAAGGGTAATTGATTACATGAATGTAGTTCCAAACTTTTTGAGATTCAACATTACAAATTCTGCTTATCGTGTCAGAAACATATAAAGGTTAAGTTTAAATTTGGTCGGAAATTTCCGAGTCGTCACAGTACCTACCCGTTAAAGAAATTTCGTCCCGAAATTTGATCGAGGTCGTCATGGCTAACTATAAAAATGTTTTCATGACGAATATGAGTTGATAAATAGAGTTTTATCATCATTGAGTAATATAGATAAAACAATTTGATTACGCGAAGAGTATAAGTGAAGCTATCGCAAGAGAGTGAAATGAGTAAACGTATATTCGTTTTAACCGATGACGTAGTTATGATTGATTTCCGGAATTCATGGAATTTAAAGAAAATCTTTGCAATAAGATTTGGTTCTTCGGCGATTAAGGAAATCAGGTTCTTCTTTGATTAAATGCGATAATCTGTCTCGATTTCTCTGTCTGATATTTTACTATAATTCCACCCCCTTCGTTTCTTTATTTCCACAGCTCACACCTTCTAGTCTTTCTCCCCAATTCATACTTTAAAGCATTCGTTAATATGCTTCATCCAGTATTGATTCTTGATATACTTTTAACTTTCATATCTGTCATTCTTCTTTTTCATCTACCACCGGAGGAAGTTATTTTCTTCTACCATTACCTTGGGGTTATTGTGTTTTTCATTCTCCCGTGTCTTTATATTGCTATACGCATTTATATACACGGTTTGTAATTTCGGGGTTGTTATCGGGCTTTATATTCTCCATTATATTTCGGAGCTTCATGCTTTCGTTTTCTCTTCCCGATCTTAAGTCAAGCGGATAATAGTCCAGAATTCGTAGATATGAATTTTTGGATGAACATAGTTAATGTTCCAAGAAGAAAATCGTAATGGCACGATCTTGATTTGGCAAATTACCAGAATATCCGAAAATATAGAGCTATCAAGATGATATGTTCTTAATATGTTTGAAAATTGGTTAGAATGTAAGAGTCGTGTAAATAGTACATGATGACGGTATGTTCTGTGAATCATCACGTTCCATTAGAAACTCAGCATGACTTACTGTAATATAATCACGTTGATCAAGTGTTATTATATTATACTAACTCATGCTTCAGTTCCCAACACTACTTCAAAAACATTCCTATTTTAAATTCAAATTTTTTTTTAAATTTAGAAACTAACGCAGTTTCTTTTTATGTTGTAACGCAGATATTGCGAAGAGATAAAAGATATCGGATAAGAATAGTTGTGAAAATATCATCAGGAATATCGAAGATATTATAATAAAAGATACGATAATATGGATGATGAAGAAGATTTGTCTGTGAAGGTTTAGAATAAGAAGTAAGGTGTTTGCTAACGATTTCAGTAGACACTGAATCATTTGGATCCTTTGAAGGCAGGTTTAGTCTTTGTGATTTGTCCACAGCCTCCTTCATGGTCTGCTCAATCCGTTTTCCAGTTTCAAACCTTCCCTTTTTCTCAGCTTTACCACCATACTATTCTTTATCATCAAACTTTTGACTGTTAAAGTCGTTTACAGTTTTTGCTGCTTCATCAGCATTTTTCCAATTTCGGAGAACTAGTTCATAGTTTGGGATGTTTTTCAGAAAATTCACATTCGAAGTATGTAAGTCTAGGAGATAGACGTTATATGTATAACTTTTGACGTAAAATTGTCGCGAAATTCAAAATGCTGATTGCTAATTCCCAGTAGTTGGTGTGACAATTATTGTTACAGGATGTAGGTGAGTACATGATGGGGTTTTAATGAATAAGTATAGTGGCTTTTCGGAGAGGCTTAAGTCGAAGGTTAATGAAGTTGTTGATAATTTTACTGCTAATGTGGCGAGATATAAAAGGTTCCCCGGTAACAATGATGAAGGGGTAATTGTTATAATAAGGTTTATTCGTATAAACAAATGAAGGTGATTTGCTGGAGCTGTGACAAAACTGTCTATTTTGGAAAGAGATTGAAAAATTATATTTGGTAATAAATATCAAAGGATCTGACACGGATACGTGTTAAACTATAACTTTGGTTTCGAGAGCTTTTCAGATGCATGACAGTGGGTAATATGTGGTTGGATCATCATCTCGCATGTCTTTAGAAATTTCGAAGTGTTTGAACACATATTGTAATTGTTAATATACATATGATGTTCTAAGATTTTGAATGATACAAATATTTTTGTGAGTTCCATGAATAGAAATGAGGTTCTAGGACAGTTTTAAAGTCAAAGTATAGTTTTGAAAGATGTAGGAATCTAAGAGTGATGATTTTGGTTATATCTTGAATCAAATTCTGAGATTTCAAAATCAGAATATGTAATTAGATTTTGAATGAGTATGGTTGTTTTGATTTCTATAAAAGAATGTATATTGTTGTGAAAGTAGGGAGTATAATGGATGATTTGTTGAATCAGATTCGAAGAATGTAACATATTAATTGTGAATTTATATATCTCTCGGGTATTACCTACCCGTTAAAAAAAAAATTCACAATTAATATTTTGTACAAAAGAATTTTATTACAATCTTTATGGAAATATATATGTGTATATTTCTTCAGATGTAATATTGATTTAATGAGTTAATATTAAATTAAACTCATTTGATTTATGGTTAAGGCTAGGATAGATAATTTCTAAACTTTAGAAATTACATAATCACCGTAGAATGTTTCCCCAATGAAGTTATGAATCAATACTTCATCGTTGTGGTATTCCTTGGTATCTACATGGCGTATGACGTCGATGCTCGTGGGACAGATTGTGAAGTTGAGGTTTGCGATGCGGTTGTTGTTGGTGGTGGTAATGGTACTGTTGATGTTATTGATGGTGGTACTGGTTATGCTGCTGGTGCTACTGCTGGTGTTTGTAACCTTTGCACCATATTCTCCAAAGCCACTACCCGAGCGCGAAGCTCGTTGACTTCTTCTATTACACCGGTGTGATTGTTGGTTCGGACGAGCGGATAAATAAGATCTAGAATTTGGTGTAGTATATAATCATGACGAGATACTCTGGAAATGAGAGAGAAAATGGTGTTTCGGACAGGTTCGCCGGTAAGTGCTTCAGGTTCATTGCCAAGAGGGCAATGTGGTGGATGAAAGGGATCGCCTTCTTCTTGTCTCCAATGGTTAAGTAGATTACGAACCCATCCCCAATTCATCCAGAATAGATGATGGCTAATTGGTTGATCCATTCCGATCACGCTGCTTTCGGAGCTCATGTGGAAATCCATATCGGCATAGCTGTCGGAATTCGAGGAACTCGAACTGGTTGAGGGATCCATCTTGTATGATCAGGGAAAGAATTTTTTTTGGTATGAAATAGATTGTAGAATTTAGATTTGGTATTCTTCAATATATAATTTACATATGTATATATAATACCAAAATCCCATAAATTACGGAGGAATCCTTGAAAGATGTCAGTCAAAGTTCACAGTAACAGATATGCTAAGATAAGAATTCGTCTATACACTATTATGCAATAAATGTAGGAAAACGCGTCTAGACTTAAGAATGATAAGCAAGTAATTTCCTAAGGATGGTAAGTAGATGATTTCCGACTAAAAATGATAAGCAAAACTTTTGACATGCAGACACGGTCGAAGTCCAGACTCACTAATGCATCTTAACAACTATCAGTTAGACACACTAATGCAAGACCTGGTTCGCTAAGACCACCGCTCTGATACCAACTGAAAGGACCCGTTCATATACATTATAAACGATTCACAATAGTTGATTACATCGCGAGGTATTTGACCTCTATATGATACGTTTTACAAAGATTGCAATCGTTTTTAAAAGACAAACTTTCTTTACATAAAAAATTGACGGCATGCATACCATTTCATATTACATCCAACTATAATTGACTTAATATTAATCTTGATGAACTCAATGACTCGAATGCAACGTCTTTCAGAGTATGTCTTGAATGACTCCAAGTAATATCCTTAAAATGAGCTAATGCACAGCGGAAGAATTCTTTAATACCTGAGAATAAACATGCTTTAAAGTGTCAACCAAAAGGTTGGTGAGTTCATTAGTTTATCATAATCCATCATTTCCGTAATAGTAATAGACCACAAGATTTCAGTTTCTATAAATATCCGTACACTCGCAAGTGTATAAAAGTATTCTATAAGTTGTAGGCACCCGGTAACAAGCTTTAACGTTCATGTTTTACCCTCTGAAGTACACCAGATCAGGTGTGTTTAAAATAACCTCGAAGTACTAAAGCATCCCATAGTCAGGATGGGGTTTGTCAGACCCAATAGATCTATCTTTAGGATTCGCGCCTACCGTACATAGACAAGTAGTTTAATGTTACCAAGCTAAGGGTATATTTCTGGTTTAAACCCACATAGAATTAGTTTTAGTACTTGTGCCTATTTCGTAAAACATTTATAAATCAGCGCATGTATTCTCAGCCCAAAAATATATATAAAAAGGGAGCAAATGAAACTCACAATACTGTATTTCGTAGCAATTATGTATATGACGGCACTGAACAAGTGCAGTGTTTGTCTCGGATTCACGAACCTATATTAAGTATATATATTTATATGTTGGTCAATATCTGTCTAACAATTTAGGTCAAGTCGTAGTGTATCACAATCCTAATGCTCGAGACCGACATGCAAAAGTCAACAAAAGTCAACTTGACCCAAAATGACTTCCAAAATCTGTACATGTTTATTATATAACTTATATATAGTAGTTTTATATACTTAAATATATTTATCAGATCTTATTATACTAAATAATACAAGTCATTTATTAATAAATAAAAATTTATATTAAAATTCATATATGATAAAAATATACTTTTATATATCTCAAATAATAAAATTTATAAAATTCACTTAATATCATAAAAATATAGTGGTATGTATTATTAATGTGATTACATTACGTGTGGTAAAAATATCTTTGTACGCATATTTATTTGATAAAATAATATTGATAATAATAATAATGATAAAAATAATAAAATGATAGTTTCAATAAAAATATTAATTTTTAGTAATAAAGATAATTTTAGTAATAACATCAACTGATAACAGTTATAATAATCGTTTTAATAATAATATTAAAATTAATGATAATTCAATTGACCATATCTTTTAATCCGTTCATCGAAACCACACGATTTCTAAATGAAAAGTTATTAATTTTTTTCTTCAGATTTTCAACGACATGCATATCATATAACTTATCTCAGTAGCATATGTATCAAATTTGTGATTTATCATAAACTATTTAACGACGAAACTAAGCATACAAACATGCATAATCATATATACTCGAGCACTAGTCAGGGATACACTATTAATATATAAAAGATAAGATATGAATGCTCACGTATCAATATTGTGATTCAATATTGCAGGAAAGTACGTAGACGCAACGAAAATGATAAACGTTAGCTTGACCTCACGAGCAATACCCTCGATCAATACCCATAACCTTCATAGCTATAACCCATAATTTCCTTAGCTCTATCCCATTTGAAAACTTATTTTGAAATCGTCTGAATATAACTCCGTCGTAGTATTTTATGTATACTAATAATATCTTGAAATAATACTAAGTAAATATATATATATATATATATATATATATATATATATATATATATATATATATATATATATATATATATATATATATATATATATATATATATATATATATATATGTAATTCGATTGAGAGAGTTTAGAGAAATATATTTTCAAGTTTCTATGAAATAATGAAACCTATTGAATTCTATTTATAATAGATTTTTGAATTATTAAAGTGAATTATTAAAGTATGAATTATTAAAGTATTAATTATTAAAGTGAATTATTAAAGTATGAATTATTAAAGTGAATTATTAAAGTATGAATTATTAAAGTGAATTATTAAAGTATGAATTAAAGTGAATTATTAAAGTATGAATTATTAAAGTGAATTATTAAAGTATGAATTATTAAAGTGAATTATTAAAGTATGAATTATTAAAGTTAATTATTAAAGTTAAAGTAAAGTAAAAGTAAAGTAAAGGTAAAGTTAAAGTATAGTAAAAGTATAAAACTATGTACGTATAATACGCGTATAAAAATATATATAATATTAATTTAAATCGTTATATATATATATATATATATATATATTTAATAAAATAAAATATAAATATCGTTATCTTTATCATACTGGTTAAGTAATGAGTTGTCAAAAAAAATAGATTTCTTAAATCACAGTGGACCTCATAACATAGGCCCGTAATCATATCATAATGTATCTGATAATTCAATCATTTGATATTATCTCTTAATTCTGTCGATAAATATATCGAAACAAATATGTTTATGTAAAGTATCATATATCTAATACTTTGTTAATGTTTTCAGTTAATATTATATATTATATATACATATCTATATACACATAATTGTTCGTGAATCGTCGAACACGGTCAAAGGGTAATTGATTACATGAATGTAGTTCCAAACTTTTTGAGATTCAACATTACAAATTCTGCTTATCGTGTCAGAAACATATAAAGGTTAAGTTTAAATTTGGTCAGAAATTTCCGAGTCGTCACAGTACCTACCCGTTAAAGAAATTTCGTCCCGAAATTTGATCGAGGTCATCATGGCTAACTATAAAAATGTTTTCATGACGAATATGAGTTGATAAATAGAGTTTTATCATCATTGAGTAATATAGATAAAACAATTTGATTACGCGAAGAGTATAAGTGAAGCTATCGCAAGAGAGTGAAATGAGTAAACGTATATTCGTTTTAACCGATGACGTAGTTATGATTGATTTCCGGAATTCATGGGATTTAAAGAAAATCTTTGCAATAAGATTTGGTTCTTCGGCGATTAAGGAAATCAGGATCTTCTTTGATTAAATGCGATAATCTGTCTCGATTTCTCTGTCTGATATTTTACTATAATTCCACCCCCTTCGTTTCTTTATTTCCACAGCTCACACCTTCTAGTCTTTCTCCCCAATTCATACTTTAAAGCATTCGTTAATATGCTTCATCCAGTATTGATTCTTGATATACTTTTAACTTTCATATCTGTCATTCTTCTTTTTCATCTACCACCGGAGGAAGTTATTTTCTTCTACCATTACCTTGGGGTTATTGTGTTTTTCATTCTCCCGTGTCTTTATATTGCTATACGCATTTATATACACGGTTTATAATTTTGGGGTTGTTATCGGGCTTTATATTCTCCATTATATTTCGGAGCTTCATGCTTTCGTTTTCTCTTCCCGATCTTAAGTCAAGCGGATAATAGTCCAGAATTCGTAGATATGAATTTTTGGATGAGCATAGTTAATGTTCCAAGAAGAAAATCGTAATGGCACGATCTTGATTTGGCAAATTACCAGAATATCCGAAAATATAGAGCTATCAAGATGATATGTTCTTAATATGTTTGAAAATTGGGTAGAATGTAAGAGTCGTGTAAATAGTACATGATGACGGTATGTTCTGTGAATCATCACGTTCCATTAGAAACTCAGCATGACTTACTGTAATATAATCACATTGATCAAGTGTTATTATATTATACTAACTCATGCTTCAGTTCCCAACACTACTTCAAAAACATTCCTATTTTAAATTCAAATTTTTTTTAATTTAGAAACTAACACAGTTTCTTTTTGTGTTGTAACGCAGATATTGCGAAGAGATAAAAGATATCGGATAAGAATAGTTGTGAAAATATCTTCAGGAATATCGAAGATATTATAATAAAAGATACGATAATATGGATGATGAAGAAGATTTGTCTGTGAAGGTTTAGAATAAGAAGTAAGGTGTTTGCTAACGATTTCAGTAGAAACTGAATCATTTGGATCCTTTGAAGGCAGGTTTAGTCTTTGTGATTTGTCCACAGCCTCCTTCATGGTCTGCTCAATCCGTTTTCCAGTTTCAAACCTTCTCTTTTTCTCAACTTTTGACTGTTAAAGTCGTTTACAGTTTTTGCTGCTTCATCAGCATTTTTCCAATTTCGGAGAACTAGTTCATAGTTTGGGATGTTTTTCAGAAAATTCACATTCGAAGTATGTAAATCTAGGAGATAGACGTTATATGTATAACTTTTGACGTAAAATTGTCACGAAATTCAAAATGCTGATTGCTAATTCCCAGTAGTTGGTGTGACAATTATTGTTACAGGATGTAGGTGAGTACATGATGGGGTTTTAATGAATAAGTATAGTGGCTTTTCGGAGAGGCTTAAGTCGAAGGTTAATGAAGTTGTTGATAAGTTTACTGCTAATGTGGCGAGATATGAAAGGTTCCCCGGTAACAATGATGAAGGGGTAATTGTTATAATAAGGTTTATTCGTATAAACAAATGAAGGTGATTTGCTGGAGCTGTGACAAAACTGTCTATTTTGGAAAGAGATTGAAAAATTATATTTGGTAATAAATATCAAAGGATCTGACACGGATACGTGTTAAACTATAACTTTGGTTTCGAGAGCTTTTCAGATGCATGAAAGTGGGTAATATGTGGTTGGATCATCATCTCGCATGTCTTTAGGAATTTCGAAGTGTTTGAACACATATTGTAATTGTTAATATACATATGATGTTCTAAGATTTTGAATGATACAAATATTTTTGTGAGTTCCATGAATAGAAATGAGGTTCTAGGACAGTTTTAAAGTCAAAGTATAGTTTTGAAAGATGTAGGAATCTAAGAGTGATGATTTTGGTTATATCTTGAATCGAATTCTGAGATTTCAAAATCAGAATATGTAATTAGATTTTGAATGAGTATGGTTGTTTTGATTTCTATAAAAGAATGTATATTGTTGTGAAAGTAGGGAGTATAATGCATGATTTGCTGAATCAGATTCGAAGAATGTAACATATTAATTGTGAATTTATATATCTCTCGGGTATTACCTACCCGTTAAAAAAAAATTTCACAATTAATATTTTGTACAAAAGAATTTTATTACAGTCTTTATGGAAATATATATGTGTATATTTCTTCAGATGTAATATTGATTTAATGAGTTAATATTAAATTAAACTCATTTGATTTATGGTTAAGGCTAGGATAGATAATTTCTAAACTTTAGAAATTACATAATCACCGTAGAATGTTTCCCCAATGAAGTTATGAATCAATACTTCATCGTTGTGGTATTCCTTGGTATCTACATGGCGTATGACGTCGATGCTCGTGGGACAGATTGTGAAGTTGAGGTTTGCGATGCGGTTGTTGTTGGTGGTGGTAATGGTACTGTTGATGTTATTGATGGTGGTACTGGTTATGCTGCTGGTGCTACTGCTGGTGTTTGTAACCTTTGCACCATATTCTCCAAAGCGACTACCCGAGCGCGAAGCTCGTTGACTTCTTCTATTACACCGGGGTGATTGTCGGTTCGGACGAGCGGATAAATAAGATCTAGAATTTGGTGTAGTATATAATCATGACGAGATACTCTGGAAATGAGAGAGAAAATGGTGTTTCGGACAGGTTCGCCGGTAAGTGCTTCAGGTTCATTGCCAAGAGGGCAATGTGGTGGATGAAAGGGATCGCCTTCTTCTTGTCTCCAATGGTTAAGTAGATTACGAACCCATCCCCAATTCATCCAGAATAGATGATGGCTAATTGGTTGATCCATTCCGATCACGCTGCTTTCGGAGCTCATGTGGAAATCCATATCGGCATAGCTGTCGGAATTCGAGGAACTCGAACTGGTTGAGGGATCCATCTTGTATGATCAGGGAAATAATTTTTTTTGGTATGAAATAGATTGTAGAATTTAGATTTGGTATTCTTCAATATATAATTTACATATGTATATATAATACCAAAATCCCATAAATTACGGAGGAATCCTTGAAAGATGTCAGTCAAAGTTCACAGTAACAGATATGCTAAGATAAGAATTCGTCTATACACTATTATGCAATAAATGTAGGAAAACGCGTCTAGACTTAAGAATGATAAGCAAGTAATTTCCTAAGGATGGTCAGTAGATGATTTCTGACTAAAAATGATAAGCAAAACTTTTGACATGCAGACACGGTCGAAGTCCAGACTCACTAATGCATCTTAACAACTATCAGTTAGACACACTAATGCAAGACCTGGTTCGCTAAGACCACCGCTCTGATACCAACTGAAAGGACCCGTTCATATACATTATAAACGATTCACAATAGTTGATTACATCGCGAGGTATTTGACCTCTATATGATACGTTTTACAAAGATTGCATTCGTTTTTAAAAGACAAACTTTCTTTACATCAAAAATTGACGGCATGCATACCATTTCATATTACATCCAACTATAATTGACTTAATATTAATCTTGATGAACTCAACGACTCGAATGCAACGTCTTTCAAAGTATGTCTTGAATGAGTCCAAGTAATATCCTTAAAATGAGCTAATGCACAGCGGAAGAATTCTTTAATACCTGAGAATAAACATGCTTTAAAGTGTCAACCAAAAGGTTGGTGAGTTCATTAGTTTATCATAATCCATCATTTCCGTAATAGTAATAGACCACAAGATTTCAGTTTCTATAAATATCCGTACACTCGCAAGTGTATAAAAGTATTCTATAAGTTGTAGGCACCCGGTAACAAGCTTTAACGTTCATGTTTTACCCTCTAAAGTACACCAGATCAGGTGTGTTTAAAATAACCTCGAAGTACTAAAGCATCCCATAGTCAGGATGGGGTTTGTTAGACCCAATAGATCTATCTTTAGGATTCGCGCCTACCGTACATAGACAAGTAGTTTAATGTTACCAAGCTAAGGGTATATTTCTGGTTTAAACCCACATAGAATTAGTTTTAGTACTTGTGCCTATTTCGTAAAACATTTATAAATCAGCGCATGTATTCTCAGCCCAAAAATATATATAAAAAGGGAGCAAATGAAACTCACAATACTGTATTTCGTAGCAATTATGTATATGACGGCACTGAACAAGTGCAGTGTTTGTCTCGAATTCACGAACCTATATTAAGTATATATATTTATATGTTGGTCAATATCTGTCTAACAATTTAGGTCAAGTCGTAGTGTATCACAATCCTAATGCTCGAGACCGACATGCAAAAGTCAACAAAAGTCAACTTGACCCAAAATGACTTCCAAAATCTATACATGTTTATTATATAACTTATATATAGTAGTTTTATATATTTAAATATATTTATCAGATCTTATTATACTAAATAATACAAGTCATTTATTAATAAATAAAAATTTATATTAAAATTCATATATGATAAAAATATACTTTTATATATCTCAAATAATAAAATTTATAAAATTCACTTAATATCATAAAAATATAGTGGTATGTATTATTAATGTAATTACATTACGTGTGGTAAAAATATCTTTGTACGCATATTTATTTGATAAAATAATATTGATAATAATAATAATGATAAAAATAATAAAATGATTGTTTCAATAAAAATATTAATTTTTAGTAATAAAGATAATTTTAGTAATAACATCAACTGATAACAGTTATAATAATCGTTTTAATAATAATATTAAAATTAATGATAATTCAATTGACCATATCTTTTAATCCGTTCATCGAAACCACACGATTTCTAAATGAAAAGTTATTAATTTTTTCTTCAGATTTTCAACGACATGCATATCATATAACTTATCTCAGTAGCATATGTATCAAATTTGTGATTTATCATAAACTATTTAATGACGAAACTAAGCATACAAACATGCATAATCATATATACTCGAGAACTAGTCAGGGATACACTATTAATATATAAAAGATAAGATATGAATGCTCACGTATCAATATTGTGATTCAATATTGCAGGAAAGTACGTAGACGCAACGAAAATGATAAACGTTAGCTTGACCTCACGAGCAATACCCTCGATCAATACTGATGTGTGCAGCGGGGTGTACGAAATAGTATTAATTTTTACTACAAAATGCGACGAAATATTACACAAGTTTTATTTATTTATTTATCGAGTGGATATACCTAAACCTTGCTACAACACTTATAGGCAGTGTACCTAATCGTAGAGTAGTGTAGTTTTTAGTAAGTCCGGTTCGTTCCACAGGGAGCTGGTGAAGTTAACGCTATATTATTAAGTTTATTTGTAAAAATATATATATAAATAAGTAGTAGTATTATTATAAAATGGGGGTTTTACCGTTTAATGACCGGTTTGTCGATTTTAAGCGTAAAAATAAATGACAAAAATTAAAGTGCGTAAAATAAATTGCGATAAATAAAATGACAGAAAATAAAATGACAGAAAATAAAAGTGCGATGAAAAATACAATAAAACAATTATGCTTATTTAAACTTCCGTAATCATGATGTTTAAGGTTTTGATTTTAATTAATTGTTACTCGGGTTAATTGTCCTTTGTCATGGTTTATTTGATACCTATCTGGTTTTTATCCATAATAGTCCATCAGTCATAAATATAAAGTGCGAGTGTCCTCGTCAAATTACCCTTATACCCGAAGTCAAATATTCCAACTAATTAAGGATTTAAACTGTGACGCAGTTATCACTTCTGTCAACAATTACACCAGTTATCACTGTATGTAATCTACCCCTGTTTTGATTAGATATGAATATTAATTTACCCACTTGATCAGTTTGAATAATCAATTACCCAACCCGAATAATTAATTAAATGATTATAATAGATTCCATATGAACGTCACTAAATAGGACAACCATAATCATTATTAATTATTAGGATAATTAATTTGAAGATAGGTTCGACAGACTCCAATGAGTTGTCACTCAATTAGACAATACCCCCCATCTATTAATAGTCAATAGTCCAATTTCCACAAGTGTCGGTCTTTTGCCCAAACCTTAATTATGGTACAAAATCCAATAACCCCGTCTTAATATTTAGTCAAACATCACGATTACTTCGGCTTAAATAAGCATAATAATAACTTAGTTACGAGACATTAATTTAAAAAGGAAGAACATAACTTACAGTGATTATTAATCGCGTAGCGTTACACGGACAGAGTTCCTACTTTAAAACCCGTAAAACATTTCTTACAATAACCCAATTATTATTAATCTTAAATTAAACTTAATATTATAAATATAAATATAAATTACATAAGAAAGAAAGAAGATTGGAAAAAGGTGTATCTAAATCATCGATTTAGATGGCCTTTTATAGGCAAATGATAAATTGAAATTTTCACTTATGACCCCTGAACTATGCTCAATTAACAACTTTTTATTATTTAATATTATTCTTATTATGAATTATTTAAATATTATATTATATTCTTGTGCATAGTTGACTTGTACTTTCAGCTCCGTTGCGTCGAGCTTTGAAAGTTGGTTCATGCCTCGGGCGTTGATAGTTGACTCATGTCCCGGTTCCGGATTTTCGAACGTCCTTGCGTACAATTTAATATCTTGTACTTTGCATTTTGTAACTTGTACTCTTGTCATTTTGAGACGTTTCTCATCAATAAATTGAACCTTTTGAATTGTATTTTGTACATTTGAGATTTTTGGACATTTGTGTCTTCAAATCTTCATTTTCGCCTTTTGTCTTCGCACTTATTTATTTAAACAATTACAATGAAAATATAATACAATTACATATGAAAACCTATTATTTAGGAGGGATATTGCTATAAAATATATGTTCCTTTTTAGCCTTATCAAATATCCCCACACTTGAGCGTTGCTTGTCCTCAAGCAATACAGAACTTGAAATAAAAACATACATGAATCACTTTTTTATTCATCACACTTTGTACATTAGTGATTTTGATATAGTGGTATAAACAATGATAGTAACGATAGAACCATGGTTAAAGGTGGGTGTGTCATCCACAGTTGCCTCGGGTTTAGGTCAACGACACTTGCAATTAAATAGCCGATTTACTTTCGGTTTCCAAAGCAAAGTGCACATTTGAAAGGCGGTTTACAGTCCCACATGACTATGAAAATTTAGATCCTTTAGGAAATTGGATCTTTATGAAAACATTTGATCTTTTGAAAATTTATTCTAGCTTTTACCCTAGATAAGTTTTCTGATTTGATCCATCATCGGTGTTGCAAAATATATTTGTGGATCAATATTTTGGCTAAAACTTTTAGGTTCGTGTAATCCACTGCTATCCCGGTATCGGAAAGCACACATCCAGTTTACTTGTTCCGTATATTACCTTTCGGTAAACTACCGTCCGGTTGTAAAGGAAAGCGATGAACAAGAAACTGTTAAGGCAATGTCCCGTGACATGCAGATGATTATGGTCTTATTAACGTGTCGGATGCTAGAACTATCCTTGGTAGGAGCGATAGTAAAGATCATCCTATAATTTTTCGGTCTGGCACAAGGTCCTGTCTCCGACCATGCTATGCAACCACCGTTCTTACGGTTGACACCCGATTTGGTTCAGGTGACCTAATGAATTCTGATGAATTCTCAGGATTTTACGTTCAATGGTAATGAACGCATTGAAAATGGGTTTTCAGAAAACAAATCGGTTTTAATTTTGATCAAAATATTTTCTCGTTCAAGCTCGAGTTTAGATATCATTGAATTCCATGAGTTTGAATTCTCAATCTTTAAGGTCAATCTCTAGGATTGAGTAATATCAGTCTTAAAAGCTGATTTTTAATCTTTAAGGAGATTATTCTTTCTGGGGATTTGATTCATTAGTCTTATCAAGCTAATTTGCACGGTGCCTCCCCATTGTACGAGATAAATCCTTCTCATGGTTAGGATAAATCTGACCACTTGGCAACCCTGTTTGATGCTGAGGTCCGTGGATTTCCTGCTGATTTTAGTGATGACTTTTCTAGATTTTTCGTCAACCTACAGCTGGTCTGGACGACAACTTCATGACCTAAATCAAGAAGCGCGTGTCTTTTTCGGAAGACTTTACTTCCTTTTAATGATGGAATTGATTCATCGTGTAGATCCATCTTTCTTTCAAATGTATTACAGTAAACCGGGTAAAACTGATTAGTATCGTCCAAAGCAAAAGTACCTGCAATAATCTTGTACAAAAATATGTGATATATGTTTTAAATTGAATAACTTGGTACATTCTTCCCACACTTAGTTTCTTTCTTTGCCTTTTTATTTTCTTCTATTTCATTTTAAATGAATTCAAGCGTTTTAGGGTGTTTCTCAATTTATGTCCTTTTCGAGGTAACGATAATTTCGGTATTATCACCTAGTTTTCATCGTTCATAAATATGTATAAACATGATTTTGAGTTCATTTAATTGAAAATTTTTCAAATTTTCACAAAATTTGGCAAATAAACTAAGTGTAAACCCGAGAGAATTTATAACCCTTCCCCACACTTGAGATCATGCAATGCCCTCATTTGCATGAAATCAGACTATAATTATAAATTCATGAGGGTGATTAGTGTAGAAAAGTGATTAAAAATACCCAGTTTGTAAGCATATTATTTTACATCACATTTGATATTTTGCGCCTTGTCATCAAAATTAGTAGCTTTTTGTTGAACTTAATGACAGTCTTTGAAAGTGCGCTGTTTTACCCTGTTGTGTACATAACATAAAATACAAACATATATACATATTTTTGAAGTTTGGTATATAACCCCTACGTTCAAAAATTAATATAATTTTTTTTTTCATACTTTAGATCAATAAAATTAAATGATAACAAAATTTGTCGCCCCGCCCTCGGGTAAAGCAATTTCGGCTCAACGACCTAGTCTTTAACTCACGACGAATTTTAGAAATCATTTTTTAAACTTAATGAATTAAAGTAAATTTTGTTTTTAAAAACTTAAATTAAAATGCATATTAATTTCATAAAAAAAACCTACAAAACAAAAATTCAGAATGGAGGGAGAAAACTAGTTCTTTAGTGTCTGCTAGCGGAAAAGACCAATCGGGTTCCATTCTCGGAACTACACGAGAACAGAACAACTAACTCTAGATAGCATTTTCTTTTTAGAACATTTGAATCTCCCCACACTTAGGTAGCCGTGGTGTCAAAATTGTGATTAACTTCATCGTTAATTTCTCTTGGTCCATAATCAACTTGCATATCCGTGACTTTTTCTTTAAGCCATTGGTCGGATTCCTGTGTAATATCCACAATTTCAACTAGTTTCTCCTTTTCTTTAGGTGATAGATTGGATACTAACCGGTTACATAACTTAAAGTTCCCCTTGGTTCTAGCATCGCGAATCCGTTTAATAAGTTTCTTCATTGAACTATTAATAACGGGATCATTTAATTTCGTATCAACAACGGGGTTCTTTGTTATCATGTCATCATTAGGTGTTACTTCATTTTCCCCACACTTAGGCGTTTCATTATTGTTAAGCATTACCGTTGGAGTTGGTAAAACAACATGGTTCTTACCAATCGTTTTTACTGGTTCAACGGTTTTGGCTGGTGGATATTTAGACTTTCGAATCATAAAGGTGATCGATTTCTCATCATTACTAAGTGTCATTCTACCCTTTCTTACATCAAATAACGCCTTGGTGGACGCTAAGAATGGCCGACCTAAAATTAGAGGAATGTTTGGGTCCTCTTCTATGTCAATGACAATAAATTCGACTAGAAAGGTTAAATTTCCTACTTGAATGGGTAGGTTGTCAGCAATTCCAACTGGGTACTTAATGGTTTGATCAAGGAGTCGAACACTCATATCCGTTGGAGTTAACTCACCTACACCTAATCTCTTATATAATGAAAGAGGCATAACACTCACACTTGAACCTAAATCTGCTAGTGCATCATACATGACACAATCACTAAGTAGACAAGGAACAATAAATTCACCTGGATCACCTACCCTAGGTGGAGGTTTTGGTGGAACTGTATTCACCGGGTTTACTTCTACGGCTTTTGTTTCTTGTACTTTCTTATTCTTTTTCTTCTTCTTCTTTCCAGAAGTATCACAATCTTTATTACCTATCACTTGCTCATACTCAACTCCTTTTCTTGGAAACGGGATGGGTGGTTTGTATGGTGCCACCACTGGCTTTACATACTCGGGTGGTGGTGGTGTAACTTCTTCATTGTTACTTACATCTAAAACTTTCCCATCTTCTGGTATTGGTTTTTCAGAATTTGTTGATATCATGTTAACATTTTCATTCCGAGGATTTACTTCAGTATTACTCGGTAGCTTTCCTTGTTCCCTCTCACTCATCATGCTAGCAAGAGTACCTACGTGTTTTTCTAGATTCAAAATGGAAGCTTGTTGAGTTCTTAATGACTGATCAAACCTCTCATTTGTTTGGGTTTGAGTTTCAATAAATTGTGTTTGAGATTCAACTAGCTTGAATACCACGTCTTCCATATTTGACTTTTTCTCTTCGGTTTGTTGTGGTGGTTTATACAAGCCAGGTCTTTGTTGATTGAAAGTGTTGTTTTGAGTTGGTTGGTTATTCAGACCTTGTTGGTTATACCAGTTATTTTCGGGTCCTTTTGGATTGTAAAGAATGTTTTGATTTCGATTGAAGTTTAGCTTTGGCGGTTGATAATTATTTTGATAATTATTTCCCGGCCTTTGGTTCATATAGAAAACATTCTCTCGTTGTTCCATGGTTGGTTCAATGTGACAATCTTTCAATAAGTGTGGTCCACCGCATAGCTCACAACTGATTCGTATTGCGTGAATATCTTTATTCATCTTTTCCATTCGTCTTTCGAAAGCATCTATTTTTGCGGAAACGGAATCAAAGTCATGGCTAGAATCGGCTCTAGCCGCTTTAGATGATCGAAAGATATCTTTTTCTTGGTGCCACTCATGAGAGTGGGAGGCTGTATTATCAATAATTTTGTAAGCTTCAGTTGCGGTTTTCTTCATGATGGAACCACCGGCTGTTATGTCGATGTCTTTTCGTGTAGCAACGTTGACACCTTGGTAGAATATTTGTACTATTTGGTAAGTGTCTAAACCGTGTTGAGGACATCCTCTCAACATCCTTCCGAATCTTGTCCACGCCTCATATAATGTTTCATTTGGCTTTTGCGCGAACGTAACAATTTCTCCTTGAAGTCTCACGGCTTTGGATGCCGGAAAGAATCTTTTAAGAAATTTCTCAACTAAAACATCCCATGTGTCAATCGCCCCTTCAGGTAACGATTCTAACCAATCTTTGGCTTCTCCCTTTAAAGTCCAGGGAAACAACATGAGATAGATCTGTTCATCCTAAACTTCTCGGATTTTGAATAGTGTACAGATCCTATTAAACGTACGAAGATGTTCGTTTGGATCTTCCTTCGGCGCACCACTATATTGGCACTGATTAGTTACCATGTGTAGGATTTGTCCTTTGATTTCATAATCTGGCGCATTAATGTCTGGCTTAATAATGGCGTGACCTTGGCCCGTGCGTGTGGCTCTCATTCGGTCTTCCATACTTAGAGGTTCTAGATTTTCCATGATTGGAAGTGTTGTATCCGAATCACTAGAGGTTTCTAATTTAATGGTTTCTTTCTCAACAATCTCTGTTTGAATGATTGGTGGTTCTGGAGGAATAATTAGTGGATCAGGGTCTCGGAATTGTCCCTGAGTATTCTCCGGATTCTCAATTGTGAGGTTTGTTTCAAAAACTGGGTTATCGAAAATTTGAACTGAAGTACTTGGTCGACTGGATGACGATTCTAAAGAAAAATCAACGGCGGTTATATTTGCTAAATGTCTTGATCTAGTTACAGGTGGTGAACGTACAAAAGGTGGTGAACGTCTTGCTCGGTGCATTCACTGAATATCCTATTAGTTTTTAAAAGGAAAGAAAAATTATAATAAGTTATCCAATCAATAGACTTTTCTGATTTTGCCCACGTTTCGAATAGCCAAAAGATGCAGCAGAGGGGCAGGATTCGTTTGGTCTCAATATAATTGAGTACTGTTTGGCTCCAATAACCCGGTCCACGTACAAATCCAACTATTACTACGAACCAGAAAATTTTGATGTCTATCAATTTAACCACTTAAAATAAATTTTCGTAATTTTAAGAAATTTAGAGAAGAAGTAGAAAAAATTCTAAGTCCTAAAAACTAGAATGGCGAGAAATAAGAGAGAAAAAGATTGCGCGTCGAAAAATGTCGAAAAATAAAAGGTCGAAAAATAGGCGTCGAAAAATAAAAATAAGAAAGTAGCGCGAAAAACGGCGTCGCAAAATTCTAAAGCACCTAAATCTTAGTCTAAGGAATAAGCACTTAAGGGATTTTACGGCAAACCTAAAAATTCTAAAAATAAAAATAACTATGCAAAACTAAACTTAATACTAAAAATTGTAACTATAGTCTAAAAATCTAAAGGTAATAAAACTTAAAAAAAAATTATTATTTATTATTTTTTTAAAAAAAAAAATTTTTATATTTTTTTTTTTTTAAAAAACGAATTTTTTTTTACAAATTTTTTTTTTTTTTTTTTTAAAAACGAATTTTTTTTTTTTTAAAAAAAACGTTTTTTTTTACAACTTTTTTTTTTAAACGATTTTTTTTTTACACAAAATTTTTTTTTTTTTTTTTAAAAAACGAAATTTTTTTTCTTAAAAAAAAAACGATTTTTTTTTACACAAATTTTTTTTTTTTTTTAATTTTTTTTTTAAAACGAAATTTTTTTTTTTTTAAAACGTTTTTTTTTTTCAAAACTTTTTTTTTAATTTATTTACTATTCATGAATAGTAAATGAAAATAAATTAATTAATTTACTATTCACATGAAAGCGACATGATAGAAATTATTAATTATAAGTTACATAATATACCCCTTAAGTATTTAATAAATACGACTTTTTAAAACTTTTACGTATCAAATTTGATTCTAAAATATTATTATATTATTATATTCTATTTCAATATTATTATATTATTATATTCTATTTCAATATTATTATATTATTATATTTTATTTCAATATTATTATAATTAAAAATATAGCGTTTTAGCGCTCCCCGGCAGCGGCGCCAAAAACTTGATGTGTGCAGCGGGGTGTACGAAATAGTATTAATTTTTACTACAAAATGCGACAAAATATTACACAAGTTTTATTTATTTATTTATCGAGTGGATATACCTAAACCTTGCTACAACACTTATAGGCAGTGTACCTAATCGTAGAGTAGTGTAGTTTTTAGTAAGTCCGGTTCGTTCCACAGGGAGCTGGTGAAGTTAACGCTATATTATTAAGTTTATTTGTAAAAATATATATATAAATAAGTAGTAGTATTATTATAAAATGGGGGTTTTACCGTTTAATGACCGGTTTGTCGATTTTAAGCGTAAAAATAAATGACAAAAATTAAAGTGCGTAAAATAAATTGCGATAAATAAAATGACAGAAAATAAAATGACAGAAAATAAAAGTGCGATGAAAAATACAATAAAACAATTATGCTTATTTAAACTTTCGTAATCATGATGTTTAACGTTTTGATTTTAATTAATTGTTACTCGGGTTAATTGTCCTTTGTCATGGTTTATTTGATACCTATCTGGTTTTTATCCATAATAGTCCATCAGTCATAAATATAAAGTGCGAGTGTCCTCGTCAAATTACCCTTATACCCGAAGTCAAATATTCCAACTAATTAAGGATTTAAACTGTGACGCAGTTATCACTTCTGTCAACAATTACACCAGTTATCACTGTATGTAATCTACCCCTGTTTTGATTAGATATGAATATTAATTTACCCACTTGATCAGTTTGAATAATCAATTACCCAACCCGAATAATTAATTAAATGATTATAATAGATTCCATATGAACGTCACTAAATAGGACAACCATAATCATTATTAATTATTAGGATAATTAATTTGAAGATAGGTTCGACAGACTCCAATGAGTTGTCACTCAATTAGACAATACCCCCCATCTATTAATAGTCAATAGTCCAATTTCCACAAGTGTCGGTCTTTTGCCCAAACCTTAATTATGGTACAAAATCCAATAACCCCGTCTTAATATTTAGTCAAACATCACGATTACTTCGGCTTAAATAAGCATAATAATAACTTAGTTACGAGACATTAATTTAAAAAGGAAGAACATAACTTACAGTGATTATTAATCGCGTAGCGTTACACGGACAGAGTTCCTACTTTAAAACCCGTAAAACATTTCTTACAATAACCCAATTATTATTAATCTTAAATTAAACTTAATATTATAAATATAAATATAAATTACATAAGAAAGAAAGAAGATTGGAAAAAGGTGTATCTAAATCATCGATTTAGATGGCCTTTTATAGGCAAATGATAAATTGAAATTTTCACTTATGACCCCTGAACTATGCTCAATTAACAACTTTTTATTATTTAATATTATTCTTATTATGAATTATTTAAATATTATATTATATTCTTGTGCATAGTTGACTTGTACTTTCAGCTCCGTTGCGTCGAGCTTTGAAAGTTGGTTCATGCCTCGGGCGTTGATAGTTGACTCATGTCCCGGTTCCGGATTTTCGAACGTCCTTGCGTACAATTTAATATCTTGTACTTTGCATTTTGTAACTTGTACTCTTGTCATTTTGAGACGTTTCTCATCAATAAATTGAACCTTTTGAATTGTATTTTGTACATTTGAGCTTTTTGGACATTTGTGTCTTCAAATCTTCATTTTCGCCTTTTGTCTTCGCACTTATTTATTTAAACAATTACAATGAAAATATAATACAATTACATATGAAAACCTATTATTTAGGAGGGATATTGCTATAAAATATATGTTCCTTTTTAGCCTTATCAAATACCCATAACCTTCATAGCTATAACCCATAATTTCCTTAGCTCTATCCCATTTGAAAACTTATTTTGAAATCGTCTGAATATAACTCCGTCGTAGTATTTTATGTATACTAATAATATCTTGAAATAATACTAAGTAAATATATATATATATATATATGTAATTCGATTGAGAGAGTTTAGAGAAATATATTTTCAAGTTTCTATGAAATAATGAAACCTATTGAATTCTATTTATAATAGATTTTTGAATTATTAAAGTGAATTATTAAAGTATGAATTATTAAAGTGAATTATTAAAGTATGAATTATTAAAGTGAATTATTAAAGTATGAATTATTAAAGTGAATTATTAAAGTATGAATTATTAAAGTGAATTATTAAAGTATGAATTATTAAAGTTAATTATTAAAGTTAAAGTAAAGTAAAAGTAAAGTAAAGGTAAAGTTAAAGTATAGTAAAAGTATAAAACTATGTATGTATAATACGCGTATAAAAATATATATAATATTAATTTAAATCGTTATATATATATATATATATATATATATATATATATATATATATATATATATATATATATATATATATATATATATATATATATATATATATATATATATATTTAATAAAATAAAATATAAATATCGTTATCTTTATCATACTGGTTAAGTAATGAGTTGTCAAAAAAAATAGATTTATTAAATCACAGTGGACCTCATAACATAGGCCCGTAATCATATCATAATGTATCTGATAATTCAATCATTTGATATTATCTCTTAATTCTGTCGATAAATATATCGAAACAAATATGTTTATGTAAAGTATCATATATCTAATACTTTGTTAATGTTTTCAGTTAATATTATATATTATATATACATATCTATATACACATAATTGTTCGTGAATCGTCGAACACGGTCAAAGGGTAATTGATTACATGAATGTAGTTCCAAACTTTTTGAGATTCAACATTACAAATTCTGCTTATCGTGTCAGAAACATATAAAGGTTAAGTTTAAATTTGGTCGGAAATTTCCGGGTCGTCACACCTGCTAGCGTTTTGGGCAGTTTAGACTCTTCAGCTACTCCACCTACCACCGTTGTCGATCCACCGATCCCGATACGCATGAGTGACCCCGGCGCTTCATCTTCCGGGACTAGCAGCCAGCCGCCTGCACCAGTGGCTACTACTGATGGACACGTGGACCCTGCGGAGATTCCAGCTCCGTCTGATCCCGGATCCTCGGAGTCACAGCCCCGCATCGGTGGTGTTGTGATCCCCGCGGAGTTCGGGGAAGGGCCATTCCGTAACCATATGCGCATGCCGTGCCGACGCGCTCCAGATGGACGTTTAGTGCTGATTCCGCCATTCAGACACAGAGAGATGTTGGCCGCCTTCGGACTACCAGTTCAGCCACCCGTGTCACCACCACATGATTCTGATGATCCTTCATCCGATGACTCCTCTACAGATGACTCCAGTGACTCCGACGAAGAGAACCTTGATGACGTACCTATAAAGGTACCCTCCACCCCGCCGAAGAAGCGGCACCGTCCTGATGGTCATTCCAGGGGTGAATGGAGGTCGTCCTTTCACTGACACTTTTGGTCGACGTCGGAGGGTTACTGCCCGTAAACGGCTTGTGCCGTACCCTGCCGACCCACAGATACGTAAGGCACCTCGTTACGTGCTGACTATTTCTGGAGCCAGGACATCTGCACCCCGTTTTGTGCGGTCTGCACCACCTGCTCCACCAGCACCATCCGCTCTACCAGCCCCACCTGCACTGCCAGCACCGCCTGCCCCACCATCTCCCACAGTCGAGGAATTGACAAGGGAGGTGGGAATCCTCCGAGCTCGGGTTACTGAGCTAGAGGAGCAGTTGGCTCAGGTTTTGGACATCCTACACCCACCTTCACCGTAGGACTTTTTATTAGATTTCGTGATGTAATCTAGTTGTAGTTTATTGTATTACTCATGTATTGTACGGACTTATTCGGATGTATGAAACTTATTATTATTATTAATGGAACTTTGCATTATTTAATCTTTGCACGATGTTCTATTTACATTACTGTACGATGATTATGTGGTATTTATACCTAGATGCGTTATTTAATAACATGTGATGTTTTGATTCCATGTTGGTTACTATATACTGTATTATTACTACTTGCATACTGGATTTTGACTTGAGTCAAAATTTTTGTTTAGAACATCATGGCTAATGGTCGATCCACACCTACTGCTGCTCAAATTGAAGAGATGATCCAAGAACGTGTAGCCGCAGCCCTAGCTGAAAGAAACCTCCAAGCTCCACCGCCACCACCACCAGTTATCCCACCCGTTCGAAATGGGTGTACATACAAGGAATTCCAGAGCTGCAAACCACATAACTTCAGTGGAACTGAGGGACCGGTTGGTCTCACCAGATGGTTCGAGAAACTTGAATCAGTATTCCGAGTTAGCAACTATTCGGAGGAAAATAAAACCAAGTTTGCTTCGTGCACGCTATCGGACGGCGCGCTAACGTGGTGGAACACGTTAGCTCAAGCGAAAGGCATTGATGAGGCGTATGCTACGCCATGGGAGGAATTTAAAGCAGCTATGATTGATGAGTATTGTCCGAGGACCGAAATACAAAAGATGGAGATGGAATTCATGCAGTTAAAGGCCGTTGGGAACAACCTTGATGGTTACAACAGGAGATTTTTGGAACTAGCCCTGATGTGTCCGACAATGGTCACCCCGAAATTCAAGCGTATGGAGAGATACTTCTGGGGACTCCCTAAGTCTATCAAAGGAAATATCACATCGTCCAAACCACCGAATGTTCCCGAAGCAATGCGCATGGCGCATACTCTCATGAACCAAATCATTATTGATGAGCCGGAGAAGGCTAAGTTTGAAGCTGGTAGTAGCGAAAAGCGAAAGTGGGATAACAACAACAACCACCACAACAACAGGGGGAGAACCTATGACCAGACCCCCGCCAAGAGGCACAACAATGGTGGAAACCCTAACCCCAACAACAACACCAACTCCAATCCTAACTACAAGAAAACCTTACCACAATGCAAGAGGTGTTACAAGCACCATACTGGATATTGCAATGTTGTCTGTGAGAAGTGTCAACGGGCTGGGCATATCGGGAAAGACTGCAAGGTCACCACCTTGAATGGGAAGCCGAACACCAATGGACTGAAGAAGTGCTACGAATGCGGACAAACGGGCCATTTCAGAAATGCGTGCCCAAACAAGCGAAAAGATGGCGGACCACCCCACTGAAATGTCCTGTTCTTATTGATTAAAAACGTTCCATATTAATTGATTTCGTTGCGAGGTTTTAACCTCTATATGAGACGTTTTTCAAAGACTGCATTCATTTTTAAAACAAACCATAACCTTTATTTCATAAATAAAGGTTTAAAAAGCTTTACGTAGATTATCAAATAATGATAATCTAAAATATCCTGTTTACACACGACCATTACATAATGGTTTACAATACAAATATGTTACATCGAAATCAGTTTCTTGAATGCAGTTTTTACACAATATCATACAAACATGGACTCCAAATCTTGTCCTTATTTTAGTATGCAACAGCGGAAGCTCTTAATATTCACCTGAGAATAAACATGCTTTAAACGTCAACAAAAATGTTGGTGAGTTATAGGTTTAACCTATATATATCAAATCGTAACAATAGACCACAAGATTTCATATTTCAATACACATCCCATACATAGAGATAAAAATCATTCATATGGTGAACACCTGGTAACCGACATTAACAAGATGCATATATTAGAATATCCCCATCATTCCGGGACACCCTTCAGATATGATATAAATTTCGAAGTACTAAAGCATCCGGTACTTTGGATGGGGTTTGTTAGGCCCAATAGATCTATCTTTAGGATTCGCGTCAATTAGGGTGTCTGTTCCCTAATTCTTAGATTACCAGACTTAATAAAAAGGGGCATATTCGATTTCGATAATTCAACCATAGAATGTAGTTTCACGTACTTGTGTCTATTTTGTAAATCATTTATAAAACCTGCATGTATTCTCATCCCAAAAATATTAGATTTTAAAAGTGGGACTATAACTCACTTTCACAGATTTTTACTTCATCGGGAAGTAAGATTTGGCCACTGGTTGATTCACGAACCTATAACAATATATACATATATATCAAAGTATGTTCAAAATATATTTACAACACTTTTAATATATTTTGATGTTTTAAGTTTATTAAGTCAGCTGTCCTCGTTAGTAACCTACAACTAGTTGTCCACAGTTAGATGTACAGAAATAAATCGATAAATATTATCTTGAATCAATCCACGACCCAGTGTATACGTATCTCAGTATTGATCACAACTCAAACTATATATATTTTGGAATCAACCTCAACCCTGTATAGCTAACTCCAACATTCACATATAGAGTGTCTATGGTTGTTCCGAAATATATATAGATGTGTCGACATGATAGGTCGAAACATTGTATACGTGTCTATGGTATCTCAAAATTACATAATATACAATACAAGTTGATTA